>NC_138773.1:43930306-44305306 GCF_965119305.1 Pelophylax lessonae
ATAGTACTAATAATAATATTATTCCCAATACTTTTGGTAATATAGCGTATTAGTAATCATGCTTTTTATCTATTTATTTTTATAATTATTATATTTTTTATTCCTAATAAAATAAATACCAAGGTATGGACTTTGACCCTCTATAAACATCCCCTTCTGAAAACCTTTGTTAAGAATAACAATGTAGCAAAATGATCCGACAGCGCTCCATTCTTGATGCTGATTATTAAAAGATCATTAAAGAATAGTAAATTGTGCAGCGAGGGGGTTACATCCATATATATTTCCCTCCTCCCATAGCCCTCTGTGTTTGTGGCGGATGGACGGACCCCTACCCTTACTGTCTCTGTCCCCATTCTCTTCCTCCGTCCCCCCCACCACCTCGCCTGCTACGCTTATCCCACCGGCTCCACTGCCTCCATGGCAGATCCCGTATGCGAGCTTTAGTTCCACAAGCTTACGCGATTACAGCCAGGCCTGTCGCCCCCCTTTCCTCCTCTGTAAGACAAAATGATTATGATAACTAATTGCCTATAGCGTTGTCTATGTACAATCAGCGGCCAGGCCTCTCCCTCCGAATTAGCGGCGGCAACAGCTGACGCGCTCGATTGAAACATCACACCGAGATTAACGATTCGTTCCGCGCATTTGTGTTTATTTAGAGAGAGGGAGCAAAAAAATCTCTGTGAAATAAAATTAACATTTCTATTCAGCGATGCAGAATACCTCCCAACAATCGAAAACGGCCACAACGTAACGCTTGAGATTTGTGTAAGCCGGTGCACGTTTAATGGCGCCCGGAGACGCACGTAGGACTGCGACCATTCATGTAGAAATTTGCATAAGAAGGGGGCGATTACAGAAAGACGCTCGGTTCCAATTTTTTTTTTTTTTTTTGCGTTTAATTGTAACTTGGGGTGGCCATAGAGAGGCTGATCTCTCACCGCGAATACGGCCGCGCATAGACGGGATGATTATATGTGATGAAGGTTCGAATAAATGACCGAGACGCAGACAAGTGTAAAACGCCAGCCATCGCTATATGAACATTTTTATCATTTTAGAGTAACCTTTCATTGTTTCAATTGTCCTCGATGTTTAATGTAACAGACTTCACATAGAGGGGTTCATAGGGATCGAGCGATTATCGGCAAAGCTGATATATCGAGGGCCGATCTGCACTTTCCCCGATATATCGGAATTGGCCACCAAGAGCTTGTACCGGAGTGATACCTGCAGCTAGAGGCATCACCCCGGTACCGGCGTCCATAGACGACAGTCAGCTCTCTTGTAATGACAACCGATGCGGCTGAGAAGCCACTCGGCTGTTATTACAAGGAGCGGGAGGGGACGTCCCCCCTGCCTTCCATGGCTTGCCCGGGTCTCCTGTCCCACCGGGAGACCCGGGCAACCAGCCTGCACGGCTGCCGCATTCGGCTCTGATCGGTTCTCCATGCAAAAACCCGAAAGTGATGTCATGACATCACTTCCAGGTACTCGGTGACAAATTCAAAAAGATACCAGCATTCAAAACAGCCAAACTTGGCGTTTTAAATGCTTTTAAGTGCAGAGGAGTGGTTTGCCATCTTTTAGACCCCCAGATCCCTCCACAAAAGTACCTGACAAGTAAAAAAAATAAAAAATATATATTTTTTTAAATGTACGGAAATATCGGCAGATACCGATACGCGATGACCAAAATATTGGTATCTGTATTGGCAATGAAAAAATGATATTGGTTGATCCCTAGTTCATGGTAGTGTATAGGCATAGGTGGCGCTATATTGCCTATTATTAATGTCCAGTGCCATAAGTGACCATTGATTGCCCTCTTGACACCCATATAGCGCATATGTTGGTGGCAAAAAGTGAATTTCAACACCTGTATACAATGTAATATCAAAAGTATTGGGACGCCTGCCCTTTACACACACATGAACTTTAATGGCATCCCAGTCTTAGTCCGTAGGGTTCAATATTGAGTTGGCCCACCCTTTGCAGCTATAACTGCTTCAACTCTTCTGGGAAGGCTGCCCACAAGGTTTAGGAGTGTCTCTATGGGAATGTTTCACCATTCTTCCAGTAGCGCATTTGTGAGGTCAGGCCTGGCTCGCAGTCTGCACTCTAATTCACCCCAAAGGTGTTCTATCGGGTTGCAGTCAGGATTCTGTGCAGGCCAGTCAGGTTATTCTACCCCAAACTCACTAATCCATGTCTTTATGGACCTTGCTTTGTGCACTGGTGCGCAGTCATGTTGGAACAGGAAGGGGCCATCCCCAAACTCCTCCCACAAAGTTGGGAGGATAAAATTGTCCAAAATGTCTTGATATGCTGACTCCTTAAAGTTCCCTTCACTGGAACTAAGGGGCCAAGCCAAACCCTGAAAAACAACCACACACCATAATCCCCCCTCCAACAAATGATTTGGACCAGTGCACAAAGCAAGGTCCATAAAGCCATGGATGAGTGAGTTTGGGGTGGAGGAACTGGACTGGCCTGCACAGAGTCCTGACCTCAACCCGATAGAACACCTTTGGGGTGAATTATAGCGGAGACAGCAAGCCAGGCCTTCTCGTCCAATATCTAAATCCATTCATCATGTGTATTCTTCGGGTGTGCTTTGTGTATTTCGTCTTCTGGATCTGTGCAGTAATCCAGAGTGAGACTTCCTGTAATAAAGCAATACTCCCTATAATAAAATCATTTGGTGGAGGGGTGATTATGGTGTGGGGTTGTTTTCAGGGGTTGGGCTTGGCCCCTTAGTTCCAGTGAAGTGAACGCTTAAGGCGTCAGCATACCAAGACATTTTAGACAATTTCAGTTTTCCAACTTTGTGGGAACAGTTTAGGGATGGCCCCTTCCTGTTCCAACATGACTGCAAACCAGTGCACAAAGCAAGGACCATAAAGACATGGATGAGCGAGTTTGGGGTGGAGGAACTTGACTGTCCTGACCTCAACCAGATAGAACACCTTTGGGATGAATTAGAGCGGAGACTGCGAGCCAGGCCTTCTCATCCAACATCAGTGCCTGACCTCACAAACGTGCTTCTGGAGGAATGGTCAAACATTCCCATAGACACACTCCTAAACCTTGTGGACAGCCTTCCCAGAAGAGTTGAAGCTGTTATAGCTGCAAAGGGTGGGCCAACTCAATATTGAACCCTACGGACTAAGACTGGGATGCCATTAAAGTTCATGAGTGAGTAAAGGCAGGCGTCCCAATACTTTTGGTTATGTAGTGTTTATTTAAAAGTTTTTGAGTTCAGCTTTAAAAGCTCCAGGGCAAAGGTTTAGCATGTCTTTGTAGCCCACTCAGTGGAGGGTAACAGGACTCCATAGAGGGAGAGGTCTGGGTGGCTCTTGTGTCCAGTGCATGGCTTTGGGTTACTCTGAGTCATCCATCAGCCTGTCAGCGCCTTGAACCGGAGACATTAACCCTTGTCCTGCCGCCAGAGAGAAACATTGGGACCCCTGGCTGCTTCCAAGACCAGAGCCCCTGTATGGTCTTTTGTCCAGCTGGAATATTCATGACCTCCTCTGTCCTCCCTGATTTATTGTCCCCTGCACAGCACCACTCTATAATCACCTCCACTGCAAATGAGTCCATAAAATCAGGTTCAGTGCCTTGTGTGTATAAAAGTAACTTCTTTAGGAGAGGAGCCAGCCAGCAGTTTTGGAATCTCCTTCACCATTTTTCATTTCTATTAATTGCCACTTTGTTATTATTATTATTTTTTTTTATTCCTTTTTTATCATCATTTTATTTTTTTATTATTTAAAAAAAAATATTTTAAAAATGTTCCCCATCTGCTGATCTCCTCCAGCCTCTTTCAACCACTTACTGTGTTCATGCTTTCGTTCCAGCGTCGGCTGTATATCATTGTTCTGGACTGGCTTACTGATAAAGACAGTGGACCATGCCTGTTCAATGTGTGTCTCCACCAGGGGTCGCAAGTGACAGGGGGGGTCAATGCAGGAGCACGGCTGAGAGACGGTTGTCGTCACATAACAGGAAGTGCCTGAACAAGTACCTTCATGGCAGGATCACCAGCTATTCTTGCAGATTTAAAAACATTAAAAAAAAAGTTTTGAAATGATATGAGCACATTAGCGCTTATATGAGATTTGAGTGATTGGGTTTAGATATAACTTAAATGTGACCTCCAGCTTTCCCTTTAGTCTTGCACAGTTGTACTGACTCTTCTCCTGGACTGAAATGGCTTACTTTGATTTTACTGCACACTGTGAGCTTCTCACAATGTTCATTAGAAGCTGCAGCAAGTTAGATAGAACCCGCAACCCACCAGCCATGATTTAGCTACATGGCATAGATAAGCACTTCCCAGTATATGGGTCTGTTCTTCCCTGGAAGATGGACTCATCTGGTAGATGTGCCTGTCTGTTCCCAGTTTATGAGTCTGTCCTTCCCCAGTAGATGGGCTTATCCTTCCCCAGTATAAGGGCTTGTCCTTCCCTGGTGGATGGGCCTGTCCTTTCCCAGTATAAGGGTCTGTCCTTCCCTGGAAGATGGACTCATCTGGTAGATGTACCTGTCTGTTCCCAGTTTATGAGTCTGTCCTTCCCCAGTAGATGGGCTTATTCTTCCCCAGTATAAGGGCTTGTCCTTCCCTGGTGGATGGGCCTGTCCTTTCCCAGTATAAGGAATTGTCCTTCCCTGGTACATGGGCCTGTCCTTCCCCAGTATAGGGGTCTGTGCTTCCCCAGTATAAGGAATTGTCCTTCCCTGGTAAATGGGCCCATACTTCCCCGGTATATGGTCTTGTCCTTCCCCGTTATAAAGTCCATCCTTTCATCGTAGATGTGCTCATCCTTTTCCCGGGATATGGTCTTGTCCTTCGCCGGTATAAAGGCCTGTCCTTCCCTCGTAGATGTGCTCATCCTTTCCCGGTATATGGTATTGTCCTTCCCCGTTATAAAGTCCGTCCTTCCCTCGTAGATGTGCTCATCCTTTCCCGGTATAAGGTCTTGTCCTTCGCCGGTATAAAGGCCTGTCCTTCCCTGGTAGATGGACCCATCCTTCCTTGATATAAAGACTTGTCTTTCCATGGTATAAAGGCCTGTCCTTCCCTGGTATATGGGTCCATTCTTCCAAGGTACTGTATATGGGCCAGTCCTTCCCTAGTATAAAGGCCTTTCCTTCCCTGGTAGATGGGCCTGTCCTTCCCAGGTATATGGGCCCATCCTCTGGCGGATAGGCCTGTTCTTCCCCAGAATATGGTCCCGTCCTTCCCCATAGATGGGCCTGTCATTCTTCGGTATATGGGCCTGTCCTTCACTGTAGATGAGCCCGACATTACTTGGTATATGGGCCTATTATTCCCTGTGGATGAGCACATCCTTCCCTTATATGTTGGCCCGTCCTTCCCTTTATAAGGGCCTGTTCTGCTCCAGTATATGGGCCTGTCTTTCCCCAGTAGATGTGGCCCATCCTTCCCCATAATATGGGTCTGTTCTTCCCTGGTATATGGGCTCATCTTTTCCCCAGTTGATGGGCTCTTTCTTCCCCAGTAGATGGAGCCCATCCTTCCCCAGTATATGGGCCCATCCTTTTCCAGTATATGGGCTCGCCTTTCCCAGTATATGCGTCTGTTCTTTCCCAATATATGGGCCCCTCCTTTCTGGGTATATGGGGCCCATCCTTCAGCAGTATATGGACCCCTCTTTCCCCAGTAGATGGGGCCCGTCCTTCCTCATAATATAGGTCTGTTCTTCCCCAGTTAATGGGCCCATCTTTTCCCCAGTAGATGGACTGATGGAGCCCATCCTTTCCCAGTATATGGGCCATTCTTTCCCAGTATATGGGGCCCATCCTTTCCCACTATATGGGCTTGTCCTTCCCCAGTTTATGGGCCTGTTGTTCCCCAGTATATGGGCTCCTCCTTTCCCAGTATATGGGGCCCATCCTTCCCCAGTATATGGGCTCATCTTTCCCCAGTATATGGGCTCATCTTTCCCCAATATATGGGGCCCATCCTTCCACAGTATATGGGCCCATCTTTCCCTAGTAGATGGGGCCTGTCCTTCCCCAAAAATTGGGTCTGTTCTTCCCCAATATATGGGCCCATCGTTTCCCCAGTAGATGGGCCCGTTTTTCCCCTGTATATGAAGCCCATCCTTCCCCAGTATATGGGCCATTCTTTCCCAGTATATGGGTCTGTTCTTCCTTAATATATGGACCCATCTTTCCCCAGTAGATAGGCTCCTCCTTCCCCGGTTTATATGATTCTGTTCTTCCCCAGTATATGGGCCCATCTTTCCCCAGTAGATAGGCTCGTCCTTCCCCATTATATGGTTCTTTCCCAGTATATGGACCCATCTTTAGATAGGCTCGTCCTTCCCTGGTATATGGTTCTTTTCTTTCCCAGTATATGGGCCCGTCTTTCCCCAGTAGATAGGCTCGTCCTTCCCTGATAAATGGTTCTATTCTTTCCCAGTATATGGACCCATCTTTCCCCAGTAGATAGGCTTGTCCTTCCCCATTATATGGTTCTTTCCCAGTACATGGGCCTGTCTTTCCGCAGTAGATAGGCTCGTCCTTCCCTGATAAATGGTTCTATTCTTTCCCAGTATATGGGCCTGTCCTTCCCCGGTAGATTGGCCTATCACTTGAAAATAAGGTTGTATGACGGTCAGATTGGAACGTATCCAACCCTCGTTTCCCACACTGTGCATTCACCTTCAGACTTTTTTCTTCTCTCGCTCTCCATATAAACACTATAACATAATGGCATGTGATCTGATTTGCGTTCGCATTTCATTCATACGTTTTTTTTTTTTTGTTTCCCAGTGGCGACGGCAGTGAATGAACGGTCAAATCCTGTCCTGGCGGTCTGTGTATCCCTGCATTGCTGAGCGATGACGTTATGCGCACCGAAGACAAAAGACGAGGAGGGGGGGTGGGAGGGGGCTGGGGAGCCGGTTACCATCATTCAGTCTCTGCAGTGATGGAATCCCAATTACACTCACAAGAGGGATTGTATCAATATTGACAGGCCGGCCCCTCCCGGGAGCAACGCCGCACCGACCGCCATGTGAACGCCTGATTATGATTTTCACATACAGGAAACGATGACACAGATCACACCATGGAATTTTAATTGGGGGGAAAAAAAAGTTTGTCGACATTTCTATAAAAATTGTCTGGGAGCTTCGCAGCTCGCCGCTGTACATGGATACATAGGACGCTGCAGATGGAATATAGATATATATACTGTACGGGGGAGGGGAGGGGGGGTAATATATCACATTCTACAAAACTAGGAAACACCACCGTACATTGTACAAAATACTATAATTAGAATGGAGTGTACCCATCACTGGGACTATCTATCTATCTATCTATCTATCTATCTATCTATCTATCTATCTATCTATCTATCTATCTATCTATCTATCTATCTATCTTGTACCGCATATGGATTGTACTGTATATACATTTCACTGTATAAATATATTGTATAGCATATGGACTTGATTGTATATGGGTTGTATTGTCTGTGGGGTGTACTGTATATAGATTGTATGGTAATGTGATTGAATTAAATATCCCTGTTTTTCATTGCATAGTTTACTGGAATGGGTGTAGCAGTGTGCAGAGGGCCCATTCAGAATTTGTAGTGTTAATATGTGGTCACACCCCTTTAGCACCAAATACATGAACAAGCTATTGGGATTTGAGCACAGGTATATCTTTACTTTGTTTTCCTAAAATGTATGGTGCATTATCTCAGAAAAGTGAGTACACCCCTCACATTTTTGTAAATATTTTATTCTATCTTTTCATGTGACAACACTGAAGAAATGACTCTTTGCTACAATGTAAAGTAGTGAGTGTACAGCTTGTATAACAGTGTAAATTTGCTGTCCCCTCAAAATAACTCAACACACAGCCATTAATGTCTAAACCGCTGGTAACAAAAGTGAGTACACCCCTAAGTGAAAATGTCCAAATTGGGCCCAAAGTGCCAATATTTTGTGTGGCCACCATTATTTTCCAGCACTGCCTTAACCCACTTGGGCATGGAGTTCACCAGAGCTTCACAGGTTGCCACTGACATCCTCTTCCACTCCTCCATGATGACATCACGGAGCTGGTGGATGTTAGAGACCCTGTGCTCCTCCACCTTCCATTTGAGGATGCCCCACAGATGCTCAATAGGGTTTAGGTCTGGAGACATGCTTGGCCAGTCCATCCCCTTTACCTTCAGCTTCTTTAGCAAGGCAGTGGTAATCTTGGAGGTGTGTTTGGGGTCGTTATCATATTGGAATACTGCCCTTCAACCCAGTCTCTGAAGGGAGGGGATCATGCTCTGCTTCAGTATGTCACAGTACATGTTGCCATTCATGGTTCCCTCAATGAACTGTAGCTCCCCAGTGTTGGCAGCACTCATGCAGCCCCAGACCATGACACTCCCACCCCTATGCTTGACTGTAGGGAAGACACAATTGTCTTTGTACTCCTCACCTGGTTGCCGCCACACATTCTTGACAACATCTGAACCAAATAAGTTTATCTTGGTCTCATCAGACCACAGGACATGGTTCCAGTAATCCATGTCCTTTGTCTGCTTGTCTTCAGCAAACTGTTTGCGGGATTTCTTGTGCATCATCTTTAGAAGAGGCTTCCTTCTGGGACGACAGTCATGCAGACCAATTTGATGCAGTGTGCGGCGTACGGTCTGAGCACTGACTGGCTGACCCCCCACCCCTTCAACCTCTGCAGTATTACTGGCAGCACTCATACATCTAATTCCCAAAGACAATCTCTAGATATGACGCTGAGCACGTGCACTCAACTTCTTTGGTCGACCATGGAGAAGCCTGTTCTAAATGTGGAACCTGTCATGTTAAACCGCTGTATGGTCTTGGCCACCATGCTGCAGCTCAATTTCAGGGTTTTCGCAATCTTCTTATAGCCTAGAGCCATCTTTATGTAGAGCAGCAATTCTTTTTTTTCAGATCCTCAGAGAGTTCTTTGCCATGAGGTGCCATGTTGAACTTCCAGTGACCAGTATGAGAGTGAGAGTGATAACACCAAACTTAACACACCTGTTCCCCATTCAAACCTTGAAACACTAACGAGTCACATGACACCGGGGAGAGAAAATGGCTAAATGGGGCCAATTTGGACATTTTCACTTAGGGGTGTTCTCACTTTTGTTTCCAGCGGTTTAGACATTAATGGCTGTGTGTTGAGTTATTTTGAGGGGACAGCAAATTTACACTGTTATACAAGCTGTACACTCACTACTTTACATTGTAGCAAAGTGTCATTTCTTCAGTGTTGTCACATGAAAAGATATAATAAAATATTTACAAAAATGTGAGGGGTGTACTCACTTTTGTGAGATACTGTATATAGATAGATTGTACTTGTAGCCAGGTGCTGGGCTACAGCAATATAGAGATAGAGACATTGCCATTGATTCTTCTTTCCCGCTACTGAGATATTGATGTTATGTTGCACCATTCTTCTCTGGCCAGCAGGGAGAAAGCTAAGTAATAAAACACTTATAGAGCTCAATATAGAGTACAGAGAATCCTGGGAGCTGTAGTTTGACATATAATGGTGCCAATGGACTCCTTACAATACAACTCCCATTATGCACTGTGCAGTAGGAGGAGTTGAGAGATGATTTTTATTAAACTGGCCATGAAAGGTATTACTGGAGGGAGGGTATAACAGCAGAGACCCAGGCCTGAGACTGGGAGTGAGGACACCTGGGGATAGCACAGCACCGCCCACATCACAGCACCTGTACCGCTGCCGCAGGAAGACAGGAATGTCCAATCACCCTCTGCTTCCCTTCACTGATCCCTGGAGGCTTTCCGGGAGAGACCGAGGGGTCTCCTCCATCTACAGTGAGAGATCACCGCAGCATCTTGGGGGTTTGTGAGAAAGCAATTTGCCCATTGCTGATATTGCTAGTAGAGACTGAGAGCAGAACACCAAGTGTACCCAATCCATACTGCACCCATAACGCACTCTATACCGCACTCATTCTAAACCTAGACTGCACCCTATACCAACCCTATACTGCATTGTACCAAACCTTTTCCCCATCTGAACCACATTTACCTTGCATCTGTGCAACTATAGTGTACCTACACTGTGCCTATACTGCATGCAGGTTAATTGGGACTGTTGTTAACAACTTGCCGACCGCCGCACGACTATTTACTGCGGCAGTCAGCCCCATACAGGCAAAGTGATGTAGTACTACGTTGCTCGCCTACGAGCCTCTAGGAAGCAAGCGTGCGCTGCCGGAGGCGCGCTCCCGCCCCCGCTCGTTCCCTTACATGTCCGCGCGAGTGACCGGCGGTTCCGATGTCCGGTGCAGAGGGAGAAAGGCAGGCGGCTAATGTAAACAAAGCCGCCTGTCATTCTCCCTGATCTAACTGCAGAGATCATACGATCCTGCTATGTAGGATCGTATGTCTCTGTGGTTACATCACTAGCCACGCCCCTTTAAAGTTAGAAGCACGCCCCTAGGGACACCCTTAACCCCTTGATCACTAATAAAGTTAACCCCTTCCCATGCCAGTGTCATTTTTTACAGTAACAATGCATATGTATAGCACTGATTACTGTAGTAATGTCACTGGTACCCCCAAAAGTGTCAAAAATGTCAGTGAAGGGTCCGATCTGTCCGCCGCAATGTCGCAGTCCCGCAAAAAAAATCGCAGATCACCGCCATTACTCGTTAAAAAAAAAACAATAAAAATGACAAAAAACTTTCCCTTAGTTAGTAAACGCAATAACTTTTGCGCAAACCAATCAAAATATGCTTATTGCGATTTTTTTTATACCAAACATATGTAGCAGAAAACAAATTGGCCTAAAATTTTAAAAAATTTTGATTTTTACATTTTTTTTGGGGGAATTTCATATAAAAAAAAATTTGAAAAATATTGTTATTTTTTCAAAATTGTCGCTCTTTTTTTGTTTATAGCGCAAAAAGTAAAAATCGCACAGGTGATCAAATACCACCAAAAGAAATCTCTATTTGTGGGGAAAAAAGGACGTCAATTTCATTTTGGTACAGCGTCGCACGACCGTGCAATTGTCCGTTAAATTCACGCAGTGCCGAATCACAAAATAGGGCCTGGTCTTTGAGCAGCCAAATCCTCCGGGGCTTAAGTGGTTAAAGAGGCGCTCCAGTCATATTTCTGAAAATGAAAAGTCAGCAGCTACAAAAACTGTAGCTGTTGACTTTTAATTAACCCACACTCACTTACCCCAGGATTTATCGCTGTACTCACCCGAGCCATTTTTTTCCCTGTATTCAGCCCTTAACTGTGGGCACCCGGCTGTGACAGCTTGCGGCTTAGCAGCTGGCTGCCCACTGAGCAAGCATTGCTGCGCTCTGTGAATGGTCCTTCTGCTTGGATCACCTGGGAAATCTGAACCGAAGTGGGAAGGGATACCTGTCAAAACCAGGTACTAACTTTACCCTGAAAAAATGTGTCAAATATTGCAGAGGAACAGGGGAACTTCCTCTTTTGGGCGAAGTTGTGCTTTAAGTGCACCAATGCTCTGAAAGGGCCCCAACGATAGCCACCAGAAGAACTTCTGAAAGGACTGCCCCTCTCATAATATTTATTCTGCAAGTCCCCTATGTTCACCTGCCCCCTCTACTACTATCCTCCTTTTCTTTTGGACAGTGCATACCCAGTCAGTCTAAGACTAGCGCTGCCACCATAATTGCACTCTGGCAGTATAGTTCCAGGGCTCATTAGATTAAATTTTGCTAAGTATTACTTTCAGTGATTTCCTGTGATATTGTATATTTGCACAATTGACCTGGTGTGTCAGAGGGGCTGAGGTTCTTGAGAAGGTTGAGGCAAAGAACACCCATCCTATCCAACGGCTTCTACGGGGGTAGCACTACAGATTTTATATGGATTGTACTGTATATAGATTGTACTGCATATGGATTATACGATACATGGACTGTTTTGCAGGCAATGTCCAGCAGGTCTTGATCAGCCCAGTAAGGGGATTTGGCAGAAGGTGGAAGGTTGTCATTTCATTTCAGCGGTGTCTCCATGCAGTTTTGTTGCCTAGGAGACGTCCAGTGTCAACCAGAACAAGATGGCGATGTGGTCAGGCCAGCTGTGACCCGCCTGTCCCCGAACATTATGAGCCTACAGTCCCTGGGCACAAACACAGCTGGGAGAGGATAATAGGAGGGGGAGGGGGACAATGTCTGAAATAAAGGAATCTTCCTGAGTTGCTCTGTGCTGTCCATGGCGGAATACAATGGGGAGATATTGGATGTTATTTTTCTATTATTTTCTCTGTCCGCCCGTCAGAACAGACAACATATAGATGGCAGCTCTTTCCATCTGAAGTATGTAACCCTATCCGGCCTGAAAAAAAGTATGTCTGTCGAAAATTAAAATCCATACTCAGAATCCTGAATACCCAGCGACAAAAAGAAGGGCTTAAAATACATGTAAGCCTTACCTGAGTATTATCAAAAATTGCCTTTTATGAATAAAATGTTTTTTTTTCATCTATTGTTGTATCTCTTTGCTGCGTATCACCTGCAGCCCCTTTGCAGTTACTTACGATCTATATGCACTCCAGCAATGGCTGTATGACATTTCTTAGTGGAGGTTTCCTGATGGTGACTTTAATACTCACTGCTCATTGGGTCCAGTGCCAGGTCTTCTCTCCCACGGGCAGCCACCAGTACTTCTGGGTTCCCTACTGACAAATGTGTCGATATGCCCAATTCGAGCTCCATGATACCTATGTCTTGTGCACCCTGAGTTCCTCCATTCCTCACTGTTCCAATGTTCTCCTGATTCTTCTTCTGTGCCTCCAGTAAGCACCTTTGTGTGCTTCTGTGTCTCTACATGTAACTAATGCTACCAACACTGTTTCAGGCCTCCGAGTGCTACCAGAGTTCCTCTGAGCATCTATGGATCGCCAAGTGTTCCCATGTGTCTCCAGTGTACATATCCGGGTCCCCAACATACCCCTATGTCTCCAGCATGCCTCTGTGTCTCCAAGTGTTCCCCTGTACCAGCAGCAGGCCTTTGTGCAATTCTGTGTCTCCATATGTACCCCTTTACCACCATAAATGCCTCTAAACATCTCCTGGACTTCACGTGTACCCCTGTGCCACCAGTGAACCTCTGAGAATCTTAGGGTCTTAAAGTGTATCCCTGTGCCACCAGCATGCCTGTGAGCATTAGCATGCTTCTGTGAGCCTCCGTATCTCCAACTGTACTCATGTGCCACCAACACGTCTCTGTGAGCCCTTACATCTCCAACAGGACTCATGTGCCACCATCACATCTATGTGAGCCTTCATGTCTTCAACTGGACTTATGTACCACCAACACGTCTCTGTGAGCCTCCATGTCTCCAAATGCATTCATGTGCCACCGACACATCTCTGTGAGCCTCCATGTCTCAAACTGTACTCATGTGCCACCAACACGTCTCTGTGACCCTCCAAGACTCCAACTGCACTCACGTGCCACCAACATGCCTCTGTGAGCCTCCATGTCTCCAACTGCATTCATGTGCCACCATTAATTCTCTGTGAGCCTCCAGGTCTCCAACTGCACTCATGTGCCACCAACACATCTCTGTGAACCTTCGATTCTCCAACTGCACTTGTGCCACTGAAACATCTCTGTGTGTCTCCATGTCTCAAACTGTACTGATGTGCCACCAACACATCTCTTTGATTCTCCATGTCTCCAACTGCACTCACAACAACACGTCTCTGTGAGCCTCCATGTCTCCAACTGGACTTATGTGCCACCAACACGTCTCTGTGAGCCTCCATGTCTCCAACAGCACTCATGTGCCATCAACACGTCTCTGTGAGCCTCCATGTCTCCAGCTGCACTTGTGTGCCACCAACACATCTCTGTGGGCCTCCATGTCTCTAACTGCACTCATGTGCCACCAACACATGTCTGTGAGCCTCCATGTCCCCAGCTGCATTCATGTGCCACCAACACATCTCTGTGAGCCTCCATGTCTCCAACTGTACTCATGTGCCACCACGACATCTCTGTGAGCCTCCAAGTCTCCAACTGCACTCATGTGCCACCAACACGTCTCTGTGAGCAGCCATGTCTCCAACTAGACTTATGTGTCACCAACACATCTCTGTGAGCCTCTGTTTCCAACTGTACTCATGTGCCACCAACACGTCTCTGTGAGCCTCCATGTCTCCAACTGCACTCATGTGCCACCAACACGTTTCTGGGACCCTCCAACTGCACTCATGTGCCACTAACCTATCTCTGTGAGCCTGCATGATTCCAAGTGCACTTATGTGCCACCAAAACATCTCTGTGAGCCTCCATGTCTCCAACTGCATTCATGTGCCAACAACAATTCCCCGTGAGCCTCCATGTCTCCAACTGCACTCATGTGCCACCAACACATCTCTGTGAGCCTCCATATCTTCAACTGCACTCATGTGCCACCAAGACATCTCTGTGAGCCTCCAAGTCTCCAACTGCACTCATGTGCCACCAACACGTCTCTGTGAGCCTCCATGTCTCCAACTGTTCTCATATTCCACCAACACATCTCTGTGAGCCTCCATGTCTCCAACTGGACTTATGTGTCACCAACACGTCTCTGTGAGCCTCCATGTTTCCAACTGCACTCATGTGCCACCAACACGTCTCTGTAAGCCTCCATGTCTCTAACTGCATTCATGTGCTACCAACAATTCTCTGTGAGCCTCCATGTCTCCAAGAGCACTAATGTGCCACCAACATGTCTCTGTAGGCCTCCGTGTCTCCAATTGGACTTATATGCAATCAACACGTCTCTGTAAGCCTCCATGTCTCCAACTGCACTCATGTGCCACCAACACGTCTCTGTGATCCTCTATGTCTCCAGCTGCACTCATGTGCCACCAACACATCTCAGTGAGCCTCCATGTCTCCAACTATACTTGTGCCACCAACACATCTCTGTGAGCCTTTGATTCTCCAACTGCACTTGTGCCACTGAAACGTCTCTGTGTGCCTCCATCTCTCAAACTGTACTCATGTGCCACCAACACATCTCTTTCAGCCTCTATGTCTCCAACAGCAATCACACCAACATGTCTCTGTGAGCCTCCATGTCTCCAACTGGACTTATGTGCCACCAACATGTCTCTGTGAGCCTCCATGTCTCTAACTGCACTCATGTGCCACCAACATGTCTCTGTGAGCCTCCATGTCTCCGGCTGCACTCGTGTGCCACCAACACATCTCTGTGAGCCTCCATGTCTCCAACTGTACTCATGTGCCACCAAGACATCTCTGTGAGCCTCCAAGTCTCCAACTGCACTCATGTGCCACCAAACGTCTCTGTGAGCCGCCATGTTTCCAACTGGACTTATGTGTCACCAACACATCTCTGTGAGCCTCTATGTCTCCAACTGCACTCATGTGCCACCAACACGTCTCTGTGACCCTTCAACTGCACTCATGTGCCACCAACCTATCTCTGTGAGCCTGCAAGATTCCAACTGCACTTATGTGCCACCAACACGTCTCTGTGAGCCTCCATGTCTCCCACTGCATTCATGTGCCAACAACAATTCCCTGTGAGCCTCCATGTCTCCAACTGCACTCATGTGCCACCAACACATCTCTGTGAGCCTCCATATCTTCAACTGCCCTCATGTGCCACCAAGACATCTCTGTGAGCCTCCAAGTCTCCAACTGCACTCATGTGCCACCAACACGTCTCTGTGAGCATCCATGTCTCCAACTGTTCTCATGTGCCACCAACACATCTCTGTGAGCCTCTATGTCTCCAACTGTACTCATGTGCCACCAACATGTCTCTGTGAGCCTCCATGTCTCAAACTGGACTTATGTGTCACAAACATGTCTCTGTGAGCCTTTATGTCTCCAACTGCACTCATGTGCCACCAACACGTTTCTGTGACCCTCCAACTGCACTCATGTGCCACCAACACGTCTCTGTGAACCTCCATGTTTCCAACTGCACTCATGTGCCACCAACACGTCTCTGTGAGCCTCCATGTCTCCAACTGCATTCATGTGCCACCAACACGTCTCTATAAGCCTCCATCTCTCCAATTGGACTTATGTGCCACCAACATGTCTCTGTGAGCCTCCATGTCTCTAACTGCATTCATGTGCCACCAAAACGTCTCTGTAAGCCTCCATGTCTCTAACTGCATTTATGTGCCACCAAACGTCTCTGTGAGCCTCCATATCTCCAACTGGATTTATGTGCCACCAACACCTCTCTGTGAGCCTCCATGTCTCCAAGTGCACTAATGTGCCACCAACACGTCTCTGTAGGCCTCCGTGTCTCCAATTGGACTTATGTGCCATCAACACGTCTCTGTGAGTGTCCATGTCTCCAACTGCACTCATGTGCCACCAACACATCTCTGTGAGCCTCCATGTCTCCAACTGCACTCATGTGCCACCAAGACATCTCTGTGAGCCTCCATGTCTCCAACTATACTTGTGCCACCAACACATCTCTGTGAGCCTCTAAGTCTCCAACTGCACTCATCTGCCACCAATACATCTTTATGAGCCTCCACGTCTCCAACTGCACTCATGTGCCACCAACACATCTCTGTGAGCCTCCATGTCTCCAACTGTACTCATATGCTATCAACATGTCTCTGTGAGCCTCCAAGTCTCCAACTGCACTCATGTGACATCAACCCTTCTGTGTGAGCCTCCATGTCTCCAACTGTACTCATGTGCTACCAACATGTCTCTGTGGAACTCAATGTTCCCAACTGCACTCTTGTGCCACCAACACATCTCTGTGAGCCTCCCAGTCTCCAACTGTTCTCGTGTCACAAACATGTCTTTGCGAGCCTCCAAGTCTGCAACTGTACTTATGTGTCACCAACACGTCTCTGTGAGCCTCTAGGTCTCCAACTGTACTCATGTGCCACCAACACATCTCTGTGAGCCTCCATGTCTCCAACTACACTCATGTGCCCCAACATGTTTCTGTGACCCTCCAACTGCACTCATGTCCCACTAACCCATCTCTGTGAGCCTCCAAGTCTCCAAGTATATACATGTGCAACCAACACATCTCTGTGAGCCTCCAAGTCTCCAACTGCACTCACGTGCCATCAACACCTCTCTGTGAGCCTCCATGTCTCCAACTGTACTGATGTGCCACCAACACGTCTCTGTGAGCCTCTATGTCTCCAGCTGCACTCATGTGCCACCAACAAATCTCAGTGAGCCTCAATGTCTCCAACTTCACTCATGTGCCACCAACACATCTCAGTGAGCCTCCATGTCTCCGACTATACTTGTGCCACCCACACATCTCTGTGAGCCTCTAAGTCTCCAACTGCACTCATGTGCCACCAATACATCTCTATGAGCCTCCACGTCTCCAACTGCACTCATGTGCCACCAACACATCTCTTTGAGCCTCTATGTCTCCAACTGCACTCATGTGCCACCAACACATCTCTGTGAGCCTTCGATTGTCCAACTGCACTTGTGCCACTGAAACGTCTCTGTGTGCCTCCATCTCTCAAACTGTACTCATGTGCCACCAACACATCTCTTTGAGCCTCTATGTCTCCAACTGCAATCACACCAACACGTCTCTGTGAGCCTCCATGTCTCCAACTGGACTTATGTGCCACCAACATGTCTCTGTGAGCCTCCATGTCTCCAACTGCACTCATGTGCCACCAACATGTCTCTGTGAGCCTCCATGTCTCCAGCTGCACTCGTCTGCCACCAACACATCTCTGTGAGCCTCCATGTCTCAAACTGCACTCATGTGCCACCAACACGTCTCTGTGAGCCTCCATGTCTCCAGCTGCATTCATGTGCCACCAACACATCTCTGTGAACCTCCATGTCTCCAACTGTACTCATGTGCCACCAAGACCTCTCTGTGAGCCTCCAAGTCTCCAACTGCACTCATGTGCCACCAACACGTCTCTGTGAGCCGCCATGTCTCCAACTGGACTTATGTGTCACCAACACATCTCTGTGAGCCTCTATGTCTCCAACTGCACTCATGTGCCACCAACACGTCTCTGTGACCCTCCACCTGCACTCATGTGCCACTAACCTATCTCTGTGAGCCTGCAAGATTCCAACTGCACTTATGTGCCACCAACACGTCTCTGTGAGCCTCCATGTCTCCAACTGCATTGATGTGCCAACAACAATTTCCTGTGAGCCTCCATGTCTCCAACTGCACTCATGTGCCACAACACATCTCTGTGAGCCTCCATATCTTCAACTGCCCTCATATGCCACCAAGACATCTATGTGAGCCTCCAAGTCTCCAACTGCACTCATGTGCCACCAACACGTCTCTGTGAGCATCCATGTCTCCAACTGTTCTCATGTGCCACCAACACATCTCTGTGAGCCTTTATGTCTCCAACTGTACTCATGTGCCACCAACACGTCTCTATAAGCCTCCATGTCTCCAACTGCACTCATGTGCCACCAACACGTCTCTATAAGCCTCCATCTCCCCAATTGGACTTATGTGCCACCAACACGTCTCTGTGAGCCTCCATGTCTCTAACTGCATTCATGTGCCACCAACACGTCTCTGTAAGCCTCCATGTCTCTAACTGCATTCATGTACCACCAAACGTCTCTGTTAGCCTCCATATCTCCAACTGGATTTATGTGCCACCAACACCTCTCTGTGAGCCTCCATGTCTCCAAGTGCACTAATGTGCCACCAACACGTCTCTGTAGGCCTCCGTGTCTCCAATTGGACTTATGTGCCATCAACACGTCTCTGTGAGTGTCCATGTCTCCAACTGCACTCATGTGCCACCAACACGTCTCTGTGAGCCTCCATGTCTCCAGCTGCACTCATGTGCCACCAACACATCTCTGTGAGCCTCCATGTCTCCAACTATACTTGTGCCACCTGGCACCAACACATCTCTGTGAGCCTCTAAGTCTCCAACTGCACTCATCTGCCACCAATACATCTCTATGAGCCTCCACATCTCCAACTGCACTCATGTGCCACCAACACATCTCTGTGAGCCTCCATGTCTCCAACTGTACTCATATGCTATCAACACATCTCTGTGAGCCTCCATGTCTATAACTGCATTCATGTGACATCAACACCTCTGTGTGGGCCTCCATGTCTCCAACTGTACTCATGTGCTACCAACATGTCTCTGTGGAACTCAATGTTCCCAACTGCACTCATGTTCCACCAACACATCAAGCCTCCCAGTCTCCAACTGTTCTCGTGCCACAAACATGTCTCTGTGAGCCTCCGACAACACTCATGTGCCCCAACATGTTTCTGTGACCCTCCAACTGCACTCATGTGCCACTAACCCATCTCTGTGAGCCTCCAAGTCTCCAAGTATATACATGTGCAATCAACACGTCTCTGTGAGCCTCCAAGTCTCCAACTGCACTCACGTGCCATCAACACCTCTCTGTTAGCCTCCATGTCTCCAACTGTACTCATGTGCCACCAACACGTCTCTGTTAGCCTCTAAGTCTCCAACTGCACTCATGTGCCACCAGCCCATCTCTGTGAGCCTCCATGTCTCAGACTGCACTCATGTAGCAACAACACATCTTTGTGAGCCTCCATGTTTCCATCTGTACTCATGTGCCACCAACTCGTCTCTGTGAGCCTCCAAGTCTCCAACTGCACTCATGTGCCATGAACATGTCTCTGTGAGCCTCCATGTCTCCATCTGCACTCCTGTGCCAACAACACGTCTCTGTGACCCTCCAAGTCTCCAACTGCACTTATGTGCCATCAACAGGTCTCTTTGAGCCTCCAAGTCTCAAACTGCACTCATGTGGCACCCACCCATCTCTGTGAGCCTCCAAGTCACCAACTGCACTCATGTGCCACCAAGACATCTCTGTGAGCCTCCATGTCTCCACCTGCACTTATGTTCCACCAACACCTCTCTGTGAGCCTCCACATCTCAAACTGTACTCATGGACCACCAACATGTCTGTGAGCCTCCATTTCTCCAACTGTGCTCATGTGCCACCAACACGTCTTTGTGAGCCTCCGTGTCTCCAACTGCATTAATGTGCCACCAACACGTCTCTGTGAGCCATATCGTCTCCAAGTGTACCCCTTTGCCACTAATATCCCTCTGTTAGCCTCCATCTCTTTATACAGTTTGTACCACCATGCTATCACCATGCCTCTGAGCATTTCCTGGACTTCAAATGTACCCCTGTGCCATTTCTACCAGTATGCATTTGTGAGCCTCCATGTCTTTAAGCGTACCCATGTGCCGTCAGCATGCATGAGTTCCTCAAACTCAATCTATCCAAAACCGAACGTGTAATTTTTCCTCCACCATGTGCCCCTTTCCCCCGATCTCTCTGTCAATATCGATGGCACAACTATCAGCCCATCCCCGCATGCCAAGGTCCTAGGTGTTGTCCTGGACTCTGAACTCTCCTTCAAGCCCCACATCCAATCACTGTCCAAATCTTGCTGCCTCAACCTCCGCAACATCTCCAAAATACGCCCCTTTCTAACCAATGACACTACAAAGCTCCTAGTTCACTCCCTGGTTTTCTCGCGCCTCGACTACTGCAATTCCCTTCTCATTGGCTTACCTCTACATAGGCTATACCCCCTTCAATCCATCATGAACGCTGCTGTCAGACCCATCCACCTTACTAATCGATCAGTGTCTGCTACTCCCCTCTGTCAAGCCCTCCATTGGCTTCCGCTCACCCAACAAACTAAATTAAAAATACTAACAACATGTTACAAAGCCATCCACAGTTTAGCCTCCTCCCATGCTCGCCCCCAGGACTTTTCCAGAGCCTCTCCAATCCTATGGAACTCCTTACCCCAATCTGTCCGATTATTTCCTACTCTATTAGCTTTTAGACGATCCCTGAAAACCCTCCTCTTCAGAGAAGCCTATCCTACCCACAACTAACAACTATACTTCAATTTTGTCCATCAGTTCATCCCCCACAGTTATTGCCTTTTGTTTCACTTGACCCCCCTTCTAGATTGTAAGCTCTAACAAGCAGGGCCATCCAATTCCTCCTGTATTGAATTGCATTGTAACTTTATTGTCTTCCCTCATATTGTAAAGCGCTGTGCAAACTGTTGGCGTTATATAAATCCTGTATAATAATAATAATAGAGAATCCAGTGTACTTATGTGCCACCAGCAGGGCTGCTGTTAGAGATCAGGGGGCCCCATACAGCCTCCTGATAGCCCAAACCCCCCCCCCCCTCCCGGCTGAAAGTGGCTGAGGACATAGATGTATCAGTTCCTTTCTCTGCAGCCTCAGCTGCACAGTGGATGAATAGTAAACTCTGAGGCTTTCTTACTTATTCACTAACTGAAGCATAGTAAACAATGTGAAACATCCCCCTGAGTGCCCTCAGCAGCTACTGATGGGAGAGGAAGGAAGCCGGTAGTGCTGCAGGGGAAAGGGACACACGGTGGGGGGCCCGGACAGCAGATGAAAGGGGTACATGTGTTAGAACCGATCCCCCTGCAGTGGAGCCAGCAGTAGAAAGAGGAGGAGAAGCTGGCAGCACTGCAATGGGAGACAGAAGAAGATCGGTGTCTACAATAAGACAGTACAGCTGGCCCTCCTTCTCAGCAGGTGTCTGGGCCCCCCTTTTGAATTGATGAGGCCCGGGCCCAGTACAGGAGCCTGGGCTCCATCATACCATACCACCCCTATGCCTGCCACCAGTGCACCTCTGGATCTTAAAGTGTACCTCTGTGCCCCCAGCATGTCTCTGAGCATCTCTGAGTCTTCACAGCTTAAAGATGGCCATACACTTGGCTAATTTTAGCCTGCTAGAAAGCTGTGCTGGCATATACATATTTTAGCATAGCATAGCATCTTGTAGTGCCTCCCTACTCTTGGTCCACATTGGTACGTTGTGTTACCCACTGTAAAAACTGCCTGTTACCAAGCGTTGCCACAAATGCACAGAAGCTTGTGTACTGCAGTGCTGTCACTGCTGTGCCTTTCAATTTTACTAGCATGCCAGCACACTAACACAACACACTGCGGCACATACTGTATGTGTTGCAATGCACCACAGCGCACAGATGTGGACAATCTGGTGTTAAGAAAAGTGCGCCGTGTATCATGTTAGGTACAATGAGCTCTGTAACGCAATGCGCAATAACTTAATGCACCAGCGTGAACCGGCCTTAAGCTGTATTTTCAGGTAAGTACATGTTTTATTCGATGAGGCCATAGACTTCAGAAGAGGGACAGGTCGGGTCTTCTTGGCTAGTCTTTTGCATAAATAAGGGTTCTCAACCTTTTTACCCCTAGAAATAATTTTCAGGTCTCAGAGAACCCCTGCTAAAACCAATTCATTGGTGATCAGTGGGAAGAATGCCACTTACATTGATGGTCAGTGGGAAGAATGCCCCTTACATTGGTGATCAGTGGGAAGAATGTCCCTTACATTGGTGGTCAGTGGGAAGAATGCCCCTTACATTGGTGGTCAGTGAGAAGAATGCTCCTTGCATTGGTGGCCAGTGAGAAGAATGCGTCTTACATTGGTGGTCAGTGGGAAGAATGCGTCTTACATTGGTGGTCAGTGGGAAGAATGCTCCTTACATTGGTGACCAGTGGGATGAATGCTCCTTACATTGATTGATACTGGGAAGAATGTTCCTTACATTGGTGGATAGTGGGAAGAATGCCCCTTACATTGGTGACCAGTGGGATGAATGCTCCTTACATTGATTGATACTGGGAAGAATGCTTGGTGGTTAGTGGGAAGAATGCCCCTTACATTGGGGGTCAGTGAGAAGAATGCTCCTTACATTGGTGGTCAGTGGGAAGAATGCTCCTTACATTGGTGGTCAGTGGGAAGAATGCTCCTTACATTGGTGGTCAGTCGGAAAAGAATGCCCCTGTATATGGATTGGCAGCTAGATAGAAGTGAATCATATCCAGATCTGCATACCAAAGAGAGGGGGCATAGAAACACATCTGGATCATATTAAGTATGAGGGGACCATAACTTCCAGAGTGCCCTTAAACAACTGCACCGTCTGCACAAATGGTATGTTTGCCCACTACAGCACTAGCTTATAGTTATCAGACAAAGTTTTCAACCCGTCTAATCAATCCTTTAAATTCAGAGTGGTTATTTCTTCTGATGCCATAGACATGAAACCACACCAGTGAATGCCCATGTCACTTATTATATAAGATTCTACTCCAAGCCATTGCTGGTCCCTAAAGAAACAAATATTTGGAATAATGCAGAAGGGGTTAATTAAACTTCCTCATTGACATGCATTCCCATTCTGTTGCTCAGCACTTTCCTCCAGCTTTTCCCAGCATCTAGTAAGTGGAAAATCAGTTCAATGATGGTGTGCTCAGCTCCCAGGCTGATGCAGACCAGCCACAGACATAGCAGCAGCTGAGCACAGCAGGGACCCCAAGCCTGCCAAGGGCTGAGGAATGTCTGTACTCTAGTGACCTCTGGTGGGCATTTTTAGGAACTTCAGATTTCCCTTTTCACCTTTACCTGTGAATGGGAGCCTCAGCTGTGTCAGGTAATAGCCCTCCAGATAAGTTCTCTTTAGCCCTGGCTCACATTGATGCTACTTTGAAAGCGAAGTAGCACGATTTCAAAGTAGCAGGTCAGCGCAATATCCGGTGTTACTTGAAAGACATCTGTGCGGCTTCATGCACAGATGTCTATTGAAGTCGCACCTGAAATCGACAAAAGTAGTGCAGGAACTACCTTTGCAAATCGGTGTGGCGCCGCAAAGTCAAATCACATGACAAATTGCTCCAATGTGAACGAGGGCTAAGGCAGGGTTCACACCTTTGTGGTGCATTAGCATATGCACGTTGATGTGCATTACCGTGTGGTGTTAGGGTAGCACATTCATTTGTAGTATAGGCTGCTTAATGTGCTAAAACACACCAAAAAAGGCCTATGTATATATTTTTTGTAATGCAGCGCACCACAATGCACATCGGTGAGTTACCATGTATTGTGGTGCACTGCAAAACACGTATGTTGGCAAAGTGCCTTGGGGCATTATTGAGAACGAATGGCATTGCAGCACCGCAACATTGTACCTCCAAACTTTTTGAGATGGCAACCGTGGCCGCCCGTCCATTAGGGGCTCAGGGGCACCGCCCCCCCCATCCATGCGTCCGGCCCCCTAATCTACATGCAGGGCGCTGGACGCATGGATTCCAATGGGGGTTTTTTGTTTTTAAAAGCATGCGATTAGAGCCAGAGGCTCTAATAGGCTTCAAAAAAGGGTGGGCTCGGGACACTGTGCCCTGAGCCCACCCAGTTGTGTGACAATAGCGAATGAATATTCGCTATTATCACACTGATTCTCCTCCCAGCCAATCAGGTAACGGGTCCTCAGACCTGTTTCCCCGATTGGCCGAAAGGAGAAGCCATGCTATTGGCCAAGGTGGAGGCGGAGGGAGGAGACGCAGGGGAAGCCGCCGCCGCTGCTGGGGGAAGCCGCTGCCTGCCCTCCATGTCAGTCCAGGGTGAGTGAGCCAGCGACGGGGGGGGGGGGGTGTATTGTTATGGTGTGCAGGCTGGAGCTGGTGTGGTTCGGGGGGGATATGGTGTGGTCCGTCTGCCTCCCGGGCCAATGGAGCTCCAGCCGCCACTGGACGGGAACAAAGGACACCTATTAGCAAATCTATGTAGGCATAGGACATACCCTCTGCCATGCCCCCTTAAAGGAGAATTATACAAAAAAAATGATTCGTTAAATCCACAAGTGCTTTTTTACCTTTTATGTTGGCTTTTGAAATTTACAAATGCAGATGTTTAGAAACTGGATAAAAGGTTTAGGACTGGGAAACACTTTTTGATAGACAAGTAGTGCATTTTATATACAACTATATAGATCAGAGCAAAATGAGGGACAAATGAAGAGGGAAGGGGGCCAGGGGGATTTTGTTCCAAATCAGGGACAGTCCCTCGAAATCAGGGACAGTGCTATGACAACATGCTTTTTTGTGTGCAAGAATATGAACCAAGCCTTAGGGCCAATTTACATTTTTACAGTGTGTTATCATGCATTAAAATGCGGTGCTTTAAGGCCGTCCATTGAAATGGATGGGCTGCCAATACAAATCCAGACAGGCACCACCTTTGAGATGTTTTGCAATGCACTATCATGCATTATGTTGTGCATTGGGGTGCCAATCAAAATGAATGGGTAAGAAATGGGCTCATTACTGAGATGCGGAAGTATAAATGGGCCCTAATGAAGTAAACCAATACAGTACTAGTATTAATAATATGCAGGCTGCCATTGCTGACCAAGTTTTGAAAATGTTACTTGCCTAGCTATGATGCTAATACAGGAAATTCGGTAGTTTTACCAGAGAAGCCAAACCTCCTGATCTGCATATTTGTTCTGGGCAGGGCCGATCCTGGGCGGGTGCAAAGGGTGCAATGCACCCAGGCGCCGCGAGCTGAGGAGGAGGAGGGGCGCCGAAGCTCCGGCAGTGGCAGAGTCCTCCCCTCCTCCAGCACTAGTAATCTAACTAATTACTGTTTCCCCCGTTGTTACTGACCATAAAATGCTGTTACTATTCTGGGTCAGGTACTCAGAAACCCTGGTAATAATGAGAGAAGGTTACAAGGTCCAATTATACCAGGAGGTACTGGATATCTTAAGGTCTGCAGAAGGCAGACAAAGTGATGGTGATGCTCTACATGACTAATGTGACGTTTCACAAATAAATGTGTGAGAATCTCATTGGAGTGCTTGTGACTTTCTTTCTTTCTTTCCGCATAACTGAGTTTGACACTTCAGACTTATATATCATGATAGCTGTTGTTACATAACTGAAAATTCTACCTTTTTCTCAGCTCAGCATACATGATGTGGGAGGTTGTGTTATTTTTACCAATGTTGTGCAAGGTTTTAATTTGCACCTATGGTAAGTGATTAGAGGAGTACTGGAGCATTTTCACTCCTGTTTCTTGCATGTTTGCGCTGTAATGACAGGCCCTCTCAGACTCCACCCTTGCCAGGTTGCTAGGAATATTTGCATCCCATTAGCCATGATCAAAACATAGAGTTGACAGTGGAATTCTCTTCGCTACTCGATTGATGCAACCAAAAACAAGTAAAATGCTAAATGATGACCTTGGCAGATCTTCAACATATACAGCATCTTCTAAGTCAGCTTTTCTCAACCCCATAGGAACCCTCAAAATAATTTTCTCACAGAACTCCTGCTAAATATAATTTATCAAGGGTCAGTAGGAAGAATATCCTTTACATTGATGGTCAGTGGGAATAATGTCCTTTACCTTTGTGGTCAGTGGGAATAACGTCCTTTACCTTGATGGTCAATGCGAAGAATGCTCCTTACATTGGCGGTCAGTGGGAAGAATGCTCCTTACATTGGTGGTCAGTGGGAAGAATGCTCCTTACATTGGTGATCAGTAGGAAGAACGCTCCTTACACTGGTGATCAGTGCGAAGAATGTTATTTACATTGGTGATCAGTGCGAAGAATGCTCCTTACATTGGTGATCAGTGGGAAGAATGCTCCTTACATTGGTGGTCATTAGGAAGAATGCTCCTTACATTGGTGGTCAGTGGGAAGAATGCTCCTTACATTGGTGGTCAGTAGGAAGAATGCTCCTTACATTGGTGGTCAGTAGGAAGAATGCTCCTTACACTGGTGATCAGTGGGAAGAACGCTCCTTACACTGGTGATCAGTGGGAAGAACGCTCCTTACACTGGTGATCAGTGCGAAGAATGCTCCTTACACACTGGTGATCAGTGGGAAGAACGCTCCTTACATTGGTGATCAGTGGGAAGAGGCTCCTTACATTGGTGATTAGTGGGAAGAATGCTCCTTACACTGGTGATCAGTGCGAAGAATGCTCCTTACCTTGATGGTTAGTGGGAAGAATGCTCCTTACATTGGTGGTCAGTGGAAAGAATGCTCCTTACCTTGATGGTTAGTGAGAAGAATGCTCCTTACATTGGTGGTCAGTGGAAAGAATGCTCCTTACCTTGATGGTTAGTGGGAAGAATGCTCCTTACATTGGTGGTCAGTGGAAAGAATGCTCCTTACATTGGTGGTCAGTGGGAAAAATGCTCCTTACATTGGTGGTTAGTGGAAAGATGCCCCTTACATTAATGGTCAGTGGGAAGAATACTTCTTAAATTGGTAAGCAGTGGGAAGAATTCCCCTTACATTGGTGGTCAGTGGAAACAATGTACTTTACAACACATTGGTGGTCAGAGGGAAGAATGCCCCTCATACATTATGGGAAAAATGCTACCCTCCCAAACAGCTATGAAAATCACTGGTGTCCTGCAGCTGGCTCTGCCAAGTGGCATTGGACCTGAAACATTGTAGGCAACCCTAAATCAGAGGACAGTCAGCTACAGCTCAAGGAACCCCTAGCATCCTCTTGAGGAACCCTAGGGTTCCATGAAACCCTGGTAAATCAGTAGTAAAGAATAAAAAAATTGGGCCCACCTGCAGGTTTAAGTCATAATGTACTAATATGCCTACTAGCACACTATGACAGACTTACCTGCACATGGAGCCCAGGACAGTGCTGTCACAGCTCCCTCGGGGCTTCCATCTTCACTTGGTCTTCCTTCCGAGTTCATGGGTTTCTTGAATGGCCGGGGCCACAAAGACGTCACTCCCACACTTGCACGCAGGAGCCCCAGCCACAGCACGGCACTCTGCATTCTACGGCATACTGCATGCCCTGAATGCAGAGCAACACTGCGCATGCACGTGTGACATCATTGGCTATTGCTGATGAGAATATGTCCTAAATGGTACACATTTCGATGGAATTAATTGTGCCTACAGGTAAGCCTGGATGTAAGCTTACCTGTAAGTACAACTTAAAAAATAGAGTTTACTACTGCTTTAAAGGGATGATATTTACAGTATTTACCCAAAATAGTGCCAACAATCAGGAGATTTCAGTGTATTGTTGCCATTTTGGCAAAATGTTTCGGCATCCATGGAGAAGGCAAAATTGAGGTGGTTTATGTATTTTTTTAATGAATGCAATGGACTTTAAATAGTGCCTGAGGGTTATTGAGGCTCCTTTCAAATGTCCTGGACCTATTCTTGTGCCAAAAAAAAAAAAATGTCTCTCACTAGCTTCATTATTTTATGTTTCAATCATTTTGAACAGCCCATTGAACACCTCTGGAATTAATATGAATGCAGATTGCACACCAGGTCTGAGCTCACAAATGCTCTTTTGGCCATGTTGGCAGAAATTCCCAGAGACACCGTCAAAAATCTTGAAGAAAGCCTTCTCAAAAGAATGGAGGCTGGCATAGCTACAAAGAAGGTGTATAAAGGTCAGGTGTGCCCAAATATTGACCTTATAGTACCACATATGCAAATCCTCAAAGAACATGTTCCAATCAAACCAGCCACTTCATTGGCAAATCCCAATATTCCTTTGCATTGACAGTGAAACTCTTCTCTAGATCAGGGGCCTCCAAACTTTCTAAACAAAGGGCCACTTTGCTGTCCTTCAAGCTTTAGGGGGCCAGATTGTGGCCAATGGGAGAAGAAAATGTACTGGCATCTGTGGGAGTAAACAAAGCCCAATATTTGGTATTAGTGAGAGGAAAAGTGCCCCCTCATTGGTTGCAGTGGGAGGGACAGTGCCCCATTGTTGGTGTCAGTGGGAGGAATAGTGCTCCATCATTGGTGTCAGTGACAGTGAGAGTAATAGAGCCCCATTGTTGGTGTCCGTGGGAGGAATAGTGCCCTATCATTGGTTGCAGTGGGAGGAACAAGTGCCCCATTGTTGGTTTCAGTGGGAGGAACAGTGCCTCATCATTGGTGTCAGTGAGTGTAATAATGCCCCATCGTTGGTGTCAGTGGGAGGAATAATGCCCTATCATTGATATCAATGGACGGAATAGTGCCCCATCATTGGTGTCTGTGGGTGTGGTAGTGCACCATCATTAGTGTCAATGGGATGAATAGTGCCCTATCATTGGTCTCACTGCGTGTAATAGTGCCCCAATGTTAGTGTCAGTGGGAGGAATAATGCCCCATCATTGGTGTCAGTGGGAGGAATAGTGCCCCATCATTGGTGTCAGTGAGTGTAATAATGCCCCATCGTTGGTGTCAGTGGGAGGAATAATGCCCTATTATTGATATCAATGGAAGGAATAGTGCCCCGTCACTGGTGTCTGTGGGCGTGGTAGTGCCCCATCATTAGTGTCAATGGGAGGAATAGTGCCCTATTGGTCTCAGTGCGTGTAATAGTGCCCCATTGTTAGTGTCAGTGGGAGGAATAATGCCCCATCATTGGTGTCAGTGGGAGGAACAGTGTCTCATCATTGGTGTCAGTGGGAGGAACAGTGTCTCATCGTTGGTGTCAGTGGGAGGAACAGTGTCTCATCGTTGGTGTCAGTGGGAGGAATGGTGTCTCATCATCAGTGGCCGTGGGAGGAACAGTGCCCCATTGTTGGTGTCAGTGGGAGAAATATTCCCCCATCATTGATATCAATGGGAGGAATAGTACCCCATCATTGGTGACAGTGGGTGTGGTAGAGCCCCATCATTACTATCAATGGGAGGAATAGTGTCCTATTATTGGTGTCAGTTGCTGACAATGGGTGGAATAATGCCCCAAAGGCCAAATAAAAGCAAGCAAAGGGCCATATCTGGCCCCTGGGCCACAGTTTGAAGACCAATGCTTTAGATAATATATAAAAATGGTTAATTACACTTTGCTGGAAAAATGCCTAAATTTCATTGACTGATCCTCTCATATATACCCACAATTCTGTTGTCCCCAGAGTTTGAAAGACTTTTTAAAAAATGACAGAAACAATACACTGAAGCAAAAACAACTGTTTTTTTTTTTTCTCTGGATGAAAACTTTAAAGAGTGATATATTTTATTATATTTAAAGCATGGTGAGAAAACAGCACAAAATTGTTCCAAAGACGGTGCTCTCCAGAAGTGGGAAGAGTTGAAAAAGAGACAAAAGGAAAGAAACATGCTAGGTAGAGATCATGGGACACGTACATAGAGATTCTTCATGTTACATGAGAGAGAAAGGGAGAGGAGAAGATCAATAGATTAAGAGACCCTCTGGAAGAGATGGACAGAAATAGGTGCATGAGAAGGGACAATGAAGGATGATCTGATTGTATCTTAAAGGCCATCACTCAAAACTGATTTCATAGTTTTGTGTAGGCATTGGTTCATTGTATTTGTCTATCCATGTCTTAGCTCTCTGGGAGACTCCAATAGCAAGGCCTCCCTCGCAGGTGTTTGCGTCTCAATGCCCTCCCGCAATAAAGGGGTGACTTTCTCACAGTTACGTTCACCAATTAGTGTTTTTCTTTATTACTGAGAATCTACAGAGGGCACGTGTCTATATTTGGCTTTGTAATGGTTGCTTTAGTTGGAAAAATATCTCAACATTGGAGTCCTTCAGAGATACAACAAACTTGCATGTGGTTCACCTTGCCAGCTACTACACAAAACTGACATATCAGATTTGGTTGGAAATGGCCTTTTACCCCTGAAGCATCCTTAAAACTATCACATTGTTGTGTGATATCTCACAGTTCCTGTAAAACTGGGACAAAGGCGTCAAAATCACAAACGCCGTAAAAAAAAGAAACAAACCACACTGCTCCTCCCTGGTAAGCTGAGGGCACAGGCCATGGATGGACGTAATGCAATTCAAATGTCCTCCATCTTCTGGTCGCAGTGAAGTGAGCGCAAGCAGTAATGTACAGGCACTAGGGCAAGCCGGGAAGATGTACAAGAGAGGAAGGATTCCTCTCTGTCGAAGCAAAGGTTTGTACAAGGCGGTTTCTTCCAGAAGATGTTCTGGTCAATGGTCCCACCATGTCTTTCAATCTACCCTACTCTTTGTTTCGAACTTGATGGCTTCATTTTTGCTCCATCTAACAAAGGATGACCACCCAAGGCAACTCAAGACTGACCAGTGTCATGGGTTGGTAATATATAGCCGAACGTGATGCAACAATGCATTTCTTCATCCTTCCTCATGTTGGCCAAAAAAAACCAGTGTTCTAAAGTTGCCTACCACCACCTTATAAACAGCATGACTGCACTCATGCCAAGAAAGCTATTGTGAGGTTTACGCCTATAGGAAAAATATAGAATTTCTGAGCTAGAAGAAGCAATGGTCAAATGCTGAAATGTCTACACCATAGGGAGAACAGGTCGACAAAGGTGTAAAACAGTCAAAACGGGACTGTGTTATAGGATGGGTTTCTATGAATCGACTTAATCCCTCCATCTTGATACAAGCCATAAGATAGCATTGAGACTTTTTCTACAGCCATGCAGAACCTTCTTCAAACTTCTCCTTTCTAAAAAACACACCATAGATGCCAGTGCCCCTCGAGAAGAATTCTTCATATACTTCCTTGTTCTTCTTTACATCTTGTCAGCTGTGATGGCTCCAAACTTAGGACATCAACAAAAACCAGAATCAATGAATGCTCTGGAACAGACTATCTAAGATAATAATCTTCTGAAGCATTAGGAACCAAAACATGAAGGACCACCACTGAACTCAAAGCAACATTCCACAATGTGCTGGACTCAACCTCACACCATAGAATCCTTGTAGAGTACGCTGATGGGGTTTTTCTTTATCAGATGGGAGCCGGCTCTACTTGTGAGTTTCATAACAGTCCACGACAGAGAAGACAAGAGATGAGGCGTGGGAAATATACAACCCTTTTTTTCTTCGGAACATGGAATGAGGTCTTCACAAACCGGAGTGTAAAGTATCTCCCAGGATCTTGCTCTTCTTACTTGTCAACAATTCGATGGTTCGGCTGTGTCAGCCCACCACCCCTACTGCCAAAGTCTCCGATCAGATGGTCAGTGCTGGGAATGGTTCGGAGGATACGGTTCTAAAGGTCAGCTCCTGCATCTTATTCGATCACAACACAGCGGGGCAGGTGCTGGGAGAAATACTTGAAGAGTTCAGGTGTGGCACCTGGGCAGTTGGTGAGTTCCAGTTCTTCCAGATCTTGTAGCTGAACAAGGCCCGAAAGGCCAGTGGTTGTCAACAATGGGCAACCTGAAACAAAAGCAGAATATTCTGTATGTTAGCATGGCTCCTAGAACTGTCCAAGTCTAGGCCTGTCTCTAAAATAAAGAAAGCCAAAGATGAATTGATTTTCTTGCCTTCCACCACGAGTGGAAGGGAAGAAAATTGCTAATTTCCCTGATCAACACAGTCAGTGTTGATGGGGGAATCGATTTTCTTGCCTTCCACCACGAGTGGAAGGGAAGAAAATTGCTAATTTCCCCGATCAACACAGTCAGTGTTGATGGGGGAATGCCTTCTGCAGGGCTATGGTTTTCTGCCAGTTGGGGGGGGGGAGCCTTCCTGGCCTGCAGGATACAATTATTACTCTTAGTGGCTATAGCCGCTGGCAGTAATTGCATGTAAGAAAATCAGACATCCTCCTTGTAGGTACAATCAGCCTGCCCACACATGGATCAAAATTTGGCCAGTCCCTGCTGGACCAGCCAAATTTCAATCCATGTATGGCCGACTCAAGTCAAAACCAAGCAAATCTCACCCAAAGAATAATAAGAGATGGGGGATTTGTCCATGGTTGATTGGAATTCAACTCTACAGGGACCCACCATTAGTGTTAGCCCCTATTTTTCTGATACTCAGATGCAGTGCATTCTTGGTGAAAGTAACGTTCCCTGATCCATGAGGAAAGGGAACAATTGCTAAACAATCACAAGATTTTTATTAGAACCAATTCCAAAATTTTTATTGCTGTTTTTATCCTTGCTGGGGAGATTTTCCCTCCCTATTTCAGCAGAACAGGAAGTGAAGGAATCTTCCAATGAGGACACTTATTCCGGCAACAAACATTAAAAAGGATAGATTTCCTCTTACTTCCGTTGCATCTTGAGCCAAGAACTGAAGGAAAACCTTCTCAATATTACAGATAGCAAAAAAGGTTCTAACACTTCCCTACTCTATCCAAAACTAAAATAACAAATACAGTGCCTTGCAAACGTATTCGGCCCCCTTGAACTTTTCGACCTTTTGCCACATTTCAGGCTTCAAACATAAAGATATTTTGTATCTTTTTTGTAATTTTGTAATTTTTTGTGAAGAATCAACAACAAGTGGGACACAATCATGAAGTGGAACGAAATTTATTGGATATTTCAAACTTTTTTAACAAATAAAAAACTTTAAAATTGGGCGTGCAAAATTATTCAGCCCCCTTAAGTTAATACTTTGTAGCGCCACCTTTTACTGCGATTACAGCTGTAAGTCGCTTGGGGTATGTCTCTATCAGTTTTGCACATCGAGAGACTGAAATTTTTGCCCATTCCTCCTTGCAAAACAGCTCGAGCTCAGTGAGGTTGGATGGAGAGCGTTTGTGAACAGCAGTTTTCAGTTCTTTCCACAGATTCTCGATTGGATTCAGGTCTGGACTTTGACTTGGCCATTCTAACAGCTGGATATGTTTATTTGTGAACCATTCCATTGTAGATTTTGCTTTATGTTTTGGATCATTGTCTTGTTGGAAGACAAATCTCCGTCCCAGTCTCAGGCCTTTTGCAGACTCCATCAGGTTTTCTTCCAGAATGGTCCTGTATTTGCCTCTATCCATCTTCCCATCAATTTTAACCATCTTCCCTGTCCCTGCTGAAGAAAAGCAGGCCCAAACCATGATGCTGCCACCACCATGTTTGACAGTGGGGATGGTGTGTTCAGGGTGATGAGCTGTGTTGCTTTTACGTCAAACATAACGTTTTGCATTGTTGCCAAAAAGTTTGATTTTGGTTTCATCTGACCAGAGCACCTTCTTCCACATGTTTGGTGTGTCTCCCAGGTGGCTTGTGGCAAACTTTAAACGACCCTTTTTATGGATATCTTTTAGAAATGGCTTTCTTCTTGCCACTCTTCCATAAAGGCCAGATTTGTGCAGTATACGACTGATTGTTGTCCTATGGACAGAGTCTCCCACCTTAGCTGTAGATCTCTGCAGTTCATCCAGAGTGATCATAGGCCTCTTGGCTGCATCTCTGATCAGTCTTCTCCTTGTATGAGCTGAAAGTTTAGAGGGACGGCCAGGTCTTCGTAGATTTGCAGTGGTCTGATTCTCCTTCCATTTCAATATTATCGCTTGCACAGTGCTCCTTGGGATGTTTAAAGTTTGGGAAATCTTTTTGTATCCAAATCCGGCTTTAAACTTCTCCACAACAGTATCTCGGACCTGCCTGGTGTGTTCCTTGTTCTTCATGATGCTCTCTGCGCTTTAAACGGACCTCTGAGACTATCACAGTGCAGGTGTATTTATACGGAGACTTGATTACACACAGGTGGATTCTATTTATCATCATCAGTCATTTAGGTCAACATTGGATCATTCAGAGATCCTCACTGAACTTCTGGAGAGAGTTTGCTGCACTGAAAGTAAAGCGGCTGAATAATTTTGCACGCCCAATTTTTCAGTTTTTTTATTTGTTAACAAAGTTTGAAATATCCAATAAACTTCGTTCCACTTCATGATTGTGTCCCACTTGTTGATTCTTCACAAAAAAATACAGTTTTATATCTTTATGTTTGAAGCCTGAAATGTGGCAAAAGGTCGCAAAGTTCAAGGGGGCCGAATACTTTCGCAATGCACTGTACATGCTCTAATACAGACCTACAGATACACAGAGGGAGCCTACATGGACAGTACTGTGGAAAAAAAAATATTTTTATTAATTGACAAAATGCAAAGTGAGCAAACAGAAAAAAAATGTAAATCAAATCAATATTTGGTTTGACTACCCTTTGGCTTCAGACCAGCATCAATTCTTACACTTGCACAAAATCAGGGATTTTGTAGGATTAGATTCAGGTGTGTGATAAACCAATTATACCAAGCAGGTGCTAATGATCATCAATGTTATATGTAGGTTGAAACAGTCATTAACAGAAACAGCTGTATAGGAGACTTAAAACTGGGTGAGGAACAGCCAAACTCTGCTACTAAGGTGAGGTTGTGAAAGACCGTTTTCTGTCACAGGTCATACACCATGGCAAGACTGAGCACATCAACAAGACGCAAGGTAGTTATACTGCATCAGCAAGGTCTGATGCAGTATAACTAGGAAAGCTGCGAAATATTTTGTTTGTTTGTGATGTGCCTTGCCCTTCCATGTGCACCTTGCTTTAAAAAAAAAGCCAGTTATAGGTTTGGGTGGTTGCTACTTTTTTATACAGTTGGATGAATTGGGTGCGGGGACACACTGGATGCCTTTGTAACCATTGTTCTCTTGCTGGACTTCATGTGCATCCCTGTGCCTTTAAGGGAGGGTGGGCTCCCTCCAGGCATACCTTACATTAATCTATCTGTAGCACACTCTAGTGTAGGATAGGTTCTGTAGTGTAGGAAATTTTAGTTTAGCTCAGGGCTAAGACTGAGCTGTGAATCTTGGTCAGGGTTCAGTGAGTCAAGGCTGGATGACTCATCCTGAAAGCTCCTCTAGTGCCTTCTCCTGGTCTAGAAACTTCTAGAGCTAGTGGGTGGAGGTTAGGAGGAGCTCCCTGGAATATTTATGAGGGCCTATATATATATATATATAGTGCTGTGGAGACTGTCAGTGGGCCTCTGGGGTACCCCCTAGTCTGAGAGGGGGGGGGATGACCTTGAGTCGGGGCTCGGGTGCTGGAAGAATCCTTCCATAACACATGGAGGAAGCCCCTCCTGGAGGCATAGGAGCAAGTGAAAGAACAGTATAAGTAGAGCAGCCCATCTTGGGACTTTCAAGGGGGGAGATTGCCACATGTAGCCAGTTCTCCCTGAAGACCACGGTGTGCCAAGTCTTCATCCCTTCCTTGGGAGATCTCCTGCAGAGTTAGCCGGGTGGTCTGGTTTGAGCCAGTCTGGAGGACTGTGGAGGAAAGTTAGCCTGGAGGGCTAGTGAAAGGGGCAGCTGCAGCCAGGTGGTTGGCAGTGCCTGAAGAGGTAGTGCTGGGACCAATAGCCACAGAAGGAATAAAGTAAAAGCTGATCACTGTGTTCTGCTACACAACAAGGTGCTTTCCTGCCTGCAAAGGGCCATTGCTAAATCTGATTGTAACCTGTCAGATCCCTTAGCGGTGATCTAACTGGAGACTGTTAAGTGAAGTGCAGGAGTAGTATCAAGGAGACAGTATATACACTGCATATAGGATGCCTCCCATCCCCATCCAAGTATTAACCATCAATAAACCACAAAATAATAAAACAAAAGTCACAGAATGTTCTCTGTCTCTGGAGGACCTGTGTGCCTGGCTGTGCAGGGTGGGGGATCCCAATTCATAGGCGGCCCCTAAGGGGGTGCACTACATATCCATTATTTTACTGTGGGGAAAATAATGATTTGATCTCTTGCAGATTTTTTTAGGTTTGCCCACTTACAAAGAAATGTTATTATTTTCCTCATATACTATATTGTCAAAAGTATTGGGACGCCTGCCTTTACACACACATGAAATTTAATGGCATCCCAGTCTTAATCCGCAGGGATCAATATTGAGTTGGCCCACCTTTTGCAGCTATAACAGCTTCAACTCTTCTGGGAAGGCTGTCCACAAGGTTTAGGAGTGTGTCTATGGGAATGTTTGACCATTCTTCCAGAAGCGCATTTGTGAGGTAAGGCACTGATGGGGACAAGAAGGCCTGGCTCGCAGTCTATGCTCTAATTCATCCCAAAGCTGTTCTATCGGTTGAGGTCAGGATTCTGTGCAGGCCAGTCAAGTTCCTCCACCCCAAACTCAGTCATCCATGTCTTTATGGACCTTGATTTTTGTGCACTGGTCCAAATCAATTGGTGGAGGGGGATTATGATGTGGGGTTGTTTTTCAGGGGTTGGGCTTGGCCCATTAGTTCCAGTGAAGGAAACTCTTAAGGCTTTAGCATACCAAGACATTTTGGACAATTTCTTGCTCTCAACTTTGTGGGAATAGTTTGGAGATGGCCCCTTCCTGTTCCAACACGACTGTGCACCAGTGGACAAAGCAAGGCACCTAAATACAAGAATGGGTGAGTGTGGGGTGGAGGAACTTGACTGGCCTGACCTCAACCTGATAGAACACCTTTGGGATGAATTGGAGGGGAGATTGTGACCTAGGCTTTCTCATCCAATATCAGTGCCTGACCTCACAAATGTGCTTCTAGAAGAATGGTCAAACATTCCCATAGACCCACTCCTAAACCTTGTGGACAGCCTTCCCAGAAGAGTTGAAGCTGTTATAGCTGCAAAAGGGTGGGCCAACTCAATATTGAACCCTACGGACTAAGACTGGGATGCCATTAAAGTTCATGTCTGTGTAAAGGCAGGTGTCCCAATACTTTTGACAATATAGTGTAGGTGTATTTTAAATGTTAGAGACAGAATATCAACCGAAAATCCAGAAAAATAAGTATTTGATCTCCAAGCAAAACATGACTTAGAAACCCTTGTTGGGAAGCTCAGAGATAGGAAGTTTCCTGTATTTGGTGACCAGGTTTGCACACATCTGAGGAGGGATTTTGGTCCACTCTTCTTTACAGATCTTCTCTAAATCCTTAAGGTTTCTTGGCTGTCACTTGGCAATTTGAAGTTTCAGCTCCCTTCATAAATTTTCTATAGGATTAAAGTCTGGAGAGTAGCGAGGCCACTCCATGACCTTAATGTGCTTCTTCTTGAGCCACTCCTTTTTTTGCCTTGATGGAATGTTTTGGGTCATAGCTATGCTGGAAGACCCATCTGCAACCCATCTTTAGTGTTCTGGCTGAGGGAAGAAAGTTCTCTGTCCATTGGCCCCTCAATGCAGCAAAGTCGGCCCGTACCTTTAGCAGAGAAACAGACCCAAAGCATAATGTTTCCACCTCCATTCTTGACTGTAGGGATGGTGTTCTTAGGGTCATAGCCAGCATTTTTATTCCTCCAAACACAGAGAGTCGAGTTAATGCCATAGAGCTCAATTTTGGTCTAATCTGACCACAGCACTTTTTCCCAAAACTTCTCTGAATCATTTAGATGTTCATTCGCAAACTTCAGACGGGCCTGTACATGTGCCTTCTTGAGGAGGGGGACCTTGCGGGTGCTGCAGGATTGCAATCCATGGCTGCGTATTGTGTTACCAATAGTTTGTTTGGTGATTGTTGTCCCAACTGCCTTGAGATTATTCACAAGCTCCTCCCCTGTTGTTCTGGGCTGATCCCTCGTTTTTCTCATGATCATTCTTACCGCATGAGGCGAAATCTTGCATGGAGCTCCAGACCGAGGGCTATTGATGGTTTTTTGTATTTCTTCCATTTGCGAATAATCATTTCATTAGTTGTCTCCTTTTCAACAAGCTTCTTGTTGATGGTCTCATAGCCCATTCCAGCCTTGTGCAGGTCTACAATCTTGTCCCTGATGTCCTTTGACAGCTCTTTGGTCTTGCCCATGATGGTGAGGTTTGAATGGAAGAAAGATTCCGTGGACAGGTGTCTTGTATACACATAATGAGTTGTTGTTAGGAGTGCCTTCCTAAATTGACAGAACTAATCTGTGTACCACACGAGCACATACTGTAGCCATTATTGTTGGTTGGGAGGGGATCAAATACTTATTTTACTCACTGAACTGCAACTCAATTTATCACATTTGTATCATGTTTTTTTTCTGGATTTTTGGTTGATATTCTGTCTTTATTATTTAAAATACACCTATGATAACAATTATAGATTATAGACCCTTTATTTCTTTGTAAGTGGGCAAACATACAAAATATGCAGGGGATCAAATAAATACACGATTTTTAATTCATACTTACCTGTAAAATCCATTTCTTGAAGTACATCACGGGACACAAAGCTATAAATCATAACATACGGGTTATATAGCCACCTATAGGTGAAAGACACTGGCAACCAATCAGAATTGATGACCCCCTATATAACACCTCCCACACAGGAATTATCTCAGTTTTGTAGCAAGCAATAAAAGACCCCTTAGAAGAAGAAGAAGGGAGGGACCTCTGATGTACTTCAAGAAATGGATTTTACAGGTAAGTATGAATTAACCGCTTGCCGACCGCCGCACGACTATTTACGGCGGCGGTCAGCCCCTCACAGGCAAAGCGACGTAGGGCTACGTCGCTGGCCTGTGAGGCTCTAGGAAGGCTCTAGGGAGCGAGCGCGTGCTGCCGGAGGCGCGCTCCCACGCGGTCACGGTCTCTCCCGCGCGTGTGTCACTCACGATCATCTGTTACACTGGGAGAAAGGCAGGCGGCTAATGTAAACAAAGCCGCCTGTCATTCTTCCCTGTGTAAGAATAGTGATCATAAGGTTCCACTATGTTCTTACACATCAAGCCACAGCCAATCATAGTTAGAAACACGCCCCCTAGGGACACACTTAACCCCTCCCTCTCAAAAAAAGTTAACTCCTTCACTGCCAGTGTCTTTTCTACAGTAACAGTGCATATGTATAGCACTGATTACTGTAGTAATGTCACTGGTAATCCCAAAAGTGTCAAAAATGGCAGTCAAGGGTCCGATCTGTCCGCCTCAATGTCGCAGTCCCGCAAAAAAATCGCAGATCGCCGCCATTACGTGTTAAAAAAAAAAAAAAATCTTTCCCTTTGTTAGTAAACGCAATAACTTTTGCGCAAACCAATCAAAATACGCTTTTTACGATTTTTTTTTACCAAACATATGGTAAAAAAAAAAATTGGCCTAAAATGTTAAAAAAATTTTGATTTTTACATTTTTTTTGGGGAATTTCATATAAAAAAATTTGAAAAATATTGTTATTTTTGCAAAATTGACGCTCTTTTTTTGTTTATAGCGCATGATCAAAAAATCGCATAGGTGATCAAATACCACCAAAAGAAAGCTCTGTTTATGGGAAAAAAAGGACGTCAAATTAGTTTAGGTACAGCATCGCACGACCGCGCAATTGTCCGTTAAAGTCGCGCAGTGCTGAATCGCAAAATAGGCCCTGGTCAGGAAGGGGGTAAAATCTTCCGGGGCTTAAGTGGTTAAACATCCATTTTTTTTCATACATCATGGGACACAGAGCCATAAATCATAACATATGGGACGTCCCAAAGCAATGCATCTGACGGGAGGTGGACACCAAAAAATACTACCATCAGACCCTAACAGAAGGATTTTACCACTGCCTGCAGCACACTGCGGCCAAAAGCAGACTCCTCCTAGGTCCTAACATCCACTCTATAGAAACGAGAGAACGCATGCACCGACGACCAGGTCGCGGTCTTGTAAATCTGAGCCATAGAGGCTTGATGGCGATGTGTCCAAGAGGCACCTACTCCTCTGGTAGAATGTACCTTTACAGGAAAGGGTGGAACCTTTCCTACTAAACCATACGCCTGGGTAATAACCTGGCAAATCCAACAAGAAGTTGTATATTTAGATGCTGCCAATTCCTTTCTGGTGCCTTCTGGCAGTACAAACAAGCTCTCGGTCTTACAAATCTGAGCTGTTTCCTGTAAATAGATCTTAAGTGCACCCATTACATCAAAAGAATGCAATAACTTTTCCTCCTCTGAGTGAGGATCTGTAAAAAAAGAAGGTAGTATAATGTCCTGATTCAAATGAAAGGCGGACACTACCTTGGGCAAGAAATCTGGGTGAGGACGTAAAATCACCCTATCCTGATAAAATATCAAGAATGGCTCTTTACAAGAAAGAGATGCTAGTTCCGATACCCTTCTAGCCGAAGTCATCGCAATCAAAAAGACCAGTTTTCTGGTCAAAAGAATCAGGGGAACCTGCCCCAGAGGTTCAAAAGGCTGTTTTTGCTAAACTGCCAACACCAAATTTAGGTCCCAAGGACACAACGGTGGCTTCACTGGTGGAAGCAAATTCAATATTCCCCAGATGAAGGTTTGAACCAATGAATGGGAAGCGATCGGTTCCTGGAAAAAAAACGATAGAACTGAAATCTGCCCTTTAATCGTGCTCATATCTACCCCTGCTTGCAGGAAGGATAGAATTCTCCCGATAATATATGTGTGGGGATGCCATTTCCTGGCTTCACACCAGGCAATGTAGGACTTCCGGACTCTGTAATAAATATTTCTAGAGACTGGCTTTCTGACGTTTATCAGTGTATGAACTGTGGGGCCAGATGCACCTTGCTCTTCCAAGATTAAGGCTTCAATAGCCAAGCCGTCAAATTTAGAGACTGTACAGCAGGGTGGAATATCAGACCTCGAGAGAGAGCAAGTCCAGACGCAGTGGAAGAACCTAAGGCCTCGTCACTGCCAACCTCTGGATTTGTGCATACCAAATCCTCCGTGGCCAAGCCGGAGCTACCAGAATTACTGGTTTCCCTTCTAGCTGGATCCTGTGCAAGAAACGCGTTATCAGCTGTAGGAAAGGCATAGATCAGGGAATACTCCTCCCAAGGCAGTGCCATCTTAAGAGCATTAAAGGGCCCTGGGCAATGCAGTGCACTGGGGCCCTGCCTACACAATTGCCCACGAGAATAAAAATGCAAATTATCGATAAGGCTTTGTTTATTGGTACAGCAGTGCAAGGCTAATGACAACTTCCAAGTTCAGCTACTGAGTCTGGTTAACACACACACGGATGGGATTCAGACTCGACTGTCCTGTGTGTGCCTGTTCCCGTGGCGGACAGGCATTCCTGCAGTTGTAGGCTCCCCCTCCATAGCCGGACAGCAGCACAGGGCCTGCTAAGTTCAGTGGCGGGATGCACACAGGAATCGGGACTAATGCTTGGCTGAGGCTGGGTCGCTACTGCCCAGCATGCCCATTCAGTAAGATGGCCCTGTCCCAAGGAGTCACCAAAGCATCCACTCAGACTGCGAGTGGATCCCTGGTCCTGGACCCAAATCTCTCCAACTTGTTGTTGAACCTGGATGCCAACAGATCTACGTCTGGGACCCCAGATCAACTGAAAAATCTCGGGATGTAAAGACCATTCCCCCGGAAACATCTGTTGACAGCTCAAAAAATCTGCCTGCCAGTTTTCTATTCCTGGAATGAATACTGCTGTCAGGCATGGCAAAAACTTCTCTGCCCAGGACAGGATAATATCCACCTCTTTCTGGGCTGATCGACTTCTTGTACCTCCTTGATGGTTGACATAAGCCACGGCCGTGGCATTGTCAGATTGCACCTTGACAGGGTGATCCCAAAGTCGGGGCGTCCAGAATTTCAGAGACCGACTGACTGCATGAATTTCCAAAATGTTGATGGGGAGACGATTCTCTACCCAAGACCATTTCCCCTGGACAGTGGCTTCCACCAGAACCGCTCCCCAGCCAGAGGGACTGGCATGTGTAGTCACTACCTTCCAGGTCACTGGAATAAAGGATTTCCCTTTCTCTAGATTTCAGGTCACCAACCACCAATTCAGACTATGTCGTACCCTTGTTAGCAGAGATATGGATTAGTCCAAGGACTGAACTTTTATGTTCCACGCAGACAGAATGTTGTTCTGCAAGGGTCTGGCATCTAATTGAGCATAGGGAATTGCCTTGAATGTGGACACCATCTTCCCCAGTAACATCATGCAAAGATGTATAGATGGATATCTCAGTCTTACTATGGACCGAACCTGACCCTTCAGGTCTGAGACCTTTCTTGGTGGCAAGAATATCTTTGCCTGCACCATGTCGACAAAAAGCCCCAGGTATTCCAAGCGCTGGACTGGATGTAATGCTGACTTTGCTAAGTTCAGTATCCAACCCAGACGTTCCAAAAAATGTACTGTCTGAACGATATTTCAGCTTAGAGCCGACACCGATTGATCTATTAGTAATAGAACGTCCAGATATCCTATTACAGATATCCCTCAGGACCTCAGAACAGTCATTACTGGAGCTAGGATCTTTGTGAACACTCTTGGAGCTGTGGCCAACCCGAAGGGCATGGCCACAAACTGGAAATGATGGTTTTCAATCGCAAAACGAAGGAACCTTTGTTGAGTCTGAAATATAGGCACATGAAGATATGCATCCTTTATGTCTATGGATGCTAGAAATTCCTCTCCCTGCAGGGAGGCTATGACTGAACAAATTGATTCCATGCGGAAAGAACGAACGTTCAGAAACTGATTCAGCGCCTTGATATACACAATAGGTCACACATCCCGTTTGGTTTGGGGATTATAAATAGGTTTGAGTAAAGACCCTTGAACCTTTCGTTTTCTGGAACCACGGTTATCACCCCCTGAGCTCATAGCTGGTCCAATGCCTGAAAGAGAGATCTTCCTTTAGGGGATCTGTTGGTATACTTGACCTCACATACTGACTTACCGAGGATGCGGGAACACCCTAAATTCCAGCTTGTATCCCTGTGAAATGATGGAGACAACCCAGTTGTCTTGAATTAACTCCACCCATGCCTCTGAGAACTGCAGGAGCCTTCCCCCCACCCAGGCGAGTGGGGGCGCCCCTTCACTGAGAGGGCTTAGAGGAAGACTTGGCTAATCTCTGGGCCCAGGGCTTTTTTTGACCTTGCTCCGAAGGCTTGGGTCCGGATGCAGATGGTTGAGGCCGTCGCCACTGCCTGGGATGGAAGCACTGGTATTATGTGTGCTGGGGATCTTAAAGGAAGGACGCCTGCTCTTCCTCTTTACAGGTAGCAATGTACTCCCCTGAGATCTTTTGGATATATTTATCCAGATCATCACCAAAAAGGCGTTTTCCCTGAAAGGGGAGGCAAGCCAGTCATTTTTTACATGGTAATTCCGCAGACCAGCTCTTTAACCAAAGGATACTGCGCATATGCTCTGTCATCAGAGCAAACCGTGACATTTGCCTTATGGAGTCTGTAAGAGCATCCACTGTGAAACACAAAGTGTGAGGTAGATCTGACAGATCTTCCACAGACTCTCCTTGAGAAGGAACTGTCTTGCCAACTCGCTTAATGTGGTCTTTCAAAGACTGACACACTCCACTGGCTGCTACTGCTGGTTGTACTGCAGAACCTGCAATGGCAAAGGAGGCTTTCAATAAAGATTCCAACTTTTTATCCGCTGGAGATTTAAAAACCTGGGCATTATCAACAGGACAGGTTAAACTCTTGTTAACCGAAGAAATGGCTGCATCCACAGTGGGGATTTTCCATCTCTTAGAAAACGTATCCTCCCCTAGGATGCAACAATGAAAACCTTTTAGGAGGAACAAACATCCTATCTGGATGATCCCAGTCAATTATACACTTCTTGCTCCAAGAGTGAATACATGGGAAATGACCGAGTACTCTGAGGGGGGCGCAATGAGCCTAGGGAGGAAAAAGAGGTTTCAGTTGTCTCTAAGGGCGGAAGTTTAAACTCAGCCCGGACCATCTCACCAAGAGACTGGATAAACAATCTTTGGGATTGAGAGGCTGATAGAGATTCCTCTGACTCTGACTCCCCGAAAGTGGAAATTTCAGCTTGACCTTCTATAGGGTCACCCACAGCTATATCTTCCACATCATCGGCCCAATCCTGAACTGATACACGAGATGTGGCTCTAACCCGCTTCTTTCCTCCATGTGGTGTTGCAATCATGTCAGCAAACCTGCCCTCTAGGCTGGCTAATGCCGATGCCAAATCGTCCTTGGTAACATAGGCTGTGGAAGAAGTACACAGAGTAGCTACTATGCCTGACAACTGTAATGGCTCAGATTGGCCAATTGCCTCTGGCTTATCAGAAGGAGTAGACACAGTGGAAGCACGACTAAGACCCTCAGGGCCTGACGGTGGCATCATAGTGCCCTTTCCAACTGTGCTCCCTCCAGCACTCTTTTGGGCAGACATTGCTTTATAGCAAGACAAACTTGAGGTACTACCTTTAAAGTGTACTCAAGGGTTGTGCCAAGCTTATACAGGCTTATGCACACAACACTGATTACCTTAGATACAGGACCTACTAGTGCCAGTAACAAACACCCACAGTGACTCACACAACCCAGCTTCTCTGTTTGTTCTTTCAGCCTGTGACAGAGGCTAGTGTGTTGGAAATAGTTCCTTGCAAAATGTTTCAGAATGCGCCCTTTTATGTGATGTGCAGCATGGTGCGTGGTGTCCACGTGCACGCCAAATCACGTTAGAACACGCCCACCACGCGGCGTACGTCTGTACTGAAATACGAAGATTGCCGCTCGTGCGCGCGAATAGGCGTACGCCATAGACACACGATCCAGCAGAGACGAAAATGTGGACGCTTAAGCGCCAGGGCGTACACAACAAACAAATAGGGGAGAGAGCAGTTTAGGATGAATCTTGTTTGTCACAGCTGAAACCTGGTGATCAGCTCAGGGTAAGAAACAGTGTAAAAATATGCTTTAAAACATACTTTAAACATACTTTGTATAAACCTGCTACAATGTAATTACAAGCAGAAATACACTTAGCACAAGTCTCTGTAATCTTATTAAAGGGAATAGTGCATAAAATAATTACAATTTTGCAATTTTTAAACTTTAAAGTTTTTGTTTGCTGTGTAAATATTTTAAATGGACTAACCAGTCCTGCCGCAGAAAACTGCTATAAGCAAGAATCCAATTTTCCCCCTTCACGGTGAGCATTGTCTTAGAGACCTTCAAGGACTGGGTCCCCTATATAACAGGGGCCACGTCCTTGGACCTTTAGAGCACCCTACATGGAGCGCCTTTGGGATTTGGTATTCCAAGGGTCCGGATCCCAGGGTCCAGTGCCTAAAGAGGACAGCGTTACAGACAAAACCTCGTATCTGCTTTCCCGAGGCTCGGGTACCATCTTTTTAGTCCATTGACTGGTTTAGATGGATCCGATAGCTAACCCCTTAGATCCAGTAATCTTTGTTTGGGGTATGATAGCATAATCTTCTTTCTTCTTCTTTGAAACATAACAAACATGTGGAGCACTTCTCCACAGCAACCTTCACCATTTAGAGACTGGCCAAAAAACGGAGGTACTTCCTGTGTGGGAGGGGTTATATAGGGGGTCATCAGTTCTGATTGGTTGCCAGTGTCGTTCACCTATAAGTGGCTATATAACCTATATGTTATGATTTATGGCTCTATGTCCCGTGATGTACGAAAAGAAAATTATTTTTGCCACTATATGTGCTCCTACTATGGAGGCTCTGGAAATTTAGAGTTAGGACCGCAGGATACAATGGGGGAAAATTATATTTGATCCTGTGCAGATTTTGTAAGTTTGCCCTTTTATAAAGAAATGACAAGTCTGTAATTACTATTATAGGTGTATTTTTAATAATAGAGACAAAATATCAACCAAAAATCCAGAAAAAACACATAAAACAAATTATATAAATTAGGTTGTAGTTCAGTGAGTAAAATAAGTATTTGATCCCAAAGCAAAACATGACTTGAGACTTGGTGGAGGTAAACCCTTGCTGGCAAGCCCAGAGGTAAAATGTTTCTTGTAGTTGGTGACCAGGTTTGCACATATCTCAGGAGGAATTTTGGTCCACTCTTCTTTACAGATCTTATCTAAATCCTTAAGGTTTTTTGGCTGTCTCTTAGCAACTCGAAGTTTCAGGTCCCTCCATAAATTTTCTATAGGATTAAAGTCTGGAGAATGGCTAGGCCACTCCATGACTTTAATGTGCTCCCTCTTGAGCCACTCCTTTGTTGCCTTGGTGGTATGTTTTGGGTCATTGTCATGCTGGAAGACCCATCTTCAGTGTTTTGGCTGAGGGAAGAAGGTTCTCATCCAAAATTTTACAATACATGGCCCCATCCATTGGCTCCTCAATCCAGCAAAGTTGGCCTGTACCTTTAGCAGAGAAACAGCCCCAAAGCATCATATTTCCACCTCGGCGCTTGACTGTAGGGATGGTGTTCTTAGGGTCATAGTCAGCATTTTTCTTCCTCCAAACAAGGCGAGTCGAAATTAATGCCAAAGAACTCAATTTTGGTTTCATCTGACCACAGCACCTTCTCCCAATCCTTGTCTGAATCATTTATATGTTCATTGGCATAACTGTACATGTGTCTTCTTGAGAAGGGGGAACTCGCCATGTTTGGAGGAGGAAAAATGCTGACTATGATCCTAAGAACACCATCCCTACAGTCAAGCAGAGGTGGAAACAACATGCTTTGGGGCTGTTTCTCTGCTAAAGGTACAGACCGACTCTGCTGCCGCATTAACCACTTTACCACCGGAGGATTTTGCTGTCTTACGTCTGGGCCACTTTTTGCGATTCGGCACTGTGCGAATTTAACTGACAATTGCGCGGTCATGCAACGCCGTACCCAAACGAAATTTACGTCCTTTTTTTCCCACAAACAGAGCTTTCTTTTGGTGGTATTTGATCACCTGTGCGATTTTTAAACAAAAAAAGAGCGACAATTTTGAAAAAATAACAATATTTTTCACATTTTTTTATATGAAATTCCCCCCCAAAAATTTTTTTTTATAATTTTAGGCCAATTTGTTTTCTGCTACATATTTTTGGTAAAAAAAAATCGCAATAAGCGTATTTTGATTGGTTTGCACAAAAGTTAAGGGAAAGATTTCTGTCGTTTTTGGTGTTTTTCTTTTTAACGAGTAATGGCGGCGATCTGCGATTTTTTTTTGTGGGACTGCGACATTGCTGCGGACAGATCGGACCCTTGACTGACATTTTTGACACGTTTGGGGGTACCAGTGACATTACTACAGTAATCAGTGCTATAAATATGCACTGTTACTGTAAAAATGAAACTGGCAGGGAAGGGGTTAATTTTTATTGGTGATCAAGGGGTTAATGTATGCCTGGTGCTTACTAACGTGTGTGGGGGGAGGTGACTGAGTGACACAGGGACAGATGGCAGGTTCAGCTATGCTGAACCCTGCAATCTGACCCTGCCTGTCACTTAGGAGATCCGCCCGCTTTGTTTACACAAGCGGGCGGATCTCCACACTCGATTCCCCGACGATCGGGGAAGAACGGCAGTGATCACCGCCGCTCCTCCCCTGGCCCGACTCCCGCTGTGACTGAATACAGTAGGAGTACAGTGGTCTACGTCGCCAGACGTTATCGAGCCACTTTGCCGCAGTAGAGGCACAGTGAGCAGCGGTAAAGTGGTTAAGGGTCCAATGGATGGGGTCATGTATTGCAAAATCTTGGATGAGAACCAACTTCCCTCAGCCAGAACACTGAAGATGGGTTATGGATGGGTCTTTCAGCATGTTTATGACCCAAAACACACCGCCAATAGGGTGACCACGTGTCCCGGATCGCCCAGGACAGTCCAGTTTTTGGGGAGTCTGTCCCGGGTCCCGGTCACCCTCATTACGGGACAATGCAGTGTCCCGGAATGTCCGCCGACCGTGAGTCTCAGTCTGGACTGTCTGTCTGTATCATGTCCGACACAGACAGTCCGCCGCGGCTGGATGAGGGAGGATGACTCATGCATGCTGGGCAGGGCTGTGTGTACCATGTTGGGCGAATGGGCGGGCTGCAATTCGAGCCAACCAATAGGAGAGCAGTGAGCAGAGGTGGATGGTGACGTCAGCCGGAGCCGGCCCGGGATCATCTACTGTGCGGCGCCGCCTCAGCTCAACTCAGCCTGCTCCTGTAACTCCAACGGCCGGCCGCCGCCGGGTTATCAGAGGATGACAAAAAAATGTAAGTTAAAATTTTTAATGGATGTCTGCAGTTGCTGCCAGTGCCACACACTGACCAGACCCAATTCTCAATAAAACTCTGACAGACTGACACCAGTCCTGGGCGAGATTGCTAGAAATCGTTGCCATCACAGCAACATTGCAGTGCAGATCAATGCTACCACATTTTTGAAAGCACAGAAAAAGTATATGTGAAAGAAATGAATAAAACGATTTGCCTAGCAGAAGCCAATATTAATAAAATTTTTACTTCAATGGCCTGAGATTTGTTTATGGCTGGGCAGGCAGATACTGTGGTACTGGCAGGTCTGTGTCCCTTACATTATTTACCTTGCTGCAAGTCCTCTTCATGTGGGGAACATTAGATGGGGGGCTCCTGAGGTTATGATGTAGTGAGGAGGTCAGGTGGTAAAAGCCCCCCATGATGTTTAGGGTTTGCACCCCGGAAAGTACGGCAATGTACAAATCCAATGGAAAATCCTCATGCTAAGCACACAGCGTGCGCTCAGCGCTGTGCTTCAGCCATTCTATTTTTTCTGATTGGGCTGTGTAATGTGACATTTGGCACCCCCCCCCCCCCCCACACACACACACTGCTGAAAAATTGGCAAATGAAGGTATCAAAAAACATCATTTTTTGGGGGGGGGGTCCCGGAATGGCAGTTTGGAGATGTGGTCACCCTAACCGCCAAGGCAACAAAGGAGTGGCTCAAGAAGAAATACATTAAGGTCATGAAGTAGCCTAGCCAGTCTCCAGACCTTATCCCTATAGAAACTTTATAAAGGGAGCTTAAACTTCGAGTTGCCAAGTGACAGCCAAGAATCCTGTGCTTCCCAACAAGGGTTTCTCCACCAAGTACTAAGTCATGTTTTGCTTGGGGATCAGCTGCTTATTTTACTCACTGAACTGCAGCTCAATTTATAACAGCAGATTTGCTGTTCAAACTCTTTTCAAGCACATCAACGGCAATGTTGAGGACTGTAGACACAGTGGTCAGCCAAGGAAACTTAATGCAGCAGATGAAAGACACATCAGAAAGACACTTATTTCCCTTTGTCATCAGAAGATGTCCACCAGTGCCATCAGCACAGAACTGGCAAAAACCAGTGGAACCCAGGTACACCCATCTTCTGGCCAGAAGTGGTCTTCATGGAAGAATTTATTCCAAAAAGCCACCATACCTCTGACATGGAAACAAGGCTAAGCAACTCAACTATGCAGGAAAACAGAGAAACTGGGGTGCAGAAAAATGGCAGCAGTTGCTCTGGACTGATGAGTAAAAATGTGAAATATTTGGCTGTAGCAGGAGGCAGTTTGTTGGTGAAGGACAGAAAGCTGTACAATAATGAGTGTCTGCAGGCAACTGTGAAGCATGGTGGAGGTTCCTGGCAAGTTTGGAGCTCCATTTCTGCAAATGAAGTTGGCAATTTAGTCAGGATCAGTGGTGTCCCCAAAGGCTGAGAAGTACAGGCAGATATTTATCCATCATGCCATACGATCTGGGAGGCATGTTTTTGGCCCCAAATGTATTCTGCAGCAGCACCACCCTAAACACACAGCCAATGTCATTAAAGCGGAGTTCCGGGCACAAAAACAAGATTTTTTTTTTGTGTCCCTCCGCTAGGTATGCCTCACCTGAAAAGGAATTGGGTAGTTATTTTTTTTTTTTTTTTGTTTACTTACCTTGTAATTGAAGATCGAAGATACTCACCTCAGAGTACTTCCTCCCTCGGAGCCGCGGCTCACCCCGTCACTTCCTGCCTCGCTGTGATTCCTGGGAGCTGAACGTCATCGCTCCCAGGAATCAATGCGACGGCACCGGCCCCGCTCGTCATTTCCGGGCTACGCCGCATTCCCCTGCTAAACAGTTTCTAGGCATGCCCAGAAGCTGTGGAGGAATGCGGCGCCGCACCGGAAGTGACGAGAGGGGCCGGTGCGGCGCATTCTGGGACAAGAAGACGCGGAAGAAGACGCAGAAGAGGACCGCGCCGGCTTCAGCTGCCCACAACAGAGATGGAAACGCTGTGGAAGAAATTTTATAAGTAAGTATTTCTTCTAAAAGGTAAGTGCGAACCGGGACAGATCAGAGGCTAGCCATTGTGGAATGTACTAGCACTGACTGTCCCGGGGGTATGTTTATTAAAAAATGACATCTGTGCCCGGAACTCCGCTTTAAGAACTATTGTCAGTGTAAAGAAGAACAAGGGGTCCTGGAAGTGATGGTTTGGCCTCCACAGAGCCCTGATCCCAATATCATGGGGTCTGTCTAGGATTACTGTACATGAAGAGACAGAAAGATGTGAGGAAGACGACATCCACAGAAAATCTGGGGTTGGTTCTCCAAGATGTTTGGAACATTGGAACAACCTACCTGCAGAGTTCCTAAAAGAAGTGATGCTGTTTGAAGCCAAAGGGTGGTCAAACCAAATATTGATTTGATTTGGACTTCTCTTCTGCTATATTACTTTCCATTTTTTTAATTGATAAAAAAAAAAAAAAAAAAACTATTAACACAATTTCTGAAAGCATTCTTTATTTACAGCATTTTTTCACTCCTGCCAAGAACTTATTCACTGTAGTTTACTTTACATGACCTAATACAGACCAACAGATATGGGCGAGGGGAGTTGGCATGTACCGATACCTAAAGATTTGCTTTAAACACAACATTGGATTCTACTCACCAGCCAAAGATAAGAGTCGTAAACTTTTCATACACAGTAAATGCTTCAAACCAAAATCCTGCACCTGAGGATAAAGCAAAACATGGGCTCATTTACCGTATGTACTTTCATTTGCTTTTTACGAATGTCCAAATCTATCCATCCCTCCCTCTGTCTATCCATCCATCCCTCCCTCTGTCTATCCATCCATCCCTCCCTCTGTCTATCCATCCATCCCTCCCTCTGTCTATCCATCCATCCATCTATCCAGTCTCTCTCACCCTCCCTCCATCCAGCCTCTCTCTCCAATTGGCCCATTCATCCAATCTTTCCCTCCCTCGCTGCTTTTCTCCATCCATCCAATCTCCATTTTTCCAATCTCTCCCTCCCTCCACCCATTCATCAATCCATGCATCCATCAATCCAATCTCTGTCTTCTTCCACCACCCCCTCTTTCAATCCATCCATCCAAACTCTCCCCCTTTTCCATTCATCCACTCTCTCCTTCCTTCCATCCATCCATGCATCCAATCTCTCTCTCTCCATCCAATCTCTCCCTCCCTCGCTGCTTTCCTTCATCCATTCATTTTCTCCCTCTCTCTATTCATTCATCCATCCATTACATCTCTTTCTCCTTTCCTCACCCCCTCTTTCCATCCATTAACCCTCTTTCTCCCTTGCTGCTTTCCTCCATCCATCCATCCATCCATCCATCCATCCAATCTCTCCCTCTCTCCACCCACCCATCCATCTGTCCAATCTCTCCCTCTCTCCTCAATCCAATCTCTCCATTCCTCTATCCATCCAATCTCTCCATCCATCCAATCTCTCCATCTCTCTCTCTCCATCCATTCATCCATTTATTCTTTTTCTCCCTCCATCCAATCTCTCCACTCATCCATCCATGCACCCATCCAATCTATCTCTCCCCCCCTCCACCCATCCAATTAATCCCTCCCTCTATCCACCCCCACTTTTTTTCATTTATCCATTGATCCAATCTCTCTAACTATCCATGCATTTAATCCCCACCTTTATCCATCCAATATCCCCCCTTTCCATTTACCCATCCTCTCCCTCCCTCCCTCCTTACATCCATAAATGTACTCTCTCCATTCATTCATCTGATCTCTCCCTCACTCCATCCATCAATGTAATCCCTCCCTCTATCCAACCAATCCCCCCCTTCCATCCATCCATCTATCCATCCAATCTCTCCCTCCTCCCATCCATCCATATAATCCCTCCCTCTATCCATCCAATCCCCTCTTTCCATCTATTCATCCATCCATCCATCCATCCATCCATCCAATCTCTCCCTCTTTCCATCTATCAATGTAATCCATCCCTCTATCCACCCAATCCCCCCACCTTTCTATCCATCCATCCATCCAGCCAATCTCTCCCTCCCTCTATCCAATCTCTCCATCCCTCCCATCTCTCTCTCTACACCCATTTGATCTCTCCATCCATCCATCCATCCATCCATCCATCCATCCATCCATCCATCCATCCATCTATCCATCCATCCAATCTCTCCATCCCTCCATCCATCTCTCATACATACAGCAGCCTTCCTGCATAGGGTGGTGGAAGTGCTGTCCTTTTGTGGCCATCTCCTCACCTGGCAGCACCAGCGGAGGTACAGGCTGCGGAGTGATGTCATGGTAGACAGGTAGCTCAGTCCTGTATCTGTAATCCGGACACACCTGCGGAGAGGGAAACACAGAAGAGTAATTGTCTTGGACATGCCATGTGTTCCAATGCTGGAAATGACTTTCCTGCCAAAGCAATTGCTGGTGATACTTTGTGAGTCTCAAAGATAAAGGTAAGTAGTTGTGGGTTCTCTCTGATTTCCATCATCTGCCACCGTGTTCCAGTTCAGTGGTGCAGAACTGTATGAAACCAGACGGAGTCAGGCAACTAGCATTTTCAGAAAAAGGCTGGCAAGAGCAGTCCCTGTGTTTTTCTCCCAACACCTGCACTTTACAAGAGTTATGGATGTTGCTTCCACTGTTGACCAAACTTGCTGAAAATGCTAGCGGCCTGACCGCTATGTTCATCCGCTTGGTCCAGTATGCTCAGAGTGGCTGGCAGGGGACACGTACGTAGATCAGGAGGTTTGCGCTCACTCGGGTTTTCTAATCGGTATTGTTCTGGGTTACTGACTCACAGAATAGTGAGGCTAGAGAGAGTCAGATAGTTGGCATTTTCAGAAAGAAGGTCAGCAATGTTAATCTAAGCCTCTGTTTACATTGAAGTGATCTGTCATGCAATTTGACAGGTCAAATCGCATGACAAGTTGCATCCTGTTGCCGGCAATGGCAGTCTTCAAATTGATGCGATGCTGACTTTGCAGTGCCACATTATTTTGAAACAGTAGTACATGCACTACTTTTGGTGATTTCGGGTGCGACTTCAATAGACAGCTGTGCATAAAACTGCACAGATGTCTTCAAACTCGCACTAAGATGCGGCTTTGAAATTGTGCAATTTAAAAGCCGCACTCAATGTAAATGGGAGCTAAGTATTTCTTTCATTATAGGCTTTCTTTAACTTTCTTAACATTTTCCTTCCCAGGTCTGTACACCATAGTACATGGGTCACCCTCTTCCTATTGGACTTTAAGGGTTCATACATACCAGGATGGTAAAGGGATAGCATATGCCCAGCATACCCATTATATGCCTAGCATGACTGGGGAGCCACACATGCCATGTACCGCCTGCCACACATGCCATGTACAGCCTGCCACATATGCCATGTACAGCCTGCCACACATGCCATGTACAGCCTGCCACACATGCCATGTACCGCCTGCCACACATGCCATGTACCGCCTGCCACACATGCCATGTACAGCCTGCCACACATGCCATGTACAGCCTGCCACACATGCCATGTACCGCCTGCCACACATGCCATGTACAGCCTGCCACACATGCCATGTACAGCCTGCCACACATGCCATGTACAGCCTGCCACACAGGTGAATGGCTGTACATGGCCACGCTCTTGTAAACACCAATGCTTTTGTGAATCAGCATTTAGGGCCATGTCCCACTAGTGCGATGCCAGACATTGCATGTGATTTGCACAGCATCTGGGCGATGCAAATTCAGCTATACAAACTCTATGGCTGAATTTGCACCACATTCGGACCAAACTTGTGCAGGACTCTTTTTTTTTTTTTTTTTTTTGTCCTCACCGGTATCGCAACCATGCGATCCGATTTTATCCAAAATCACAGTTTGCAAACTGCGATTCGATCTGGGGGTGTCATTAACTTTGTATTTACACCCGCAGAGAACATTGTGAACTGCCAGCGATTCAGGCGCGATGCGGGAACTGGATTCCCAGGGTTTCCCGCGTCACACCAGTGTGAACTGAGCCTTAGAGGCCGGAAAAAAAAACGCACCCCCAGCTCGGTCAGGAGAGGAGCGTTTGAGCAGAAAATAAATACTGATGCGCCTAAATGCGTCTAACAGCTTAACCACCTGCTGAACGCCCTACATATATATACTGCAGGGCGGCATCTCTCCTGCACAAAATCACGTACAGGTAAGTGATTTTGCTACTACAGGTCTGATTGGACACAGCAGGAGCCAATCAGTGGGTCTGGTGAACCTGATATCTGCAAGGATCTGCCAATTGTTCCCGAGAGAGGCAGACCGGCAGTAATCAAGGCAGATCCCCTTTCTGTGACAAGGGAAGACAGAGATCCTAAGCAGGAACACTCTGTCTTCTCACAGTACAACCACTTCCCACACAGTTAGTAAGCACTCCCTAGGACACACAAACCCTTTGATCGTCCCTGATGTAAACCCCTTCCTTGCCAGTGTCATTAATACAGTGATAGTGCATATTTTTAGCACTGAACACTGTATTATTGTCACTGATCCCCAAAAAGTGTCACTTAGCATCAGATTTTTCTGCCGCAATGTCGCAGTCCCGCTAAAAATCGCTGATCACTGTCATTACTAGTAAAAAAATTTAAAAAATTCCATAAATATATCCCATAGTTTGTAGAAACTATAACTTTTTCACAAGCCAATCAATATACGCTCATTGGGATTTTTTTTTTACCAAAAATATGAAGCAGAATACATATTGGCCTAAATTGATGAAGAAATTAGATTTTTTACATTTTTTTATTGGATATTTTTTATAGCAGAAAGTCAAAAATATTGTTTTTTTTACACACTTGTCGGTCTTCTTTTGTTTATAGAGCAAATACCACCAAAAAAAGCTCTATTCATGGGAAAAAAAGGACATCGATTTTATTTGGGTACAGCGTCGCACGACCGCGCAATTGTCAGTTTAAGTAAGACAGCGCCGAATCGCAAAAAATGTCCTGGTCATGAAGGGGGGTAAACCTTCCGGGGCTGAAGTGGTTATATGTGCCTAGGTGTGTTTTGCACTTGAACGTTCATTTATTCCAATGGTCAGAATAAATGAATGTCCTGGCCAGTGGAATAAGGCCAGCCATAAACGGATCAAATCGGCTGAGATTCTAATCATGTATGAGCAGGCTAAATATACCTAAGTTGATCGATCAATCAACTTGGGTGCAACCAGCCTGTCCGATTTTACACGCGAATATTACTAGCTATTATATGCACTAGCAATATTCATGGTCTGCTCCCGGCGGGGGCGACTTCAGAGTCATCCTCTGTGCCAATGGTGATCAATCAGAGTAATTTTGATCCATCCCAGGAGTGCTTCAGAGAGAAGAGCAGAGATTTGAAATACCCGGACTGCTACACCGGCTGTGTGTCTGGACACTGACCGCTCATCACCCACGAGGTAAGTACAGTGGGGACCAGGGGGGGGTGGGGTGTACGGTGTTAGTTCACCTTTTCTGAAAAGGTGAGCTTACACTTTAACCACTTAAGCCCCGGAAGATTTTACCCCCATTCCGACCAGGGTTTTTTTTGCAATTCGGCACTGCGTGACTTTAACGGACAATTGCGCGGTCGTGCGATGCTGTACCTAAACTAATTTGACGTCCTTTTTTTCCCACAAACAGAGCTTTCTTTTGGTGGTATTTGATCACCTGTGCGATTTTTTGATCATGCGCTATAAACAAAAAAAGAGCGTAAATTTTGCAAAAATAACAATATTTTTCACATTTTTTTATATGAAATTCAATCCCAAAAAATGTAAAAATCAACATTTTTCAACATTTTCGGCCAATTTGTTTTATGCTACATATGTTTGGTAAAAAAAAAATTGCAAAAAGCGTATTTTGATTGGTTTGCGCAAAAGTTATCGCGTTTACTAACTACGGGAAAGATTTTTGTCATTTTTGTTGTTTTTTTTTTTAACGCGTAATGGCGGCGATCTGCAATTTTTTTTGCGGTACTGCGACATTGCGGTGGACAGATCGGACCCTTGACTGACATTTTTGGGGTTACCAGTGACATTACTACAGTAATCAGTGCTATACATATGCACTGTTACTGTAAAATTACACTGGCAGTGAAGGGGTTAACTTTTTTTGAGAGGGAGGGGTTATGTGTGTCCCTAGGGGCGTGATTCTAACTGTGATTGGCTGTGGCTTGAGGTGTAGGAACAGTGATCAACGGTCCTACATAGCAGAACCGTATGATCACTATTTCTACACAGGGGAGAATGACAGGCGGCTTGTTTACATCAGCCGCCTGCCTTTCTCCCTCTGCACCGACGATCGCCGAGTGACCGGAGGACATCGGGTCCGCCAGTCACACGCGCGGGGGGATCAGTGACCGCGCGGGAGCGCGCGCTTGCTCCCTAGACCCTTACAGGCTAGCGACGTAGTACTACGTCGCTCTCTCTGTGAGGGGCTGACCGCCGCAGTAAATAGTCGTGCGGCGGTCGGCAAGCGGTTAAAGTGACTTATTTGCTAGATTTGCTTATTTGGGCTTACATCTACATTAAGGTACAAAGAATGGAGCTCAGTTCTGCCTTCCATCAGATTTAGAATATCGTTGTGATAAGTGACTTTCATGGCCACCCTGTGACCTTCCCCACCTACCTGTCGAGGACCAGTTCCTCCAGTTTGTGCAGGTCGCAGGCGATGTACTCCAGTGCCGTGTCCGTCAGCCTGGGGCACCACGACAGGTCCAGTCCTCGGAGCCTTCTCAGGTTCTCAGCCACCAGCTCCACCCCATCGTCGGTCACTTTGGAGCAGCCGGAGAGGCTGAGGACGGTGAGGTTGGGCAGGCTGTGGACCACGTTGACCACGCCGTGGTTGGTGATCTCCCAGCAGGAGTGAAGGCGCAGCGTGTGCGTGGCTCGGCCCTGTTTGGCAGTAAAGTAAGCCAAGGCGGTGTCCGTTACGTGGTAAGCCTGGAGGTTGAGCTCGCCCAGATTGGGGAGGAGCTGAGAGATGGCCGCCACCGCATCGTCCGCCACGTTGATGCAGTCACTAACACTCAGGGAGGTGATGCGTCCGTGTAGGCTGGACCACAAGCCAGCTTCCGTGAAATCGTTACATCCCGAAAGCTCTAATCTTACGACGCCCTGCATCTGCTCCAGCATCACCTGGTGAGAAACAAAGACAGTTCAGAGTTAAAGACTTGCTGGGCTTTCAGTTTAATTCGTTTATATCCATTCTATATTCTTCAAACCAAAAGGTATGCAAAGTTTTACAGTTTGTTTTCTTTAGAAAGCAACCACAGCCTGAGTATAAAAGCCTGTCCCCTGCTACTGTGAAGCTTGAGGAGGAGCTCAATGTCTTATATTTGGTTCTCTTTAGAAAACAGCCACAGCCTGAGTAGAAAAGCTGGTCCACTGCCAACGCAAAGCTTGAGGAGGTGTGTCAAGTATTATAATTGGTTTTCTTTAGAAAACAGCCATAGTCGGAGTAGAAAGCTGGTCCACTGCCAACGCAAAGCTTGAGGAGGTGTTTAAAGTATTATAATTGGTTTTCTTCAGAAAACAGCCATAGTCGGAGTAGAAAAGCTTGTCCCCTGCCAGCATTAAGCTTGAGAAGGTGTTCAAAGTCCTACTACTGGCTTTCTTTAGAAAGCAGACACAGCCTGAGCAGAAAAGTCCCCTGCCAGCATTATGTAGAGAAGGATCACCTGAATACAGCACATGAACACTGTGGTAGCCAGGAAAAAACGGTCAACGCGTTTCATCATAAGTGCTGAGATAATGCAAAATGTGTTGACCCTTTTTCCTGGCTCCCACAGTGTCTATGTGCTGTATCCAGGTGATTCTATTATTTAATACAGTTGAATGTCTTATTAGAGCAGCTGTCTGGATTTTTGTAGAGAAGCTATGTGAGCTGAGCTGGCACCCAAATGTGTTAGAGGTTAGTTGAAGCAAATTGATGGCGGACTCCCCTTGATCAGCAGCTTATTGTTCAATACTGTGATTTGGCCATCCTGAGTTGTGCTCATGAGAACTGTGTTAATAACAGGTCCACTCTAAGGCCCCTTTCACACTTGTGCGACTTCAAAGTCACGCGATTTCGACGCAACTTTTTGCAGCGATTTTTATGCGAGTTTGACTGGGCTTATAATGTCTTTTACTCAAAACGCATCAAAATCATGCCAAAAGTAGTGCAGGGACTACTTTGAAGTCGGTGCGGCTTCAATTCGCACAGATATGAATGGGGCTCATTGGAAATGACGGAGAACGACTTGTCATGCGATTTTACAGTCCCAGATCGCATGACAAGTCGCACAAGTGTGAAAGGGACCTTAAGAGGATCACTAGCTACAACTTCTATTTCACTATGATAAAAGAGGTAGAGGGTGCCTGGACATAAAATGCAGCCTAAGTAATTACCCCTCAGTGGTGGTGATGGGCCATTTCACTAACTTCTGTGAACTATGAGCTCAAGAGTTGGTTGGTTTCCAAGAAGCTTGATGCTGGAAGAAAATTCCCTTCCTCCCTACAAAACATCTCAGGTTCTTGGGCAAACCCAGCAATACATTTCAATGCAATCTTCTAACCAACGATATAATAATTCTAAGTTGGGTGGGTCCCAGGTCAACCAATCAAATCACATAGAGGAGCCATTAAGAGGAAACGGTCATGAGAAATTATTGTCTGCACAGCCCTAATGGTGGCCATGCACATGGTCATTTGAAGGGAATTTAACCACTTAAGCCCCTTCCTGACCAGGAGGTATTTTGCGATTCGGCACTGCGTGACTTTAATGGACAATTGCGCGGTCGTGCGACGCTGTACCTAAACAAATTTGACGTCCTTTTTTTCCCACAAACAGAGCTTTCTTTTGGTGGTATTTGATCACCTGTGCAATTTTTTGATCATGCGCTATAAACAAAAAAATAGCGTTAATTTTGCAAAAATAACAATATTTTTCACATTTTTTTATATGAAATTCCCCCCAAAAAAATGTAAAAATCTAAATTTTTTAACATTTTCGGCCAATTTGTTTTATGCTACATATGTTTGGTAAAAAAAATCGCAAAAAGCGTACTTTGATTGGTTTGCGCAAAAGTTATCGCGTTTACTAACAAAGGGAAAGATTTTTGTCATTTTTGTTGTTTTTTTTTAAACGCGTGATGGCGGCGATCTGCGATTTTTTTGGCGGTACTGCGAAATTGCGGTGGACAAATCGGACCCTTGACTGACATTTTTGACACTTTTGGGGTTACCAGTGACATTTCTACAGTAATCAGTGCTATACATATGCACTGTTACTGTAAAATTACACTGGCAGTGAAGGGGTTAACTTTTTTGAGAGGGAGGGGCTGTGTGTGTCCCTAGGGGCGTGATTCTAACTGTGATTGGCAGTGGCTTGAGCTGTAGGAACAGTGATCAACGGTCCTACATAGTAGAACCGTATGATCATTGTTTCTACACAGGGGAGAATGACAGGCGGCTTTGTTTACACAAGCCGCCTGCCTTTCTCCCTCTGCACCGACGATCGCCGAGTGACCGGCGGACATCGGGTCCGCCGGTCACACGCACGGGGGGGGGGGGGGTCCGTGAGAACGCGGGAGCGCGCCTCCGGGGGCGCGCACTCGCTCCCTAGACCCTCACAGGCTAGCGAAGTAGATCTACGTCACTTTGCCTGTGAGGGGCTGACTGCCGACATAAATAGTCATGCAGCAGTGGTTAATGGTTAATCAACTTTTATCCAGTAGGGATGAGTAAAATTTAAAGTTTTTGCTTTGGTGAAATTCTCAATAAAATTCAGTGTTTCCCATTGGTTGAAGAGCATTGAAAACAATGGAGGATAAGTCAAAATAAAGGGGTTTCAAATGCTCCTGGGAGTTAAGGAAGCTCATTTCAATTATCTTGAGCCTGTTTTTGTTTCAATATAAATTTCCATGTTAACTGGGAGCATGGTGTTAGATATTGACTGATAAAGAAAGTCTAAAGCTGGCCATAAACTGGTAGAATTTCAAACAAACCTTTGTACAAACCTGCAATGAAAATTCATATGAAAATTTGATGAAATTTGATGGACCAAAGTAATTTGAAATTTCGTTTGCTTTTAACATTTGATTTCGGAACGAATGGACTTTCCCAGACAAAACCACATACACTGTTAAAAATGAATTTATTCAAAAAAAATTTAAATTCTGCTCCTTCAAATTTTCTCATCACTGCAGTCGAAAATAAACTGCCATTTGACCCCATTTGAACAAAGGTTCTTAAGATGTAAAATTTGTAACAAAATTCTACTAGTGTATGGCAAGCTTAACTCTAATGGTAATCCTAAAGATAACCCTAAGAGCCCATTCAGACTAGCGCGACACGACTTTGGGGGGCGACCTGTGAAGTCGCGTGCACCGCGACTTCGGCGCGACTTGCATAGACTTCACATAATGGAAGTCTAAGCAAGTCGCTCCGAGGTCACCCCAAAGTAGTACAGGACCCTTTTTCTAAGTCGGAGCGACTTGTGTCACTCCTATTAGAACGGGTCCTGTGCTAATCAATGGACCGTGACATACCGTGACTTGTCAGGCTGATAAGTCGCCTGACAAGTCGCGCTAATGTGAATGGACTCTAATAATAACCTAATTTTTAACAAAAAACAAAGCCATTAGATCGCCCCTTCAGCCAACCCTAACCCTAAAAGGTTCTGGCCAGAATCTTAAGATCAGCTCACCTAAACTCTACGATAAAAATCTTTACTATTAATTCTTTCTTACGTTTCGTTCTTTTTTGTTCTATTTATTACATTAATGGTATACTAAAAACCTTAAAGGTTTATCGAAGGCCAAAAACTTTAGTTGGTTTTGGAAAGTGGTTAGAAGAACCTCTGTTGGGTTTTGATGGCTGTCTGTGTCCCCGTTGGGTACATTTGCCAACTTTGCTTGTCTGGTGATCATTGTCACTGGAACAAAAGATGGGGTGAAATCCAAAATGTTGGAGATGTCACCAGAAAAGAAACAGAGGAGAAATCCTGAATAGGTGGACACCTGCTCTGGTAACAATGGTCTAAGAGGAGACTTCTCTCACTTTGGGGATATTTCTTCCAACTGCTTGGGCTTCATAATTAGACCTCGACAGCTTATTAAAAAGCTGGGGCACCCAACCAAAACATGGCAATGACCTCCACTGGACTGCACAACATTTTACAAGGAAATGACTATGATTTATGCCCATTATGGGACAGAGGTGTCCTACAGAAAGTTGTGTCACTGCTCATTCAAGCTCTGATGAAGGGGGATATTTTGGCCCCTGAAACCTGTAGGCTACCTTTTATGTCCCCAAGGTTATCAGCAATAAATAAATATGGACTCTTGAAATGACCCTTGATGCTGTTTTATGTCAAGTTCACTAAAAAAGCCCAAGGAAACCTCAATGGTACGCAGACAGTAATAAAAGGGTTGACAAATGGCGCTTTTCCACTGCATGGAACCGAACGGTTCGGCTCGCTTTTGTGCTTTTCCACTGCTGGTACCGCATGGTATGGTGTAGGAACGGTTCGGTACGGTACAGCAGCGCTTTTCCACTGCATGGAACCGATTGGTACGGCTCTCAAAAACAGTACCACCTCCATTGTGGTTCCAAGAGGTACCATACCCGGTACCATATCCCACAATCCTTTGCATGCAGTCACTACTAGCCACTGATTGGTCAGAGAATCCCACCCACCCCGTTGTTATCCCACCCACTTAACTTTAGTACTACTTTAGTGGAAAAGCAAACCATACCGTACCGTACCGAACCTTTCCAACACCGTACCATGCGGTACCAGCAGTGGAAAAGCAAACCGGGCCAAGCAGGGCCGAGTAGAGCCGAGCCAGTACTTGCAGTGGAAAAGCGCCAAATGGTTTTATTCCTTCCCTACTTTATCGAAAAGTTTTTAGAAATAATTTAAAGTGGAGCTTTGCCCAAAAGAGGAAGTTCTGCTTTAAGGCCTTCTCCCCCGCTCCGGTTTACCAAATGGAACTTTTGGGGGAGGGAGCGGGTATATGATTTATATACATACCAGCTCCCACGTCCGCTCTGACCACCTAGGCGATCAGAGAGGAAGTTATCCTCCCCTCCTCACAATTTTGAGGGACACATCACAAGTCCTAGGAGACCGCTGGACCATTCACAATGCGCAGTGGGCACCCGGCTGTGAAGCCGCAAGCTGTCACAGCCATGTGCCCACGGTTTAGGTGCCGGGGACAGAAGACAGGAGGTGGAAAACGGCTGGGGTAAGCACAGCGCTGGACTGTGGGACAGGCGAGTAGCTGTTCATAAACATTTTTACACAGAAGACTTAAGCTCCTCTGTAATCCAGCTTTTCTTAACCTTTTTCACCCCAGATGAACCCCTAAAATAACTTTTAGGTCTTCAGGAATCCTTACTAAACTCAATTCAATGGGGGATAATGGTAAAAATGACTCTTACATTGGTGGTCATTAGGAAGAATGCAACCCTTACAGTGATGGTTGTAATGCCACCATTATATACCAGCTGTTTGTAATGGTTACATTCTGATCATCACTGTAAGGGTTGTAGTCTTCCTATTAGTTGATTTTCCTCTTATTTGGTATATCCATAGTTCCTGGGCTGACATCACTTGGCAAAGCCAGCAGCATGACACTGAGCTAAAAGATCATTGGTGTCATGCTGCTGGCTTTGTCAAGTGGTGTTGACCCAGGAACTACGGAGACCTCATCAAATGGGAGGACAATCAACCACAGGTCAAGGAACCCTTAGCAACCTCTTGTACGATCCTTGGTATATTCAGTGCCTTTCTGCCTCTTTACTTCCGGGTTGCGTTCCACCACTCAGGTAGGTGGAACGCATATGGGTGTGGTAATGGTTCACAGCGCTGACGTCATCATCAGGCGCCGCATAGGGCGCCTATTTCAACTGACGGTCTGCACTCACACATTGTTCGTGCAACCGCTCCTGATAGATGCCTAACCTGACGCTGCCGAATCTTCCAGTGACACACCCCATTTCTGGATTGACCGGAGCCTCGCTACCTCGCTCTACACTTATTTGCTTCCTGGCTATTGATAAGTACCCCACAGGGGACCCCTCCTTATCAACAATGCTTGCTACCTATTACTTGCATTATTGAACTGATTGCTAGCTCTTATACATCTTGCTCTTATCATCTACTACCTGCATTGCTGAATTAGATTGCTAGCTCTCATACATCTTGCTTGCTAATACCTAAACCTGCATTACTGAACTAGCTTACCAACTCTTGTACATCTTGCCTACTACTATTTACCACCTGTTGAATGTACTAGATTGCTAGCTCTTGAGATTACTATTCATCACCACTTGCTACCATTCCTCAGAACCTATACTTTCAGTGTATTATTTCACTGCTACTTGCATTTAGTACCTATCACTCTCATAACATCATTTACTGAGTGTTTGTACATGTGCATACTGAACCAGGCTGAACCACTATGATGAGTCAAGAGAGTTGGATCAGGTGATTTAACATTTCTCTACAAGACTACTGAGTGGAATTCTGCAGCTGTAGATCCAGTCCATTGACCTAATTAGTCAGAGCGTTACACCTCTGAAGGAACCTTAAGGTTTCATGGAACCCTGGTTGATAATGGTTGTTTAATCTGTCCAGTTTAGGTGCCCTGCTTTACAAGGGAGTTAATGAAAACCATTCCGTGTCTTTTTCTTCAACCATTGCATCACATGACTTAACAGCCAACTTAAAGCTAAAGACCAATTAGTACGCAACAAATGCCCACCAATGCTCTGCTGACCAAAGGAAGTAACCATACATGGGAGACTCCTTCAGATTTTTGCTTATGTCCTTAAATTTTTGATCCTCATGGAATAAACATCCCCATATTATGGGTTCCTTACCTCCAAGCCAGCGTCGGTGATCGTTGACCTCTTCAGACTTATAGACTTGACCCCTTTCTTAGACAGGGGATAGTTGTCAATGAACTCACAGATGTCCAGGTCTGAAACCCCAACCAAACAAAATGAGTCAAACCCACGAACCGCAAACCCCTGCAGACTGACAAACTCCTTCTCCCCCGAGGGCAGCATGTTGTAAAGTTCCTTGGCGTGCAGAACGGGGGTCATTCCAACCCAGAACTTCGGCTGGTACAGGACCCGCCTCCATGTCTTGCTGACCTGCGCAAGAATGCATTTCTCGCAGGCTGAGAAGTAACAGAAGAGCCGGTTGAGGATCTTTTCGTCGAAGGCCAGGTGACAGTCCATGCCCTGGCTCTGAACACTCTCCATGGAGAGGCCACAAGGAATGGGGGGGTTTTCTTCTCCAGGACTGAGACCCAGTGGGATATTGTGGGTCGGAGGTGGTGGCAAAATGGGTAACACTGAAGGATTGACATGCTCTGTGTGCTTGGGGAAGGCCTGACTTAAAATGGATGGCACTGAGGCGGGCTGGCAAATTCGGTTCTTGACAGCTGGTGTTCCTTTGGTGATGCTGGCAGAGCCCAGGCCATTGGTGGGGCCGGGGATCTTCACCAGCCCATTACGAGGCAAGCACTGGGCCTTGGTGTCTCCGTTATTTGAGTTAGACATGTTGACAGCTATGGAGAAGCAACAAAAATACATACATATTAGTGTTTAATATTCCGTATATCGAAAACCTAATCACTAAAAATTCATATACTGTACTTTTTTAAATGTTAACATACATTCAAATGTAATTTTTTTTTATATTTTTAAAGGTACAGCTTGAAATAAATTATGACTTGGTGATCTTGCTATGCGGTGCTTTGTTAAGGCCATTCCTGTTATAGGGCGACAAAACTCTGTCCATGTCTCCCACTTGTCCTTCTGTATTGTCATGTAAAAATCTAATTGTTAGTGGCTAGCTTTAACTGGTTGCCGACCGCCGCAAGTACATATACTGCGGCGGTCAGCCCCGGCCAGGCAAAGTGACGTATCGGTACGTCACTAGCCTGGGAGCCAATAGCGGGCGGGCGCGTGCCGCCAGAGGCGCGCTCCCGCCTCGGCTTGTTCACGGACACCTCCGAGCGTGTGACCGGCGGACCCGATGTCCGCTGGTCACTCGCGATCGTCCGCTGTGAAGGGAGAAAGGCAGGCGGCTAATGTAAACAAAGCCGCCTGTCATTCTTCCCTGTGTAAAAGCACTGATCTAACGGTCCTGCTATGTAGGACCGTTGATCTGTGCTGTTACACACATAGCCACATCCCTGCACAGTTAGAAGCACGCCCCTAGGGACACACATAGTCACTGTATCTCTAATAAAGTTAGCCCCTTCCCTGCCAGTGTCATTTTTACAGTAACAGTGCATATTTATAGCACTGATTACTGTAGTAATGTCACTGGTACCCCCAAAAGTGTCAAAAATGTCAGTCAAGGGTCCGATCTGTCCGCCGCAATGTCGCAGTCCTGCAAAAACAAAAAACAACCAAAAATGACAAAAATCTTTCCCGTAGTTAGTAAACGCAATAACTTTTGTGCAAACCAACCAAAATACGCTTATTGTGATTTTTTTTACCAAACATAGGTAAAAGAAAACAAATTGGCCAAAAATTTAAAAAAATTTTGATTTTTACATTTGGGGGGGGGGGGGGGGGGGGAATTTCATATAAAAAAATGTGAAAAATATTGTTATTTTTGCAAAATTGTTGCTCTTTTTTTGTTTACAGCGCATGATCAAAAAATCGCACAGGTGATCAAATACCACCAAAAGAAAGCTCTGTTTGTGGGAAAAAAAGGACGTCAAATTAGTTTAGGTACAGCGTCACACAACGGCGCAATTGTCCGTTAAAGTCACGCAGTGCCGAATTGCAAAATACCCCTTGGTCAGAAAGGGGGTAAAATCCTCCGGGGCTTAAGTGGTTAATATTTGGCCAGCTTCACTGAAACAAAATTCCAAGCAAAAATAGTAAAAAATAAAAATAAAAAAATAGGCCATTATGGGCCAGTTCACTGTGGAATGCACAGGTTTGAAAGCGCATGTTTCTATGCGTTCCTGTGCAGTCTGGTTTTGCAGCCTATTCATTTGAATGGGCTGCAAAATGCACTGGAATGCAGAAAAAGTAGTGCAGGCATTACGCTTGCATCAAACTGCATGGTTTTGCAGTACCATGAAATATAGCGCCCACAAATGTGCTTCCTTTGCGAGATGTGCTTGGGGTGCTATTGACAAATCACTCCAATGAAGAGTATCCAAAAGGCACTAAGACTTTGATATAAGTTTAAACAAAGTAGTGAACGGGGAAAAAACATTTGAAGAGCCCACTGGCTCAGGTTAGGCTGCTCACAACAGGCAAGGTTACCCTATTGTGGGTACTCCAGCAGGTTACCAGGAAAAGACGTGCATATATGGAAGGAGCAGCAGCAGGTGAGGACTGGGCCAGGGGGCAGGGGGGCAACTGCCCCCCTGGCCACTCTGATGCCCTGTAAAAAGGCTGCACCGCTTCTGCCACAGACACGCCTAAAGGATTCCTGGTGAAAAGTACTAAAAAGTCCCCAATGCTGACCTACTGAGTGTGGGATGAAGACAAGGACAGAGGGCAGGCCTTTCCCCCAGCATGGATGGTGTAAACTGTGTCTGAGCAGAGGCCAGCTCCATGCCCCACCGGAGACTCTCCTCCCCCAGGCAGCTCCCCTCCAACTGCTTTCCGCTGGCCAGGTTGGGAACCCAGATTCGGCCAGTAAGTAGAGTGTACCTGGAGCGGAGCTTCAGCCTGGAATGGGGGTCAGGAGGAGACGAGGAAGAGAGAGAGTGGGAGGGGGGCCAAGTTGCTGCACCATGGGCCTCTGGTTTGTACTGGGCCGAAAGCTGCCAGTCAGCCCCTGGTTATAAAACCAGGTGGGCATGGATGGTTAGCTGATTCAGTGGTTCAATGGGCCACTTGACTGGACTTACCCCCCAGGTTCAAGGCTACCAGCCCTCCCCTGAGCAGCAGACCAAAGGATACGATTCCAAATTAATTCATTAATGATGAGTTAAAAGACAGCCAACACATTTCAGGGGTCAAAGAAACTCCTCCTTCATCGGGGCTACAATAAAACATAATATAATGTAAAAATATCTGTGACTGATAAAATCATGATCCTAACAAAAAACATACATATACATGTGGGTACACATACGTGCATTCAAAATATACTTCCATACTCACAAACATGAAAACATGCAATGAAAGGAGGATGAAGACATCAGGGAATATAGGATAAGTGATAAGGTGAAATCGGTTCATTTTCAAAATTATTTAAAGCGGTTGTAAACCCTATAAAAAAAAAAATAAAATAAAAAACCTGCAAGACAAAGGCATAATGAGCTAGTATGCATCGCATACTAGCCCATTATGTGTAACTTACCTTAGAACGAAGCCCCGACACGGACCTCCGGACATCGCTGCGGGCGCTGCCATGATCCCTCGTCGTCTCTTCCGGGTTCGGCGGCTCCGGCGCGCTGAATGGCCGGAAGAGACGGCTCCGGCGCGATGATTGGCCGGAGCCGCGATGACGTCACTCCCGCGCATGCGCGCGGGAGTGATTTTTCCGGCAAGCTCCCGGCAACTTAATTGAAGGTCCCCCCGGACCTTCAGAGCGCATGCGCCGCTCGCGCGAGCGGCTGCATGCACTGTAAATATCAGGTGACAAGGGAGCTAGAGAGCAGGAGGTGTTGGGAGGAATGAAGAGAACGATTAGGTTGGTATTTTTAGACCAGGTTAGTGATGTAGCTGGGGGCAGAGTTGTAGATGGCTTTGTAAGTTGTTGTTAGTATCTTGAATTGAATTTGTTGGGTGAGTGGCAGCCAGTGGAGGGATTTGCAGAGAGGGGTAGCAGACACTGAAAAGTTGGTAAGGTGGATGAGTCTGGCAGCAGAGTTCATAATGGACTGAAGGGGGGATAGCCTATGTAAGGGTAAGCCAATGAGGACAAAGATGAAGTAGTCGGGAGATGACCAGGGAGTGGATTAGGAGCTTTGTGGTGTCATTGGTTAGGAAGGGGCATATCTTGGAGATGTTGCGGAGGTTGAGGTGGTAAACTTTGGACAGTGATTGGATGTGGGGCCAAAAGGATAGTTCAGAGTCCAGGATTACACCTAGGACCTTGCGGGGAGGAATTGACAGTTGAGCTGTTGATTTCATTTGGGTAGAGGCAAGTATGAGGAAATATTATGAGCTTGGTTTTGGATAGATTGAGTTTGAAGACGTGGTGTGACATCCAGGCTGATAGTAAATTAGTGATGCGTGGGGAGACTGATAGAGTGATCTGAGGGGTGGAGAGATAGATTTGGGTGTCTTTGGTATTGAAAGCCATGGGAGGCAAACAACTGACCCAGGGAGCATACACTGTAGTTAATAACTGTATAATCCAGAGGGGATAACAGTAAAGTCAAAATGTGACTTCACAAACACTTAAAAAAAAAACAAAAAAACAGCTTTTGCTGCACTATTCACCTTCAATAAGGAGATTTTCCCCACAGTACTTTTTTTTGCCACTAGATGTCCTCAGTCTGATGGCCAAAAACATAATCTAAGCCAGGAAATCACAACCAGGGTTCCTCCTGAGGTTGCTAGAGGTTCCTTGAGCAATTTCTGCCTCTCAGATAAGTTCCCAATGGCACCATTGTTCCTTTTAGCTATCTAATTCTTCTCAATGATGACCAGCGTAAGGAACATTCTTCCCACTGACTGTCACACTAATGTATCATGAGTTGTAGAATTTTTAATTTTTAGCAGGGGTTCCCCGAGACCAGAAATTTATTTCAAGGGTTCCTCAGTGTTGAAATGGTTGAGAAAGGCTGGTCTAAGCCCAGGCCATCCCAAACCCACCCTAGCCTGTGATTGGTCAGTGAAATGAGAAGAAGCACAGTGATGAGCTCATCTCTCTGTCACTCTGCTCTCTCCTCCTATCAGCATGCCCCATGCCAGGACATGAACTTATTGTCTTCTTGTGCTGTTTCTTCTTCTCACACTCCAGCCCTGCTGTATGAGGACTGCAAGAGCTGTTACCAGGTCGCATTTAGAAGCTTGTAATTAAAAATGCCTGTAATGGTATACTAATGATTACATTAACCACTTGCCGACTGCCGCAAGTAGATATACTGCGGCGGTCAGCCCCGGCCAGGCAAAGTGACGTACCGGTACGTCACTAGCCTGTCACCGGCTTGTAAACCAATAGCGGACGAGCGCGCGCCCGCTGAGGTGCGCGCCCGCCCCGGCTCATTCCCTAACAGGTCAGTGCGCGTGACCGGCGGACCCGATGTCTGCCAGTCACTCAGCGATCGTCGGTGGAAAGGGAGAAAGGCAGGCGGCTGATGTAAACAAGCCGCCTGTCATTCTCCCCTGTGTAAAAATGGAGATCAGACGGTTCTACTATGTAGGACCGTTGATCTCTGTTTTTACACCAGTAGCCATGTCCAATCACAGTTAGAAACACACCCCTAGGACACACTTAACCCCTCCCTCTCCAATACAGTTAACCCCTTCCCTGCCAGTGTCATTTTTACAGTAACAGTGCATATGTATAGCACTGATTACTGCAGTAATGTCAATGATGACCCCAAAAGTGTCAAAAATGTCAGTCAAGGGTCCGATCTGTTCGCCACAATGTCGCAGTACTGCAAAAAAAAATCGCAGATCGCCGCCATTACTCGTTAAAAAAAAAAAAAACACCAAAAATGACAAAAATCTTTCCCTTGGTTAGTAAACGCGATAACTTTTGCGCAAACCAAACAAAATACGCTTTTTGCGATTTTTTTTTACCAAACATAGGTAGCAGAAAACAAATTGGCCGAAAATGTAAAAAAATTTAGATTTTTACATTTATTTTTTTGGGAATTTTATATAAAAAAATGTGAAAAATATTGTTATTTTTGCAAAAGTGACGCTGTTTTTTTGTTTATAGCGCAAAAAGTAAAAATTGCACAGGTGATCAAATACCACCAAAAGAAAGCTCTGTTTGTGGGAAAAAAAAGGATGTCAAATTTTTTTTAGGTACAGCGTCGCACGACCGCGCAATTGTCCGTTAAAGTCACGCAGTGCCGAATCGCAAAATAGGCCCTGGTCAGGAAGGGGGTAAAATCTTTCGGGGGTTAAGTGGTTAATTATTTGCAATAATTTGTCCTTAATATCTCCATGGAGTTCAGCTTTACATAATAAATTTAAAGGGCCGGTGTACTGTGAAGAATGCCATTACTGACTCTTCCTGAATATGCTGGATAACTGAGCTCTGTCCATTCATAGTTCTGAAGCTGCTGTCCAAGGTGCTGAAACTCAATTTCCCATTATCAGTGCTGAGTCTGTAAGGAAAGGTTTGCTTGGAAACATATTTACAGCCCGTTCACACCATAAAACAGTGCGGGAAAGGTGACCGTGCTGCCCTTGCAAGGGGCACGGAAATGCCAGTGAATTGTTAATTGCACCCCAAATGCAGTACGAAGCGTTTTGGTGCAGCGCATTCTGAAAAAGTAGCGCTTGCACTACTAATTTCCGCGTTCCAACGCATTTTGCAGTCCATTTAAGAGAACGGGCTATCAAAATCTCACCGCTAGGGAATGCATTGCAACGCATGGGAAGGCGCGTTTTCCAGTGTGAGTTATAACTGGATTAATTGGTGTTAATTATCAGCTTTAACCACTTCAGCTCCGGAAGGATTTGCCCCCTTAATGACCAGGCCATTTTTTGCGATTCGGCACTTCGTTACTTTAACAATTGCCCGGTCATGCGACGCTGTACCCAAATATAATTGATGTCCTTTTTTCCCCACAAACAGAGCTTTCTTTTGGTGTTTTTTTTTTAAACTGTGCAGTTTTTAGATTTTGCGATATAAACAAAAAAAGAGCGACAATTAAAAAAAAAAAAAAAAAAAACAATATTTTTTACTTTCAGCAATAAAACATTCCCAATAAAAAAATTAAAAAAAATCACATTTTTTTATCAGTTTAGGCCAATTTGTATTCTGCTACATATTTTTGGTAAAAAAAAAAAAATCCCAAAAGGCGTATTTTAATTGGTTTGCGCAAAAGTTATAGCGTTTACAAACTACGGATAGATTTTTGGACTTTTTATTTATTTATTTATTTTATTAGTAATGGTGTCGATATGCGATTTTTAGTGGGACTGCAACATTGCGGCGGACAGATCGGACCCCTAACTGACATTTGTGACACTTTTTGGGGACCAGTGACATTACTACAGTAATCAGTGCTAAAAATATGCATTGTTACTGTAATAATGACACGGGCAGAGAAGGGGTTAATACTGGGTGTGATAAAGGGGTTAAATGTGAGCCTACTTGTGCTTGCTAACTGTGGGGGGGGGGGGGGAGTGATCAGTGCTAAAAATATACGCTGTCATAGTACTAATGACATTGGCTAAGGGGTTAAACATCAGGGGCGATCAAAGGGTTAACTGTGTGCCTAGCCAGTGTTTATATGTGGGAGGGGCTTTTACTAAGGGAAGTGATGGATTTTACTCCCTGCTTTGCAGGAACACGAAACATCACTTCCCCGCTGTCAGGACGGAGCTCTGCCTTGTTTACATATGCAGAGCTCCGTCCAGCCTCTTTTCCCGATGATCGGCAGGTGCCGGTGAACATCCAGTGGCCGGCACTCGCCGATCGGCTTCTGCTGTGACAAATCAGACGGATGCAGATGCAGCGTGCGTGCCCCCTACCCAGAAGTGCGGAATCATGTATATACTCTATATTGCCAAAAGTATTGGGACGCCTGCCTTTACACACACGTGAACTTTAATGGCATCCCAGTCTTAGTCCGTAGGGTTCAATATTGAGTTGGCCCACCCTTTGCAGCTATAACAGCTTCAACTCTTCTGGGAAGGATGTCCACAAGGTTTAGGAGTGTGTCTATGGGAATGTTTGACCATTCTTCCAGAAGCACATTTGTGAGGTCAGGCACTGATGTTGGACGAGAAGGCCTGGCTGTCAGTCTCCACTCTAATTCATCCCAAAGGTGTTCTATCAGATTGAGGTCAGGACTCTGTGCAGGCCAGTCAAGTTCCTCCACTCCAAACTCGCTCATCCATGTCTTTATGGACCTTGCTTTGTGCACTGGTGGGCAGTCATGTTGGAACAGGAAGGGGCCATCACCAAACTCCTCCCACAAAGTTAGGAGCCTGTAATTGTCTAAAATGTCTTGGTATGCTGACGCCTTAAGAGTTCCCTTCACTGGAACTAAGGGGGCCAAACCCAACCCCTGAAAAACAACCCCACACCATAATCCCCCCTCCACCAAATGATTTGGACCAGTGCACAAAGCAAGGACCATAAAGACATGAATGAGCGAGTTTGAGGTGGAGGAACTTGACTGGCCTGCACAGAGTCCTGACCTCAACCCGATAGAACACCTTTGGGATGAATTAGAGCAGAGACTGCAAGCCAGGCCTTCTCATCCAACATCAGTGCCTGACCTCGCAAATTCGCTTCTGGAAGAATGGTCAAACATTCCCATAGACACACTCCTAAACCTTGTGGACAGCCTTCCCAGAAGAGTTGAAGCTGTTATAGCTGCAAAGGGTGGGCCAACTCAATATTGAACCCTAAGGACTAAGGCTGGGATACCATTAAAGTTCATGTGTGTGTAAAGACAGGTGTCCCAATACTTTTGGCAATATAGTATTAGCGTGATTCTGTACAGAATGGCCGCTCTGTAGCAGTAAATATGGTGGTGGCAAAATGGTGGGCTTTAATGCCCACAGGCCTTACATAGACATCACTGGGATGCCGACGTTCACTGCACCGAGCTGTCAAGGACAGCTCCCAGCCCCCACTAGTGATCAGTAGCAGGACTGCCAGTCATGTGATCACTTTGACAGCCAATCCCAGTGGTCACATGATCCTCCCCGGGCATTCCGAACCTTTTAAAGGGATGCCAGGGTGGGCAGAAAGAGGTTAAAGGACATCAGTACAGTAGGTAGGCTGTTATGGCTGACCTCCACCTGAAACTGTCTTTGGATTCAGAAAACATAGAGAAGATTAAGGTGGAACTCCTTTAGCAGATGCACGGTAATGCCATTAATTGTTGAAGGTGTCCCCACCAAAGTGCGCACCAAAACGCATGGTGTCACAGCACCTTGCCATTGGGTGCAGTGCGTTTTTAGTAGAGGGCCAGGGACTTCTATTGCGCATTTCTCGTATTTAGGCTCCGTTCACATTATAGCGTATGGATCACGGGCAGAACCGCCGCGGTTCCGCCCACGATCGGGAGATTATTGCAAATCGCGGGACGCCTGTGCGTTGCCCGTTGATTTGCAATAGACCCCCAAACGCTGAGCGATGTTGCCGCGATTTCCGCCTGCCGAATCGCGGTAACATCGCGCAAAAAAAAACGCGAGACACAATGCGCTCCAAAGAAGCTCTTGTACTTTTTTGGTCGTATTGCGTCCCGCGATTTTTTTTTGCGCGATGTTACCGCGATTCGGCAGGCGGAAATCGCGGCAACATCGCTCAGCGTTTGGGGGTCTATTGCAAATCAACGGGCAACGCACAGGCGTCCCGCGATTTGCAATAATCTCCCGATTGCGGGAGGAACCGCGGCGGTTCTGCCCGTGATTCATACGCTATAATGTGAACGGAGCCTTAGGGTGGCCCACTGAGCATTTCTGCAGTGCTTTTTGCTGTGCTTTTTTTTTTTACCACGTTTTTGCTGCGATATGCATTTTTTTCTGCCCAACAACAAAAAAGCACAAAGAATGCAAATCATGGCAAAAACGCTGCAAAATCGCAGTAAAATCACAGTAAAAAAAAACATGCATAAAGCACTGTAAAAACGCTGAAAAGCAAACTGCATGGGGGTGAATGGAGCCTAAATTTGGAAGTCCTTCTCTGTGTTTCAGGACAATAACTTAGCAAGCTAGTCTTAACCTGCGATTCACACTTATGCATGTTGCTTTTGAGCGTTTCTGTAGTGCTTTTTGCTGTGCTTTCCACATTTTTTTAACCGTGATTTTGCTGCGATTTGCGGTTTTTGGTTTCTTTTTTGAAAATTTGTTGTTGGGCAGATTCAAAACCGCAAAACCCAAATTGCGGCAAAAACACAATACTTGCATTTTGGATGCGGGTCCATTGAAGTCTATTACATGCAAAACGCTGCATTTTGCAGGAAAAAAGTCCCTGACCCTTTCCAAAAAACGCAGAGGCACAAAAATGCATTGATGTGAACGTGTTCCATAGGAACCCATGTTAAAAAAATGAAATGCGTTGCTGAAAAAAGCATGAGAAAACACATTCGTGTGAATGAAGTCTAAAGCTTCGTACACACGCAACGAATTTCCGCCGACCGGTCGTCCATCTTTTGTCCAGAGCGGTGTCTGTTGGTTGGAATGTGCTCTAGACTGCACACAAATTTTCCCGTATGACAGAATTCTACTTCAGAAGTGATGTCATGTGTTGGATTGCTTTCTTTGTGTTCTTTCATCTCTGAGCATGCCCAGTCTTGCTCATAAGATTTTTCCCTGTCGAAATCTGTATTAACCACTTAAGCCCCAGCCCTATTTCGGACACTTTTTGTTTACAAGTTTAAATCAGTATTTTTTCCTAGAAAACTACTTAGAACCCCCAAACATTATATATATTTTTTTAGCAAAGACTCTGGAGAATAAAATGTCGGTCATTGTAATATTTTTTATCACGCGGTATTTGCGCAGCGGTCTTTAAAGCGCCATTTTTTGGAAAATTTTTGAAAAATCACATTTCACTAATTTTAAAAAATACTAAACAGTAAAGTTAGCCCATTTTTTTTTGTATATTGTGAAAGAACATGTCACGCCGAGTAAATAGATACCCAACATGTTACGGTTTAAAATTGCGCCCCCCCCCCCGTGGGATCGCGACAAACTACGGTCAATAGAGATCTCAATCTGCGAAGCTTTAAATTTATTTAACGGTTACCAGTTTTGAGTTAGAGTGTAGCTCTTTTTTTTTAATTATTGCTCACGCTCTGGCGATACCTCACATGTGTGGTTTGAACAGCGATTTCATTTGCGGCTCGACTTCCGTATACGTTTTTTTTGTGCGCGAGCTAACGGTGACGGGGGCGGCTAAATTTTTTTTTTTTTTTTCCCATTTATTTTATTTATTTTTTTAACTTTATTAAAGTTTTAAAAAAAAATAAAAATCTGATCACTTTTATTGCTGTCACAAGCAATGTAAACATCCCTTGTGACACCAATATGTAGTGACAGGTACACTTTATGGAGGGATCGAGGGTCTAAAAGACCCTAGACCCCTCCACTACACTTCCCTGTATGCAAAACGCCGAAAACGGCATTTTTGCATACAGCCGTTTTTCAAATTTGCCGCCTTTTGCAGCACAGTAACCCGGAAGTGACGTCATGGACGCCGCCTCCGGGTTACGTCATCGGAGACCCGATCGATGCCGTTTCCGGCATTCATCGGGACTCCATCCAGCCGGCGGACGTGCCGGCTGGGTGCTCGGGGCTCCCGGTGGAACGGGAGCCCCGGGCAAAGCCACGGAAGGCGGCGGGAGGGGGGGGGACGTCCCCTCCCGCCCCCCCGGGTACCGATCGAGCGGCTCCCGAGCCGCATCGGTTGGTACCGACGGAAAGCCAACCGTCGGCTCTAAACCACAGTACCGGGATGGTGCCTCTAGCTAGAGGCATCATCCCGGTACACTACCGCAAAGTTTACCAACGTAGACCTACGTTAGTATGCGGTAAGTGGTTAATGAGACGAAAATCAGACGTGTTTTGACGGAGGACAAAAATTTTATAGTCTGCACATCAGGATTTTTTCAGCCGAAAAGTCGGAGTCGGTTGTCGGAAGCAGGGCCAGATTAACGTAGGGGCTATTTGAGCTGCAGCTCCAGGCCCCTACCTTTATATAGGCCCCGGGTTGGCCATATTCACTGTTACCGCTCTTCTGTCACTTGTAAACACAGAAGTCTGGCTTCTATGCTCGCTTCCCCAGGCAGCACCCTCAGAACCTCCCCACACAGCACGAAGGCCGGACAAGGAGGGACAGTTGCCGATGCATGGATGTGTTTATAGGCTTCAGAGACAGCATCTCATGTGGAATTAGGCATGCATGGCTGCACCCTTCCTCCTCAAGGCACGGCCCGTAAGGCCCTTCAAAATCCTCAGCACCAAGCCCATGATGCTCTTAATCCGGCCCTGGTCGGAAGCACCATACTAACAAGCCGAAAATCGGCAGATTGGTCGTCGGATGAAATTTCCCGGCCGAATTTCTACTCCTGTGTACGGGGCTTAAGGCTCTGTTCACACCTGAGCGATCCAAATGGGGGGGGGGGGGGGGGCGGAATCGCCGCGATTCCAAATCATGGCAAATCGCAGGACGATTGTGCGATGCTATTACCTCTTAATGGCACCCCAATTGCACAGCGATTGTCGTGCAGTAAATCGCGCTAAATTGCAACACACAACACTGTCGGTCAAAAGAAACTGCGTTGAGATTTGCCGCGATTGCAGAATGACTTATCGCGTGACAATCGCTGCGCGATTGGGATTCCATTAAGACGTAATGTCATCGCACAAGCGTCCTGTGGTTTGCCGCGATTTGGAATCAAGAACAGAATTGCGCCGATTTGGATCGCTTAAGTGTGAACAGAGCTTTAGACCTAAACGAACATTCAGTTCAGCCCCACTGCAAGGGAGGATTTTTGCTATCTCGGATACTCAACCAATCACATTCATCCATAAGGTTTTAACCACTTCTGGACCGGGCCTTTTCTGACACTTGTTGTTTACAAGTTAAAATCATTTTTTTTTTGGCTAAAAAATTACTTAGAACCCCCAAACATTATATATAAAAATATTTTTTTAGCAGAGACCCTAGAGAATAAAATGGAGATCGTTGCAATATTTTTTATCACACAGTATTTGCGCAGCGGTCTTACAAACACATTTTTTTGGAAAAAATTCCCTTTTTTAAATTAAAAAATAGGAAAACAGTAAAGTTAGCCCAATTTTTTTCTATAATGTGAAAGATAATGTTACGCAGAGTAAATAGTCATGCTTCAAAATTGCGCACTCTCGTGGAATGGCGACAAACATTGGTACTAAAAAATCCTCATAGGCGACATTTTAAAAATTTCTACAGGTTACCAGTTTAGAGTTAAGCCCCGTACACACGTACCGATCGTCGGCCGAACGATCGGACGTCTTTTGTCCGAGGGCTGTCGTGTCTGTTGAAAACTGCAAAAGACTGCACATGAATTTTGTCGGCCAACAACAGCCGACTGCAGAAGTGATGTCATGTAATGGTTAACTTTCCCTGTGTTTTTTCTTCTCTGAGCATGCCCAGTCTTGCAAATCTGCTGTCTGTCGGCCGAATTCTGTTCTGACTGGCGAACAATCGGCCGTTCTGGTGTCGGCATACAAAAATTTTAATGCTTGCACGACAGATTCTTTTCGGCCGAAAGTGCGCTGTCGGCTGTCGGAAGCATCATACTAACAAGCCAAAAATCGGCCGATCGTTCGGCGGCCGAACATTTTCGGCCGACAATCTGCACGTGTGTACGGGCCTTTACAGAGGAGGTCTAGGGCTCAAATTATTCCTTTCACTCTATTAATCATGGTGATCCCTCACATGTGTGGTTTAAACACCATTTACATATGTGGGCGGACCTTGCGTATGTGTTCGCTTCTCCTCGCGAGCTAACGGGAAGGGGCGCTTTAATTTTTTTTTGCCTATTTATTTTATCTTTTACTTTTTATTTAAAAAAATAATTATTTTTGATCACTTTTATTCCTATTACAAGGAAGGTAATGATCCCTTGTAATAGAAATAGGGCATGACAGGACCTCTTCAAAGCGGAGTTCCAACCAAAAGTGGAACTTAAGCTCTTTTGTTCCCCCCCCCCCCTCCGGTGCCACATTTGGCACCTTTCAGGGGGGAGGGGGAATGGGTACCTGTTTTTGACAGGTACCGATTCCCCACTTGTGGGATACAGCGCCTCGGAAATTCAGCCCCCTCCTCCTGCCTTCACCGCCGAGCCTATAGGAATGCGCAGCACGCTTCGCGCATGCGCAGAATGTACCCACCCGTAAAGACGCAAGTCTTCACTGCCGGGTTCCCTCACTGGCAATGGCGGCGGCAGCACCCGATGGAAACATCGGCTGCGGTGCCGACATCGCTGGACTCCAGGACAGGTAAGTGTCCTAATATTAAAAGTCAGCAGCTACAGTATGTGTACAGTATGTGTAGCTGCTGACTTTTCATTTTTAGAGGGGGGAGGGTGGAACTCCGCTTTAATGTGAGATCTGGGGTCAAAAAGACCTCACATCTACACTAAAAAAGAAAAGAAAAAAAAAAAAGTATTTTTTTTCATGATGATAAAAAAAATGGGCTCTTTAAATCCGTTGCTAGGAAGCTACTATGACGTCACTCCGGTCCTTCAAGGCCATAGAGTGGAGTGGGGGCCATCTTGCCCTCACTCGACTTCCTTCCTAAGAGTAGAGCGCACTGGATCGTTTTCCCCGCTACCGACGGGTCCGGTGAGCGGGGAAAATGACCTGGAAGCGGCGGGAGGGAGGGGGGGGGGGCACCTCTCTCGCTGCCCATAATGGTGATCCTGCGGCAAATCCACCACTGGGACCACCCTTATGTTAAAGCGGACCATCCACCGTTTAACCACTTGCCGACCGCCGCACGACTATCTACGTCAGCGGTCAGCCCCTCACAGGCAAACTAGACCGCGCAATTGTCCGTTAAAGTCACTCAGTGCCAAAACGCAAAATACCCCCTGGTCGGAATGGGGGTAAAATCTTCCGGGGCTTAAGTGGTTAATAAAATACCTGGGTTATGGCAGCTATCTGCTATCTGCTGTCATAACCCCAGTATGTAACGTCAAAATACTGACATAAATACACGGTGGGCGGTCCGTAAGTGGTTAATAAGTCCGCAGCCCCCCTTTATACAAGCTGGAGCGTTTCTTCAGGGTCAGCGAGGCGAAGCTGTGCATAGAATGACATCACGGAGTGTTTAGCATCGAACGATTCCCAGGTAATCCACAGCCTGCGAATCCCTGCTGAACAATTATTCACTGTGGCGTGACTGGCTGCTTCACGAACGATAATGCGTGGGGTGGGGGGGGGGAGGGGGGACATCCCTTGGAAAGAAGATGGTGGACTGTCAGTGGAGAGGAAGAGGTGGGAGGAGAGCAGGGAAGAGATGAATGCAGCACTGAAAATAGACAGCGTGGGAGGCAGAGAAGGAGAATGGATTGGAACAAAATCGAAACAAGCTGGATTATTCTACAACACAGCGCAAAGAGCGACGCCGGGGTACCGGATCCTCTGTCCACCAATCAAATATCAACCAATCGCCTTTCCACCCGCTGTACTTAGCATTATGTTCACTGCATTGCTGACCAGAGCAGCTGATAGGGGGGAACCACCAGTCCTCTTGTAGGGCGCCCGGGCACACAGGGGGGCCAGAACAGCAGAGGGAATCAGCGCAGTCAGACGGGCAATTACAGGATGCCCTGTGCGGCTCTGCAGCAGCTGAAAGCTGATTTCTCTCCCTCCCGCCAGCTTTCAGCTGCTGCAAGAAGAGACACAGCCCCCCCCCCCCCCTCATTCCATCCCGTCCCATAAAAAAATTAATTGTAAAAAAAAAAATAATAATAAAAAAAAATGTAAAATAAAATAATTGTAAAACTTTTTTTTTAAATTATGAAATGTTTTTTCAAAAATATAAAAAAAACATAAAAAAGGGTAAATTCACACAGCTTCTTTGTGTCCTCTAAGAACGATTTTAGTGAATTTTTTATGAAAATGTTTTTTTTATATATTTGAAGGGGGCCCTGCTAGGTAGGCTGTTTGGGGCCCCGTGATTTCTATCAGTCAGTCCTGATGCTGACTATTAAAGATAAGCCCGAAGCAAAAAAAAAAAAATAGGCATAGGGCTTGCATGACTAGGTGGCAGGGCAAGAGAGGGTTAAAATGACATAGACACAGAGGGTTAAAACCAGTTTTGTTTTGGATTAGATATCAGGAGGGGTGGGTGGTGCAGATTAGGAGGGGTTTTTTGTTTAACCACTTCTGGACCGGAGGGATCTACCCCCTAACGACCAGGGCATTTTGTGCGATTCGGCACTGCGTTACTTTAACGGACAATTGCGCGGTTGTGCGATGCTGTACCTAAATAAAATGATGTCCTTTTTTTCCCCACAAATAGAGCTTTCTTTTGGTAGAAAAAGTGTGAGCATAGCCACCTTAGAATGGGAAATTCGTCTTTTACCAGGTAAAAATAAAGGAAAAAAGCAGCAAAGTAGCCCTGTTGCCATTAGGGTCACTGACCCATCCCCTTGTTGGGTGCTCTGGTGAAGACCAAGGTGTCATAGGTGACAATCATTGCTCCCTCCATAGATACAGTGAAAGGAGTGAGCATAGCCACCTTAGAACGGGAAGTCTGTTAAAGTCTGTTATTCGTCCTTTACCAGGTAAGAATAAAAGAAAAAAGCAGCAAAGTAGCCATATTGCCATTAGGGTCACTGATCCATCCCCTTGTTGGGTGCTCTGGTGAAGACCAAGGTGCCACAGATCATCATCAGAGTACCTGCTGCATTGTGGTAGGGACAAGAGAGAGTCCCATTGCTCTTGTTTTAAGTATTCCATTTTAAAGTGGTGGGCAACAGTGGGTCTTCTTTTGTATGTCTTCTGGTAAACAGCAGACTACCTCCGCCTTCTGTTATGAAGATGAAGGGGAGATTTTCTGTAGTCTTTCAGAGGAGAACACAAGCAGGGCTGGCAACACTGCTTGGTATTTCAGTGCAGCAGAGACAGCGTTGTCAGCTCAAACAGGAAGTAAACCTGGCCATAGATGTATTGAATCTCAGCCGGCTCAGCATATATACGTACTGTATATCAAATTATATTTTTATATATATATATATATATATATATATATATATATACAAACACACTATATTACCAAAAGTATTGGGACGCCTGCCTTTACACGCACATGAACTTTAATGGCATCCCAGTCTTAGTCCGTAGGGTTCAATATTGAGTTGTTTAAATTTGAGAAAGAAAGGGTGCGCTGATCTGTGAATAGCTGCAACTGGAAAGTTTTATTAAATGGTATAAAGTAAAAAGTGCGCTTATTCTGTGTAATTGAAAATCCCATAAAGGTGATGTGTGTTTTGGGAATCAATGTGATTAAAGCGGAGTTCCACCCAAAAGTGGAACTTCCGCTTTAGGTGGTCCTAACCCCCTGACATGCCACATTTGGCATGTCATTTTTTGGGGGGGGAGCAGGTACCTAGTTTTGACAGGTACCCGCTCCCACTTCCGCTCGGAGCGCCGCGGCGCCCTGAGCGGAAGTTCTCCTCTCCCCCTCCCTCCCTGCAATCTTCTGGGACATGTCAGTGGTCCCAGAAGATTGCCGGCCAATCACGGCGCGCAGCGCGACTCGCGCATGCGCAGTGGGTACCCGGCTGTGAAGCCGCAAACTGTCACAGCCGGGTGCCCACAGCAGTGATGCCGGCGCCGAGGGAGAGGATCGAGGCTTCGGGCGGCCGCATCGCTGGACCGTTGGACAGGTGAGTGAAATGGCTGGAACTCTGCTTTAAGACCACATGCAGATTATTTTGGATGTGTAACTCAACAGAGCAAAACAAAGTGGCTAGTGGTACAAAATATAACTGTACATAAATCGGTGAACTTAATTAAAACATATAACAGTTCATAGTGAAGGAAAAATCCTCTTGCTGAAGGTGTAGGTGAAGAAATCAACCAAAACCCGTGATGTGGAAAAATCCAAAAATATGCAAGAAAAATAGGGTGAAGATAATTAGGTGTCCCTCCATCAGGTGAAATTCCTCCTTACCCGGCGGAAGAAGGTAAGTGCTATAAAGATGATCCAACTTTTCACAACGTATAATCCTAACTTAGGTCACTTTCAAACGTGAGCAAGCCTCCAGTGCAACACAGGCAAACCTGGCCTCTTACCAAAAATCAACAGCAAACAGGCTCAGCAGTCACTGCAATACAGCTGTAAGCGATGTTCCTTCCTCCCTCAAGACAAGTAAGTTTCCACAGTTTGGCTCCAATATGCATGAAAGATATTAAGGAGACTGATAATGTATTACCCTTGGCAAATTTTATTAAAATATGCAGGTTGCACTTACATAATTAGGTGTAAACGAGCGGTAAGATGGTATAGCGGAGAAATCTCGTGTAGAGCTTGCGTCCGGCTGCAGCACGGACCGCGAGTGACGTAATGACGGCACGCCTCCCCTGCTGACGCGTTTCCTCCAATAGGACTTCAACTGAGAATGGGGATCCATGTCTTTATGGGTCTTGCTTTTGTGCACTGGTGCGCAGTCATGTTGGAACAGGAAGGAGCCATCCCCAAACTGTTCCCACAAAGATAGGAGCATGAAATTGTCCAAAACGACATTCCCATAGACACACTCCTAAACCTTGTGGACAGCCTTCCCAGAAGAGTTGAAGCTGTTATAGCTGCAAAGGGTGGGCCAACTCAATATTGAACCCTACGGACTAAGATTGGGATGCCATTAAAGTTCATGTGTGTGTAAAGGCAGGCGTCCCAATACTTTTGGTAATATAGTGCATATATATATATGTAATTTGATTAGAAGTGTCCCTTTTAGAATCTACTTATTATTCAGCGTCAAAAATGTAGTATACCTTTGTTCACCTTCCCTGTGTTCTCACACGGCGTTACGCTGCCAACAAGAAGCGAAATCACGCTTTTTCACTTGTGGCCGTTCACTGTGATCACGGCAAGCTAAGGCTGCAAAGTTTTTTTGTCAGCTTTTCTCACAGATTATTAAAAATGCCCCACACCGCCTTATGTAACACACTGTGCTCATTTCCATAGCACGGTCACACTTCACATACAGTGTTACATGTGCAGCGAAATGCGTTACCCAATCACCCTTTTTTTTAGTTTTCAGAAAAGTTCTGGAGTGAGGATTGCAACAACTACCTTGGATCTGAAATGTGGTAAAGTGTAACTTTTAAGTAGAACTATACTCATGTTTTATCTTTAGGCCTTGCTAAAAGGAACTTTACAAAGGGGTAACTTTTGCTTTTTACCCTATCTTACCCTTTTCACTTGCCTATACTCAAATAACATACACACATGCCCAGGGAATCCCAGGGTTGTCCATCTGTGATCTGTGGCCACAAACCAGGTCCTATGCCACCATATGAAATGCCGCCAGTTCAACCCACCTCCAGCCACAGGCCGGCTTTCCTCCAGCTAAAGGTCTGCTGTTCTCCAGCAACTAGGCCATCCTCCTCCAACCACAGTCCCGCTTTCCTCCAGCTAAAGGTCTGCTGTTCTCCAGCAACTAGGCCATCCTCCTCCAGCCACAGTCCCACTTTCCTCCAGCTAAAGGTCTGCTGTTCTTCAGAAACAAGGCCATCATCCTCCTGCCACAGGTCACCCTCCTCCAGCCACAATTCCACCTCCCTTCAGCAACAAGAAACTCTCTTCCAGCCGCAGGCCTGCCTTCCTCCAGTCACAGGTCACCCTCCTCCTGCTACAGGCTAGACCTCCCTTCATCCACAGGTCACCCTCCTCCAGCTGCAGACCTGCCTTCCTCCAGTCAAGGGTCACCCTTCTCCTGCTACAGGCCTGACCTCCTCCAGCCACAGGTCACCCTCCTCCTCCAGCCACAATTCCACCTCCCTTCAGCGACAAGTAACTCTCCTCCAGTCACAGGTCACCCTCCTCCTGCTACAGGCTAGACCTCCCTTCATCCACAGGTCACCCTCCTCCTGCTAAAGGCTAGACCTCCCTTCATCCACAGGTCACCCTCCTCCAGCCGCAGACCCGCCTTCCTCCAGTCACGGGTCACCCTTCTCCTGCTACAGGCCTGACCTTCTCCTGCCAGAGGTCCCCCTCCTCCAGCTGCAGACCCGCCTTCCTCCAGTCACGGGTCACCCTTCTCCTGCTACAGGCCTGACCTTCTCCTGCCAGAGGTCACCCTCCTCCAGCTGCAGACCCGCCTTCCTCCAGTCACGGGTCACCCTTCTCCTGCTACATGCCTGACGTCCTCCTGCCACAGGTCACCCTCCTCCAACTACAGGCCCGCCTTCCTCCAGTCACAGGTCATCCTTCTCCTTAAATGCATGTATAGTGGTGACAAAAATCCCAATGGGTTTAGGCTACAAATAAGTAGAACATTATTGCTGCTTTCTAGAGATGCCCTTTAGGACTACAGTATGTCCATGGGCGTCATCTTTAGTATGTAGTATGTTCAATAATGGATACTTTTGTTTTGCATTTCAGCTTCTTTTTCTTGCTTTTGAGCTGTCTCTGAGTTGTGTTTGCATCTATTACTTGGAAAAAAAACAGTTCAAATACAAACAAATGCCCATGTATACAAGCACAGGTGTAGTATGTTACAAACACAATCTCCTGCGCTCAAAAGTGATGTGACGGGGGTGGATAATGTCTGCGATCTCTATGGCTCCAGGTGAACGCACAGGCCTTGCTGCCGTCCGGGGGTCAGAGAAAACCCAATAGAAACACTGTAGGGAAAAAATGATAAGAGGGCGCACCAACATTGCGCACTACCCAACAAGGTTTATTGGTATAAAAATAAAGGAAATATACTCACAAACGAGTCAATCATAAAAGTATTTCAAAGTCCACAATGGACGCAAAGTGACCAGGTCACCAGGACCATGTCCAGCACGCCAGAGGACCTTCCAGATGGATGACGCATTTCGAGGGGAGGTCCCCTCTTCCTCAGAGCTGAGTTTGAAATGCTTTTATGATTGCCTCCTTTGTGAGTATATTTCCTTTCTTTTTATACCAATAAATATTACTTGGGTAATGCGCTAGGTTGGTGCGCCCTCTTTTCCTTTTTTCCTACAGGTGTAGTGTGTACAGTGCACATGGGCCCCAAAGGAAAAGGGGCCCACATTAGGGAATCCATATCTGGAAGTGCTCCAACGCTAAGTGATTTTGTTTGAAGTGACTGAGGCCGCCATATTTGTTTTGGGGAAAGTTTTTGTCCTCCAGCTGTGGTGCTCTGAAGGCCATCAGATTGACCTAGCCCCTGTGAAGCACCTTTCCTAGCTAGAGGTCTAAACAAGGGCCTGCAGTGCTATTGGCTGGGCTCGTGTCCCAAGATTTGTGAGGAATGTTCATCAGGATGCGCTTATGTGCCCCTTGAAATTTAAACAGTTCCGTCCTGTGCTTGCGGCGGTGGAGAAGGCAGCTCCAGGGTAGCAAGTTCTTTAAGGGCTCATTTACACCTCTCTTAAAAGTGATCAGCAGTTTTTCAGAGGGCACCTGGGTGGTGATATGTTGTCTACCGGATGCCTGTTTTAACCCTTTAAAGCTTGCAGCACCACAACCGCATTACCCGTTGTTGCACTCTAGTTGCAGCATGCCTTCTAATATTTGAATGGGTCTGTAAAACACAACATGGGGCATCATTTTTGCTGCCAAGCAAAGTATCAAGGCGGCATGTGTACTACCCACTCCAGCAGCCATGTAAGCTTAAAGTGGATGGTCGGGGGGGCAGTAAAACCATAGCTTAGCTTTCTATTTGTTGGGCCCCCTCCCCTGCTGCAGGCCTAACAGTGAATTGATGCTGAGGTATACATTACACAGGGTATGAAACACAATGCTGAGTTCCAGCTGTGTCCCACTACCACAATATGCTATGACAGGTCCTCATCGGTAGGCTCATGCTACTGCCACTATCCTGTATGGAACCTGCTGTAAGCATCCATTGTGTATGTGCCCATAGCAAAGGGGCTTACCTAAAGAGTCTTGAAGGGAGTCCAACTTATCATCTTACACACTGGTGGCTCCCTGCATTCCCAAAATGCCCATGTAAACAAGACCTATAGAACCATAGGTATCAATTATATTCCAAATTTCAGGGCTAATTTGATTCTGAAAGGTGGCTTTAATCACATTTCTTCTTATCTATTTAAATTATATAAAAAAATAATACAAATATGTAAAATAAAGCTGAATTCCAGGATTTCAGGCACTTTGTAAAAAGTGAAGGCACACTATGAGTCAGGTCCAAGAAGGTGCATTACATATCCTGAACTTATCTCTATTATTTTCATCTGACAGGTTTATAAAGGCTGTGCCTGAACATACACTGGGGCTGTGAGAGAGGAGAGAGAGGCGCACAAAGCAGCTATGCTCACCCTTCTGCCCATTCAGAGAAGCCTTTGTATTTTGTGAACACCTTTACTAAATACAAAGGCTTCTGTGATTGGGCAAGAGGAGGAGAGGCATAGCAGCTGCACCAACTCTAATGTTGCGTAAGATTCCATAGACCTGAAGCATCAGCGTAAGGCTCCAGAAAATACAGCGATACCCATCTTCTGGAAGTGCAATAAAACTGTCGGATGTAAAAAATAGTGATAAGTCCAGGAGATGTCATGCACTTCCTTGGACTTAACTCATATTGTGCCTTCAATTTTTAAAAAAGAGCTGAATTTCTTGAATTTAGCTTTAGGGTAGTATATTGAGAGAAAATCCTTTACCTTTGCTAAATCCTTTACCTATGCCAAAATAAGAAGACTGCCAACCATCACTTTTTAGTCTTCTTTAGCCTATGATGGCCGCTAACGTAGCATAATATATTACATTATGCCACTGCTCACTAGAGCTCTACTGCGGCAAAGTGGTTCGTTATCATCTACATCGCCAGACACTCCCCTTTCGCGCGCGCCACCGGAGGCTTGCTCCCGCTGTATTCAGTCACAGCGGGAGTCGGGCCAGGGGAGGAGCGGCGGTGATCGCCGCTGCTCTTCCCCGATCGTCGGGGAATCGAGTCTGGAGATCCGCCCGCTTGTGTAAACAGAGCGAGCGGATCTCCTAAGTGACAGGCAGGGTCAGATTGCAGGGTTCAGCATAGCTGAACCTGCGATCTGCCCTTGTGTCACTCAGTCACCTCCCCCCATACATGTCAGTAAGCACCAGGCATACATTAACCCCTCCCTCTCCAATAAAATGAACCCCTTCCCTGCCAGTGTCATTTTTACAGTAACAGTGCATATTTATAGCATTGATTACTGTAGTAATGTCACTGGTACCCCCAAAAGTGTCAAAAATGTCAGTCAAGGGTCCGATCTGTCCGCCGCAATATCGCAGTCCCGCAAAAAAATCGCAGATCGCCGCCATTACTCGTTAAAAAAAAAACACCAAAAATGACAAAAATCTTTCCCTTAGTTAGTAAACGCAATAACTTTTGCGCAAACCAATCAAAATACGCTTATTGTGATTTTTTTTACCAAACATAGGTAGCAGAAAACAAATTGGCCAAAAATTTAAAAAAATTTTGATTTTTACATTTTTTTGGGGGGGAATTTCATATAACAAAATGTGAAAAATATTGTTATTTTTTCAAAATTTACGCTCTTTTTTTGTTTATAGCGCAAAAAGTAAAAATCGCACAGGTGATCAAATACCACCAAAAGAAAGCTCTGTTTGTGGGAAAAAAGGACGTAAATTTTGTGTGGGTACGGCGTTGCATGACCGCGCAATTGTCAGTTAAAGTCGCACAGTGCCGAATCGCAAAAAGTGGCCCAGACGTAAGACAGCAAAATCCTCCGGTGGTAAAGTGGTTATATAGCTTTTCTGTGAGCCTTAAGGCCCCTTTCACACATAGGAGTCAGTCGGCGGACTCTGTTTATCTCAGCGGGGGATTGATTCGCCGATCCCCCACTGAGCAGGCGGATGGCAGCTCTGTCCCCACTGTTCTCTATGGGGGAATCGGATGGGAACGGACCGTCTGTCTGTTCTCATCCGATCCCACCCAATCCGCTGGACGGATGGAAAATAGGGTTTCCATCCGTCCAGATTTGACGGATCGGATGTCAACGGACATGTCTCTGCTGACATCCGATGCCCCATAGAGATGCATGGGGTGTCCGTTCAGATCCGCCAAAAAAACGGACAGGCGGATGTGTGAAAGGGACCTAATATCTCTGTTCTTTAAAGGGTAACTCCACTTTCATGGGGAAAAAAATATAGCAAATAAAGAAAACCCAATATAGTGTATACAGTTGTGACACAAATCATATTGTAATTGAATGTTATTAAAAATTACCTTTCCTTTTTAATCTGCAGCTGTGATTTTCTGAAAATGCAATATGGCCACCTGGAGGCGTTCTGTACACAGAATGTACACTGACCACCCCCCAGAAATATCATTTCCTGCTTGTGTGATTGGCTCACCAATTTTCCCAGAAGTCTGCCTAAGACACAAGTCAGATTTCTGGCATCCCCTGCAACAAAAATGTCATTTTTGGTGAGATACTCCCAATAGGAACACATCTAAAGTGATGCAGGTCCAGCAGATTTCCTCATTAGAGCCCTGCAGCTGTTACAACTGATAGATAATTATAAAACCACTCCCATTAGACCCACTCAGCACAGAGGAACAAACAATGATTTCTTCAGAATAACAAAAGGTAGAAATCTGCAACAAAATTTGTTAAAATCCTCGTAATGTACAGAGATCCCCCAGAGGGGAATGTTTTTTTTTCTGAACAAAAGTGGAATTACGCTTTAAATTGATTCTTATACTGGACATAATACTGCACACAAATGTACACGTTCGATCCATATTATTCGACGCTGAAGTTACCTCGCCAAACCGCTGTTCAATTTTCCATTTTTAAAGCCTCTTAGTGTCAGTACCTTTTTAGCGGTGGGAAGGGTAAAGGTTACCGTTTCATTGTTGCTATTCACCCGCCCCCGATAGCTGTTAGGCTCTCTCGAAATAAATTTTTAATGAAGCATCGAACTGTTTTTTCCATAACGCGGAACTATTTTAACTTGCAGGAGACAAAAGTCAGAATTAGCCGCACGCTACGGTGAAAATAAACGACCTCTTTAATGAATAAAATAAATATACAACTATAGACTGGAGTCTGCAAGGCTTTTTTTTCCCACCTGAGCTAAGTAAAGAGCCAGAGAGTGGTAATAAAAATGGAAAGGAGTTACGGATGCAGACAGTTCAATGGACAAGGAACTTTACTGAGAAAGCAATAAAAGAACCCTTTGGGTCGATGCTTGGTAACTGCTGTAGCTGTGATTGGCTGGAGAAGTTTATGACAGTCCTGTTTTTATTAGTAGGTGTTCTGGGCGCAGACAAGGACAACTGGGAACTTTGAAATGTTCTGTCTGCTCAAGAGTTGGGATCTACCAGTACCAGCGTGTATGCAAGAGTTATAGGTATTGTAGCTTTTCTCATGATAGACCAATCAGTATCTGGGGCGTGACTACAGGGGTTGCAGGGGATGCAATTGCAACCGGGCCCCATGCCCCAGGAGGCCTGTGCGGCTCCCCTGTTCACCTGGATAGGAGTGGCGGGGGCAGCATGTAGAGAAATCACTGTCCTCCTTTTTCCTTCTGTAGCTGCAGGAGGAAAATGGAGAAGATTGGTTCCTCTGTATGCTGCCCCCGCCACCCCTCCTATCCAGTTCACTTGTGTTCTGCTGTCTCTGGGCCCCTGTGTGCTCCCCTGGTCCCCCCCCCCACTGTGCTGCCCCCCCCCCCCGTGCTTCCTCCCCTCTCCTGCCAGCTGCTGCAGGGGATGTGTCACAATAGAGAACCAGGAAGGGGGTCAGAAAATATGTAGTTTACCAGCTCCTTCCTTTTCTGAATGGACAGAGTCATAGTCAGTGACACAGTAAAAAAAAAAAAAAATTATAAAAAATAATTAAAATACCAAAAAATATAAACTACTGACACCAGTGAGTGAACTTCCAGGATGACAAAGGTCACACTTGCAACCTGGCCCTGGCATTCCACCACCGTGGGGGGGCCCAAGATGGCAGGAAGGGGGCGCACTGCAGAACTTGTGAAAGGGTACAGCTGCGGGACCGTAATAAAAGGCCTCGCAATGAGAGTAAAGGGCCCTGGGATCAGTGGGAAGAGCCCCAGGCATGAAGGGAAGGGCCCCGGCTAGGGGTCCAGGGGGCCCTGATGGTTTCTTGCAACGGGGCCCTGAAGGTTCTAGTTACACCTCTGATTAGTATGTTGGGTTAAACATAGACGCACAAATGGATGTTGCAGAGGACAAAACCACCCTCCTTTTAGGTGGTGCTAGTGTGAAAGTGCAGAACTAGTGTTGGGCTTTCTTATTAGACAGCCAAGTATACATTGGTACTGTGAACACTAAAACATTCTGTAGAAGCACTTTGAAGATGTTTTTGCAGTCTTGTTCTTGTCTGTGGCTGTTCTGGCTCCAGACAAGGACAACTGAGAACTTTAAAATGTCCAGACTGCTTAAGAGTTGAGACCTGCTAGTAGCCCCAATGTATCTGATAGTGGCCACAGATAGCTTTCCTCTGATTTATAGGTTGCCTGTGTCATCACAGACCCATCATCAGGATTTCAGGTTAAACACATTCACACAACTGGATGATACAGAAAAACAAACCATCCTCCTTTAAAGGTGGTCCCAGCGTGCCAGTACAGAGCTAGTGCTGGGCTTTCTTATTAGACAACCACTGGTCCTGAACACAGTGAAACATAGAAGCACCTTGACGTTAATGGCAGCATCTTGTCTGTGGTTGTTCTGGCTGCAGACATATAAAACCGAGAACTTTGGAATGTTCTACCTACTCAACAGTTAAGACCTACTTGTAGTTCCGTTGTATCTGATAGCGGCCACAGGTGGCTTTCCTTTGGTTTATAGGTTGCTTATGTCATCATAGACCCATTTTCAATATCTCAGATTAAACACTTGCTGACCGCTCACTCGAGCTCTACTGCGGCAAAGTGGTTCGTTATCGTCCAGCGACGTAGACCTACGTCGCTGGACTCCTCCCCTTGTGGGCGGCGCCCACGCGCCGCCGGAGGCTCGCTCCCGCTGTATTCATTCACAGCGGGAGTCGGGCCAGGGGAGGAGCGGCGGTGATCACCGCCGCTCTTCCCCAATCGTCGGGGAATCGAGTGTGGAGATCCGCCCGCTTGTGTAAACAAAGCGGGCGGATCTCCTAAGTGACAGACAGGGTCAGATTGCAGGGTTCAGCATAGCTGAACATGCAATCTGTCCCTGTGTCACTCAGTCACCTCCCCCCACACACGTTAGTAAGCACCAGGCATACATTAACCCCTCCCTCTCCAATAAAGTTCACCCCTTCCCTGCCAGTGTCATTTTTACAGTAACAGTGCATATGTATAGCACTGATTACTGTAGAAATGTCACTGGTACCCCCAAAAGTGTCAAAAATGTCAGTCAAGGGTCCGATCTGTCCACTGCAATGTCGCAGTCCCGCAAAAAAAATCGCAGATCGCCAACATTACTCGTTAAAAAAAAAAACACCAAAAATCTTTCCCTTAGTTAGTAAACGCAATAACTTTTGCGCAAACCAATCAAAATACGCTTATTGTGATTTTTTTTACCAAACATAGGTAGCAGAAAACAAATTGGCCAAAAATGTAAAAAAAATTTGATTTTTAAATTTTTTTGGGGGGAATTTCATATAAAAAAATGTGAAAAACATTGTTATTTTTTTCAAAATTTACGCACTTTTTTTGTTTATAGCGCAAAAAGTAAAAATTGCACAGGTGATCAAATACCACCAAAAGAAAGCTCTGTTTGTGGGAGAAAAAGGACGTCAATTTCGTTTGGGTATGGCGTCGCACAACCACGCAATTTTCAGTTAAAGTCGCACAGTGCCGAATCGTAAAAAGTGGCCTGGACGTAAGACAGCAAAATCCTCCGGTGGTAAAGTGGTTAAACATGCACACACAACCAGATGATGCAGAGGAGCAAACCATCCACCGTTAAAGGCGGTGTTAGAGTTTAAGTACAGGGCTAGTGCTGGGCTTTCTTATCAGACAGCCTAAGATACTGTACATTGGATCTGGACAGAGGAAGCATAGAAGCACCTTGATATTCATGGCAGTCTTATTATTGTCTTTGGTTGTTCTGGCTCCAGACAAGAAAATCAGAGAACCTTGATTTTCTCTGACTGCTCAGGAGTTGAGACCTACTAGTAGTTCCAGTCTCTGCTAGGGCCACAAGGAGCTTTCTTTGGGTTGCTGGTTTGCAAAGGCATGACAGACTCATTATAAGTACAGTAAAACCTTGGATTGCGAGCATAATTAGTTCCGGAAGCATGCTTGTAATCCAAAGCACTCTTATATCAAAGCGAATTTCCCCATAAGAAATAATGGAAACTCAGATGATTCGTTCCACAACCATTTATTCATAAATCCTTCAGTTTATAGTCGATATAAAAAGATTATAGCATTGCGATAGGTTATATAACCATAAAATGTCCATCCACAAATAGCCGCTTCCATAAGGGGATTAGAAGCAAAATCCAGCAGGAGCTACAGAGTATCACAGAGAAGAGAGGCGCCTCTAAGTGTAGCAATATGGTTCCATTTAATGAAGGTACAACATTTAGCAACTCACATGGTTGATGAATAAAACAGGCACATCTAAGTATGCAGGCATCCGGGGTAAAGCTGTCCACATAGACCATCTTCTGCACCGCCGGCTGCCAGTCTGTAATGCTGACCGGGAAGACCACCCTGCAGTAAAGCGATCTGAAAGCGAGGGGCAGCATGGAAGGGATGACGTAGATGGCAGTGAGGAGGATGGTCTATGTGGACAGCTTTAGCCTGGATGCCTGCATACTTAGATGTGCCTGTTCCAATCATCAACCATGTGAGTTGCTAAATGTTGTACCTTCATTAAATGTAACCATATTGCTACACTTAGAGGCGGCTCTCTTCTCTTTTATACTCAGCTGTGACTTGAGGCTACTTGTATATCAAGACATCGCTTGTATATCAAGTCAAAATTTATTTGAAAATTTTGCTTGTCTTGCAAAGCGCTCTTAAACCAAGTTACTCTCAAACCAAGGTTTTACTGTATCTCAAATAAACCCCACACACACAGCAGGATGATGAGAAGAAGGAAACCACCCTCCTTCAAAGGTATTGATAGTGTGCAATGCCAAGCTAACATGCTTGTCTGGATGACCCAGAGAAGAGACACCCCCCTCCTCCTCTCCTGTAAGGGCAAAAACGATATAATCTAATGGAATCTTGTACAATTGTATATTATCATACAAATACTGTTCATACACAGAGATAGATAGATAGATAGATAGATAGATAGATAGATAGATAGATAGATAGATAGATAGATAGATAGATAGATAGATAGATAGATAGACTATATATACACTATATATATATATATTTTTTTTTTTTTTTTTTTTCTTTTTCTTCTCCTTTATTTTTTACCTCTGCCTGCAACATTAGCAGTTAAGGCCTGACAGCGAGCTGGGCCTATAATTTTGGAAGCTTATGTGATGCTCGTTGCCCGGCAACAGCTGTTACAGCCCCCATAAGGCCTGAGCTGCCATAAATCCCATTCTGTTGACAAAACCACTTACATCGATACACCGGCCCTTCCTGCTTATCGGTTATTCACAAAATATTTATTTGGATGTAATTACGTCTTCCTTCCACCTTCCCAGAAAAGGGACAAATGGGCCTTTACGTGTCCCCTATTAAAATGTTCCATGTGAGAGCAACACACAACAACCCTCCCCTATACAGCCACATCATGTATATAACAGCGCCCTGCTGCGATTTTACTGACGCTGAGGACATCACCATATTAATATATTTTTTTTATTTATTCATTTTTTTTTTTTTTTAAAGAAAAAACTACTCCAATCTACATCAAAACATTTCTATATCTTCTAATGGTGGAGCTGTTCAGTTTTCTGAATATAACCTCTTAACAGTTCTTTATCCATTTCTGGACCTAGAAAGACTGCTAATAAGAAACTCGACTCATTTTCTAAACTGCGCCCGCCCCCATCCTGCTCCCATCGGCCATTTTAAACTTTTGCCAGATAAAAGGGTTCACCAGAAAGCAGAAGCCACCAGAAGCCTGCTACTGACCAGAAAAGTCTGTTCCGTGCCCTCCTCTGATACTGGTTTCACTATCTTTATATGAAATAACCGACTAGCAGGATGTCAGGTTATACACACAGCTGGATGACTCAGAGGATGAACACCCCAACCTCCTCCTCATGTGTAGAGACAGTGCCGGTCTGCACAGCAGAGCTAGTGCTGGGCTTTCCTATTACACCACCAAGCATGTACTTCAAAGCCTGCCCCCTCTTCTGGGAATAAAATAACATAAAGTGCTGTGCAAACTGTTGTTGCTTTATAAATCCTGTATAATAATAATAATCTTCAAGAATTTTTTAAGTTGTATTAATAATAACGATGGCAAGCAGTCCCATTTTTTACCAGTTAGGCCAGTAAATATCAGACAGGTTGTGTAACACTGACCTTTCCTGGGATGCAGCATGGGGGTCTCCTTTCCAGTACATGGCTGCTTGCACTTTCAGGTTTCGCCCAGTGTGCTGGTGCCAATGCCAATCAGGAAACAGCTCTCCTGATTGGCACCGGCTTTAAATGGGGAAGCAATGCATGGCTCACCATCCAAGTGTATCCCTATGTCTCCAAGTGTGCCTCTGTGTCTCCAAATCTGTCCTGTGCACCCCTGTGTCTCTACGTGCACCCCTGGGTAGCCCTGTGCCTTCAAATGTGCCACCATGTCTCAAGTGTGCCCCTGTATCTCTAGGTTCACCCTGTACATCCCCTGCGCCTTCAAGTTCACCTCTTTGTGACCCTGTGCCTCCAAACGCACCCCCATGTCTCCAGTGTGTCCCCCCTATGTCTATCTTAAAGTGTGCCCTGTGCTACCCTGTGCCTCCAAGTGCAATTCACATGTTTCCAGTGTGCCCCCTGTGTCTCCAAATGTGCCCCCCTGTCTCCAGTATGCCCCTGTGCACCCCTGTATCTTTAAGTGCAGCCTGTGCATCCCCCCCACTCACCTTTAAGTGCAAGCCTTTGTAAAAAGTGTGTCTCCAAATGTGCCCCCCTGTCTCCAGTATGCCCCTGTGCATCCCTGTATCTTTAAGTGCACCCTGTGCATCCCCCCCCCCACTCACCTTTAAGTGCAACCCTTTGTGACTTGTGCCTCCAAATGCACCCCCATGTCTCCAGTGTGTTCCTCTGCACCCCCGTGTTTCAAAGTTCACCCCTGAGCAACAGTGTGCCTCCAAGTGTGCACCCATATCTCCAATACACCATGTGCTGTGGACCGCTCCGAGAGTGCCTCCAAAAGCACCCCTGTGTGACACTGTGCAGCAAAATGCACCCTTATGTCTCAAGTAAGCCCCCCTGTCTCCTGTTTACCCCTATGTCTCCCTCCAAGTGTGCCTTGTACTACCCTATGTCTCTAAGTGCTATTTGCCTGTCTCCAGTGTGTCCCGATGTCTCCAAATGTGCCCTGTGCACCCCCGTGTCTCCAAATGCACCCCTGGGTAACCCTGTACCTTAAAGTGTGCCCCCATGTCTCTAGTGTGCCCCTGTGCACCCTTGGATCTCCAAATGCGTCCTGTGCCCTGCAGCGCCTTCAAGTGCACCCCTTTGCAAACCCTGTATCTTCAAGTGCACCCCCAATGTCTCCGGTGTGTTGCTGTGCACCCACACTGGGCCTTCAAGTGTGCCCTCAAATCTCCAAAGTGCCTCTGTGCATCCCTGTGTTTCCAAAATGCACCTGTGGGATCCTGTGCCTCCAAATGCTTTCCTGTGCACCCTGTGTCTCCAAATGCACCCCTGGGTAACCCTGTACCTCAAAGTGTGCCCACATGTCTCTAGTGTTTCCTTGTGCACCCTTTTATCTCCAAGAGCGCCCTATCTCCCCCAATGCCTTCAAGTGCACCCCTTTGCAAACCCTGAATTTTCAAGTGCGACCCCATGTCTCCAGTGTGTTCCTGTGCGCCCACACTGTGCCTCCAAGTGTGCCCTCATATCTCCAATGCGCTTCTGTGCATCCTTATGTCTCCAAAATACATCCCTGTGTGATCCTGTGCCTCCAAATGCTAGTGTGCCCCTGTGAACCCTTGTATCTCCAATCTCCAAGTGTGCCCCTGTACACTTCTGTGACTCCAAATGCCCACGTGCACCCCAGAGTCTCTGAATGTGCCCCAGTTTGCCCATGTGTCTCCAGCACTCCCCTGTGCATCTCCATGACACAGAGGCATAACTAGAACCTTCAGGGCCCCGGTGCAAGAAACCATTAAGGGCCCCACCGGACCCCTGGCCGGGGCCCTTCCCTTCAAGCCTGGGGCTCTTCCCACTGATCCGGGGGCCCTTTAGTCTCATTGCTGGACCCTTCATTACGGTCCTGCAGCGGGCCCTTTCACAAGTTCTGCAGTGGGCCCCCTTCCTGCCATCTTGGGGCCTCCCCACGGTGGTGGAATGCCAGGGCCCGGTCGCAAGTGTGACCTTTGCAATCCTGGAAGTTCACCCACTGGTGTCAGTAGTTTTTATTTTTTGGTACTTTATTTGTATTACTTTTTATCATTTTATTTTATTCTCTTACAATGTCACTGACTATGACTCTGTCCATTCAGAAAAGGAAGGAGCTGGTAAATTACATATGTACCGACCCCTTCCTGGTTCTCTATTGTGACACATCCCCTGCAGCAGCCGGCAGGAGAGGAAAGGGGGGGGCAGCACAGTGGGGGGGGGGGACCAGGGGAGCACACAGGGGCCCAGAGACAGCAGAACACAAGTAAAGTGGATAGGAGGAGTGGCGGGGGCAGCATACAGAGGAACCAATCTCCTCCATTTTCCTTCCACAGCTACAGGAGGAAAAAGGAGGACAGTGATTTCTCTACATGCTGCCCCCACTGTCTCTCCTATCCAGGTGTACAGAGGTGCCGCACAGGCCCCCTGGAGCATGGGGCCCGGTTGCAATTGCAACCCCTGCAACCCCTGTAGTTACGCCTCTGCCATGACACCTGTGCCCCAAGGCAGCCAGTGGAACGTTCCTGCAATCACTTGTACTGTCCATCTTTCAGTAGATATGGACCCCAGTAAATGACAGTTGAAATTGCTAATCACTAGAGGCTCAACCTCCCTGACCTCAGGGCTACGATCGACCCCTTATGTCTAATCCCAGTCCACTTCAGCGGACTCAGTAATTTTGCTGCAAAATCAATTTAGCTGAGATCATTTCGCTCATCGCTACGTTCTCTGTGACTTTCACTTGGGCCTCCACCCCCTAGATAGATACGAAACGACGTCAGAAGGAAAACAATAAAAAGCAATAGCTGAAAATAAATTCATGGAGATATGGAGACGATGTAAGGAGCCGAGGGGATGGATGGGGAAGAGTCTCCATCCAGAGAGGCTTCGTCTAGTGATGGTTTACTATCCATCCTGCCTTTCCCCGGGAGGGCAGATTGAGTGATCCTGCCTTATAATTAGTCATTTTAAATGAGGAGGACCTGACAGAGCCGTGTTTTATGGTAATGCCACACTTCCTGCGCTGAGATGAATGGAGTGACGGCAGTGAGCGGAGAGGGGAGGTGAGGTCATAGTACAGCTCCATCATTCCTAATCCCTCAACAGGGCCACGCCATTCTCATACACTACGGCGCCCCGCTGCCTCCATGCCGGAGTATTGTCCAGGGACTAAAGGGGAGGAAATAGAAATGGGCCATCTAATTACATTGCTGGGGAACTTACAGCTCATCGCTGGGGGAATGACTAAATACACATTAAAAATGCTTATCGGAAGTGTTTGAGCTGCCAAAAGATTTGTAATTCTGCTCAGCTAGTCTTGCGATCCAGACAAGTCTGCCAAACAGCATTTCCAGATCCCTGTTCTCCAGTGGAGTTAAACGTTTGCAGACCGCCTCAATTAGAAGTACGGAGGCAAAGCAGCTCTCCTGCATTGGATCACACACTAGACACATGATCCAACACTTCCGGGTAGGGCTGTGCTGTGATTAGTCAAAGCACAAGCAGATCAGTGGGTGCCAGCCAATGGATGACACCCACTGATTTGTGAGGAGACACACTGGACAGAGGTCTGCATATGTAAACAATACAGAGCTCTGTCCTGTCAGTGGGGATGTGTTGGATTTTGTTTCCCTGCAAAGCAGGTAATAAAATCCAGAAGATCCCTTAGTAAAAGCAGCACACCTAGTACACAAAGACACTGGCTAGGCACACGTTTAACCCTTTGATTGCCCCTTCCAAATGGATGACTGCCGGCACCGGCTGATCAGTAATGAGATACACAGGATGAAGCTCTGCATATGTAAACAATGCAGAGCTCCGTTCTGTCAGCAGGGATGTGCTGGATTTGTTTCCCTGCAAAGCAGGGAATAGAAATCCAGCACTTCTTTTAGTGAAAGAAGCATACACAGTACACACAAAAACACTAGCTAGGGCAATTTAACCCTTTAACCCTTTGATTGCCCCTAATGTTTAACCCCTTCCAAATGGATGACTTCCGGCACCCGCTGATCAGTGAGGAGACACACAGGATGAAGCTCTGCATATGTAAACAATGCAGAGCTCCGTTTTGTCAGTGGGGATGTGCTGGGTTTTGTTTCCCTGCGAAGCAGGGAATAAAATCAAACACTTCCCTTAGTGAAAGAAGCACACACAAAAACACTGGCTAGGCACACATTTGACCCATTAATTGACCCTAATGTTTAACCCCTTCCCAATGGATGACCGACGGCACCTGCTCACCGACGAGGAGACACACTGGACAGAGCTGTGCATATGTAAACAACACAGAGCCCTGTCCTGTCAGCGGGGATGTGCAGGATTTTGTTTCCCTGCAAAGCAGGTAATAAAATCCAGCCGATCACTTAGTAAAAGCAGCACACCTAGTACACAAAGACACTGGCTAGGCACACGTTTAACCTTTTGATTGCCCCTAATGTTTAACCCCTTCCAAATGGATGACCACCGGCACCCGCTGATTAGCGAGAACACGTATGTAAGCAATGCAGAGCTCCATTCTGTCAGTGGGGATGGGCTGGGTTTTGTTTCCCTGCATAGCAGGGAATAAAATCAAACACTTCCCTTAGTGAAAGAAGCACAAACAAAAACACTGGCTAGGCACACATTCGACCCATAAATTGACCCTAATGTTTAACCCCTTCCCAATGGATGGCTGACGGCACCCGCTGATCGACGAGGAGACACACTGGACAGAGCTCTGCATATGTAAACAATACAGAGCCCTGTCCTGTCAGCAGGGATGTGCTAGATTTTGTTTCCCTGCAAAGCAGGGGAAAATATCCAGCACTTCCCTTAGTGAAAGAAGCACACACAGTACAGACAAAAACAATGGCTAGGCACACATTTAACACTTTGATTGCCTTAGAGTGCCCCAGCCAGTGTCAGTAGTACAATGACAGTACATATTTTTAGCAATGATCACTGTATTAGTGTCACTGGTTCCCACAAAGTGTCAGTTACCATGTCAGATTGTCCGCCACTGTATCGCAGTCCTGCTATAAGTCGCTGATCGCCGCCATTACTTGCAAAAAAATAAATAAATTGGTATAAACTACGGTATACAGTATATACTGGAATTTATGCATCTATAGCACTACACTGGTAATGGCGGTGATTAGCAACTTATAGTGTGACTGTGATAGTGCGGCGGACAATCTGGCGCTAACAAACACTGACTGGGAGGTACACTGACTGACTGACATCAATAGTGATGCTAATACATTGATCAGTGCTAGTACACTGTACTAATGACACTGGCTGGGAAGGGGTTAACATCTAGGGGCAATCAAAGGGTTAACTGTGTGCCTAACAATGTGTAATATGTGCTGCTTTTACTTTACTATCTCACTGTTTTTATAAATCGCTGATCCCTGTACCCAGAGTTCTGTGTTTTTATGTGAGACTAGCCACACAATCGCGGCCGCCAGCCCCATGAGTCAGCTTTTCCAGTGGCTAATGGGGGCGCATGCACGCCCCTAGGATCGCTCCTGTGGATCGCCGTACAGGTACGGCGATTCGTGCAGCCAAGCCAGACTGCCGCAGTATATCTGCAGGGGGCAGTCGGCAAGTGGTTAAAATTACCTTTCCCTTTCAAACTGCTGCTTTGTAATTTTCTGTTAAATGCAATGCAATATGGCCGCCTGGAGGCGTTCTGTACACGGATGCAATGCAATACGGCTACCAGCAGTTTGGTGCCAGAGACCACATCATACCTTCAGAGGTCTAGTGGAGTCCATGCCTCAACGGATCAAGAACTTTTTGGCAGCGAAAGGGGGGGGGGGGGGGGCTGTGTTTTCCCAGCCCTACTGTGTAAAACAAAGCAAGTACTGGATGCCACTTTGACAGCCAGTAATTGCTGGTAGTGTGAGCAGTGGTGTATTTAGGTTTTGTGCTGCCCTAGGCCTAACTAAACATGTGCACCCCCTAATTTAAATATGACCTACCTCTTCCTGTAAAGGCCACACCCCTTCCTGTTTATGACCCACCCTGTCATCTGTAACCCAAAGACCACAATCGCAGTCTATCATTGCCCATCAGTGTAGCCTCATCAGTGCAGCCTCATTACTGCCCATTAGTGCAGCCTCATTACTGCCCATCAGTGCAGCCTCGTCAGTGGCCATCAGTACAGCCCGATCAGTGGCCACCAGTGCAGCCTATCAGTGCATCATATTAGTGCCCATCAGTGCAACTTATCAGTGCCCATCAGGGCAGCATATCAGTGCTGCCCCATTAGTGAAGCTTATCAGTACCACCTTATGCCCATCAGTGCAGCCTATCAGTACCCACCATTGCCACCTCATTAGTGGCCACCAGAGCAGCCTATTAGTGCCCATCAGTGCAGCATATCAGTGCTGCCTCTTCAGTGCATCCCCATTAGTGTAGCTTTTCAGTGCCACTTCATCGGTTCCCATTAGTACAGCCTTTTGTCACTGGATTAGTAAGATTACTCCATTCTTTTAATGTATTTGGACTTGTGTTTGCTGCCACTGATTGTAATCATAGGATTATTTCACTAATTTGTATAATGACTAGGAAGTCCTTAGTCATTACACAAATAATCAGTGGCAGCACACACAAGTCCAAATATCTTAGAGGTTGGAGTAATCTTACTAATCCAGTGACATATTGCGATAGCACATATGAGGTGAGCAGGTCCAAAATGATTGCCATCATATACAATTAAAAGTGTTAATTATATATGATGCAATTCAATATGCTCATTCAAGGACAAGGATGTTTAAAGAAATGAAATTATATTATTGACATGATGCATGCTATACCTGGGGGCGGAGGAGGGTAGGCGCAGCATTAGGCTGCAGTGCCACACTTTTTGGCATTGGCGGACATCGGGCTAGTTCTATTAACCGGTTGTCGACTGCGCACAGTATATTTACTGTGGCAGTCAGCCCCGGCCAGGCAGAGTGACGTAGATTTACGTCGCTCGCCTGTCACTGGGATTGGAGCCAATAGCGGGCGAGCGCGCGCCCGCCTCGGCTCGTTCAGGGAGGAGTGCGGGCGTCGGGTCCGCTGGTCACTTGCCGATCGTCGGTACAGCGGGAGAAAGGCAGAGTGGCTTATGTAAACAAGCCGCCTGTCATTCTCCCCTGTGTAAAAATGGAGATCAGACGGTTCTACTATGTAGAACCGTTGATCTTTGTTTTTACACCAATAGCCATGTCCAATCACAGTTAGAAACACGCCCCTAGGACACACTTAACCCCTCCCTGTCCAATACAGTTAACCCCTTCCCTGCCAGTGTCATTTTTGCAGTAACAGTGCATATATATAGCACTGATTACTGCAGTAATGTCACTGGTACCCCCAAAAGTCTCAAAAATGTCAGTCAAGGGTCCGATCTGTCCGCCGCAATGTCGCAGTACCGCAAAAAAAATCGCAGATCGCCGCCATTACTCGTTAAAAAAAAAAACACCAAAAATGACAAAAATCTTTCCCTTTGTTAGTAAACGCGATAACTTTTGCGCAAACCAATCAAAATACGCTTTTTGCGATTTTTTTTTACCAAACATATGTAGCAGAAAACAATTTGGCTGAAAATGTTAAAAAAAATTTGATTTTTACATTTTTTTGGGGGGGGAATTTCATATAAAAAAAAGTGAAAAATATTGTTATTTTTGCAAAAATTACGCTCTTTTTTTGTTTATAGCGCATGATCAAAAAATCGCACAGGTGATCAAATACCACCAAAAGAAAGCTCTGTTTGTGGGAAAAAAAAGGATGTGAAGATCGTTTAGGTAAAGCGTCGCACGACCGCTTAATTGTCCGTTAAAGTCACGCAGTAAAAAATCGCAAAAAAAAACCCTGGTCAGGGAGGGGGTAAAATCTTCCGGGGCTTAAGTGGTTAAGTGTGGTCGGCTTCCTGCGGTCTGTCCAAATGTCCTCACCGGCCGGTATTATCATACAGGCAGGTAGCAGTGTGACTGCTTTACGGGGGTGCCAGACTGATTTTCCTCCTGGACCCTGCCCTCCAGCCCAATTCGACTGGCCCTATACTAAAAGTGTAGCGCAAGCCGGTGTTCTAAAATTTCGTCGGACCCATGAAAATTCCGGACCCGCGTCACTTCTGGTGAGGCTACGTCATAACCCAGCTGATGCGAGCCCCGATGCTCATGCGCACAAGGCATTTTCAAGGTCCGATGAAATTCTAAGACTTACGAACAGCTGACTGAGAGGAGGAGGGGCTGAAGTGGGACGCACAGACCGCTGCGAGATAATGTTACAACAACGCCGCGTCATCGAGCAAGTAACATGTTGCAGAGCTGACTTAGAGGAGGCGGGAAGGAAGTGAATACTCATACTAAATAGTAATGATAAAAAAAAAAAATAAGAAATACTAAACATTTTTTATCATTACTATTTAGTATGAGTATTCACTTCCTTCCCGCCTCCTCTAAGTCAGTTCTGCAACAAGTTACTTGCTCGATGACGCGGCGGTGTTGTAACATTATCTCGCAGCGGTCTGTGCGTCCCACTTCAGCCCCTCCTCCTCTCAGTCAGCTGTTCGTAAGTCTTAGAATTTAATCGGACCTTGAAAATGCCTTGTGGGCATGCGCACCGGGGCTCGCAGCAGCTGGTGGTGACGGAGCGTCCCCGGAAGTGACGAGGGTCCGGAATTTTCACAGGTACGACTAAATTTTAGAACACCGGCAGGGATCCTTTTCATGTGGGAGCCAGGAGAAGGCTGTTTTTTTTTCCGTTTGGGGTGCAGCTTTTTTGCCACCCCCCCCCCCCTACAAAGTGCTGCCCTAGGCCTGGGCCTTGTTGACCTAGGCCAAGATACAGCACTGAGTGTGAGCAGGAGAAGTGGAGGCAGAGAAAGAGGAGCTGGACTTTTAAGATACGTCCTAAGTTTTTTAAGATGCAGCTCCTATGTTCAAAATTCTCAAGTTGTTAAAAAAAAAATGTAATCGGTTTTTGCATGTAGTTAGTGTAAGTAACTAAACCTGCCTGGATCTCCGCTTTCTGTAACATTCTTCACAGAAGCGGTGAGACTGGAGAGGAAGGGACAGCACTCCTCAGACAATCAGAGGAGAGGACAGCACTCCCCAGCCAACCAGAGGAAGAAACAGCACTCCCCCAGCCAATCAGAGGACGGGAAAGCACTCCCCAGCCAATCAAAAGAAGGGACAGCATTCCCCAGCCAATCAAAAGAAGGGACAGCACTCCCCAGACAATCAAAAGAAGGGACAGCACTCCCCAGCCAATTTGAGGAATTGACAGCATTCCCCAGACAATCCAAAAGAAGGGACAGCACTCCCCCAGACAATCCGAGGAAGGGACAGCACTCTACAACCAATCAGAAGAAGGGACAGCACTCCCCAGCCAATCAGAGGAAGGGACAGCATTCGCCAGACAATCCGAGGAAGGGACAGCACTCCACAGCCAATCAGAGGAAGGGACAGCACTCCTTTTTCAGCAGTGCAATGCAATGCGGGTGCATTGAGAAGGTGCGATGGGGTTTCCGTTCAAAATGAAAGGCAGTACATTACATTAATGCGTGATATCATGATTTTCAGTAACGTGCATTACTGTAGCACAGTAGTATGAACAGCCCATTAGGGAGTCATTCAGACAGGCTGCTGCGTTCAGATTCACAATGAGGTTTCTATGCTTCCATTTTTGAATGCACAGGGAAACATTCTGTTTAGAACCCTAATATTTCACCAAGGCCCCCCAACAAGGCTGTTAAAAATAATTGTAAAAACAATGAAAAAAAATGAATTTGTAAAAAATAATAGAAATAAAAAACTGCTGACAACGTTCGCTGCCCTGCTGACACCTATCATCCTTTGCCCTACTGACACCATCCACTACCCTACTGACACCATCCACTACTCTACTGACACCATCCACTGCCCTACTGACACCATCCACTACCCTACTGACACCATCCACTGCCCTACTGACATTGTCCACTGCTCTACTGACTTACATCATCCACTGCCCTACTGACATCATTCACTGCCCTACTAACATAAAACTCTGCCCTACTGACACATTCACTGCCCTACTAACATAAAACTCTGCCCTACTGACACATTCACTGCCCTTCTGACATTGTCCACTGCTCTACTGACTTACATCATCCACTGCCCTACTGACACATCCACTGTCCTACTAACATAAAACTCTGCTCTACTGACACATTCACTGCCCTACTGACATTGTCCACTGCTCTACTGACTTACATCATCCACTGCCCTACTGACACCAACCTCTGCCCTACTGACACATCCACTGTCCCACTGACACCATAAACTGTCCTACTGACATAAAACTCTGCTATACTGACACATCCACTGTCCTACTGACGCGATAAACTGTCCTACTGACATAAAACTCTGCCTCTACTGACACATCCACTGCCCTACTGACACCACCCACTGCTATACTGACACCGTCCACTGCTATACTGACACCGTCCACTGCTATACTGACACCACCCACTGCCCTACTAACATAAAACTCTGCCTTACCGACACCATCCACAGTCCTACTGACACAACTGCTCTATTGACACCGTCCACTGTCCTGCTGACACTGTCCACACCCTGTCCTCTGCCCTACTGACACCATCCACTGTGCTACTGACACCATCCACTGCTCTACTGACACTGTCCACTGCCCTACTGACACCAATCTCTGCTTTTCTGACACCATCCACTGTCCTACTGACACCATCCACTGTGCTACTGACACCATCCTCTGCACCACTGACACCGTCCACTGTCCTACTGACACCATCCACTGTGCTACTGACACTGTCCACTGTCCTACTGACACCATCCACTGTCCTATTGACACCATCCACTGCTCTACTGACACTGTCCACTGCCACCATCTACTGCCCTACTGACACCGTCCACTGCCCTACTGACACCATCCTGTGCCCCACTGACACCATCCACTGCCCTACTGACACTGTCCACAGCTCTACTGACTGACACTGTCCACTTTTAGGGTAGGCAAAGTTTATATTTTTACATTGAGGAGGAGATTCTGTCGGGAGGATGATTGGAGGCTGTTTAGTCTTCCTGTCTAAGTGGCAGGGATCCTATGGACTGGATCATGTCTGATGGATAGTAAAAAAAAAAGTCAAAGGCGGGAAGAGCAGCCAGTTTGGGAAAGGAGCTGGTGATGGAGGCTCTGCCATGGGGGTGAAATAGTAGCTGTATGGTCCAACCTTCTAAGTGGCAGGTACCCTGTGTTAGGGCCTGCTGCATAACAGAATCTCCCTATAAACTGGGCCTGGACCACAGGTGTGCGAGGCCTGGCGAAGTTTACAGCAGCTTCCCTCTATGCCTTCGAACTGAAGCAAGTAATGTGTAACATGTTTAAAGAACTGTTGGAGGAAAATCCATGTTCAATGCTATTTCCCTCAAAATGACTCAGCGCTGGGTCATTGGCAAGTGAAAAGATGTTATCCTAGTAGCGTGCGGCTCGGTGCAGTCATTTGGGCTCCAGCCACGAGGGGCACTAACTCACACATCAAAGCATTACCACCATGCTAACCATGCCACCTTAAAGAAGTAACCATGCCAACCATGTAACTTACATATACGGTGGCAAGATGGCTCTCCTGTGTAGGATCACGTACCTAGTACATGATCCTGTACTTCTGGGCCTAGGGCGCGTATGTGCACCACCAGGGACCTGCTCCTGTTGTGTTTATACACAGCGGGAACTGATCAGCGGGTACCATGGACTCCATGTCCGTCAGCACCCACCGATCATTAGGCAGAGAGCCAAAACAGCAGTCTGCCTATCTAAGCAAGGTGGATCGCGGTTCTGTCAGTAGGGGAGGCATTGATCCTGTGTTTCTGCAAAGCAGGAACATGGATCAATGCCTTCCCCTAGTAAAAGCACCTCCCCCACAGTACACAAACACAGGCTAGGCACACAGGTAACCCTTTGATCTCCCCTGATGGTAACACCTTCCCAGCCATTGTCATTAGTTTAGTGACAGTGCATATGTTTAGCACTGATCACTGTATTAGTGTCACTGGTCCCCAAATAGTATCAAAAGTGTCAGTTATTGTCCAATTTGTCTGCCGAAATATCGCAGTCCCTCTACAAGTCGCTGATCTCTGCCATTACTAGCAAATAAAATTACATAAATAATGCATATCCCGTAGTTTTGTCGCCCCTATAACTTTTGTGCAAACCAATCAATATATGCCTATTGAGATTTTTCTTTACCAAAAACATGTAGCAGAATGCATATTGGCCTAAATAATGAAGAAATTAATTTTTTACATTTTTTTATTGGATATGTTTTATAGCAGTAATTACATTTTTTTTTTTTTTTCAAAAGTGTCGGCCTTTTTTTTGTTTATAGCGCAAAAATAAAAACTGCAGAAAGCTCAATTTGTGGGGAAAAAAAGGCTAAAAATTGTATTTGGGTACAGCCTCGCACAACTGCACAGTTGTCAGTTAACCACTTTAATACAGGGCACTTCCCTCCCTTCCTGCCCAGGCCAATTTTCCCCTTTTAGCGCTGTTGCATTTTGAATGACAATTGCGCGGTCATGCAACACTGTACCTACACCAAATTTATGTAAATTTATAAATTTATGTAATTTATGTAATTTTCCCCCCACAAATAGAGCTTTCTTTTGGTGGTATTTGATCACCTGTGCGATTTTTACTTTTTGCTAAACAAATAAAAAAAGACCGAAAAGTTTTTTTGTTTATGTTATACAATTTTGTAAATAAATGGGGTGGCACTGATGGGCGGCACTGATAGGCGGCACTGATAGGCACTGATATGTGGCACTGTTAGGTAGCACAGATATACAGCATTGGTGGGCACTGATAGGCGGCACTGCTGGGCACTGATAGGCGGCATTGATGGACACTGATAGGTGGCACTGACGGGCACTGATAGGTGGCAGTGACAGGCACTGATAGGTGGCACTGACGGGCACTAATGGGCACTGATAGGCAGCACTGGTGGGCACTGATGGGCACTGATCGGCACTGACGGGCGGCACTGATGGGCACTAATGGGCACTGATAGGCGGCACTGGTGGGCAATAATGGGCACTGGTGGGCGACACTAAAGGATGGCAATGATGGGCACTTGTGCGCAGCACTGATAGGGAGGACACTGGTGGGCATCACTGATGGGGAGGGCAATGGGGGGCTCCCTGAGCCCTGATTGCCATCCCTGGTGGCCATAGTGGGCATCCCTGGGGTCATAGTGGGCATCCCTGGGGTCATAGTGGGCATCCCTGGTGGATCTAGTGGCATCCCCGGGGGGCGCCCAGAGCTGTGTTATCCTGCCGCCGTCATATGACGTCCGGTCAGGATAACACAACCACATTCCCGCCGTCATTCTGTTATAGGGCGGGCGGGAAGTGGTTAAAGTAACGCAGTGCCATATCGCAAAAAATTACCTGGTCATTAAGGGGTACATCACCCAGGGGTCAAATGGTAAACTGACAGAATGCAGTTCCCCTGTACTGCCAGCAAGCAGCTGCAGCCTCTGATCTGTGTATTCTGACAGCACCAGGTCCTGCTGTCAGAATACATTGTCCAGGCAAGGGGGGATTCCTCCATCCATACAAGCGAGGTGGATGGAGGATCCCCCCCTCCTTCTTTTGGGAACCCACTGGCTAAATGAGAAGTAGTGTTGTTACCTTAGGACAGGACTACAGAACACTTCCCCCAGGTGGTTGAAATCTCAAGAGAGAACTGAGAACAATGCAACTGATAAAAGTCAGGACAGGCAGACAGCACAAGTATTCAATAGTTTTTTTTTTTTCTTCTTTTGTACTTTTAGAGCAGATAAAACTAAATTCTTTCAATGGTGTGACCATAAAGGAGCAAATAGGAGAGGATCATTATTTGGATTTGCATTTTACGTGTCCTCCTCTTTCTCCTCCTGACATCTATGAGAAAATAGGGCACTTGTGGAACACGTCGGACAGGTGAGAAAACCACATTCTGATATTCTTCAGGGGATTTTTGTGCTTTAAATTATTCAAAGAATGCCTGACGTACATAACCTCCTATACAATATGTATGGTGTAACATAAATAGTCTGCGGTGGAAAGGTCGGAGGGAACAGGTTCTGCTCCTGTCCAAAAGTGCCATCAGCAGGGATGTAAAGAGAACCTGTCACGACTGCAGTATGGGCATTGCCTCAATTCCTTCTGGCTTCACACCAATAAGCTGGCTTTCCGGCACCTGCCTGGTATTGAGTACCCGCGGTGGGGAGAAGATGTGAACATGAACAGTGCAGTTCGGCCCCATTGTAAGAAGCTCTTCATTTAACGCTTGGATAGAAACAGAGGATCTCCCTAACTGAATGCATTTTTGTTGGCGTGGCGCATAGTGGCGTTATCTTTAGTACTACCCTTTTGCTTCTTCTCCTTCCCAACTGAGCTCCTCTAGTCCTCCATCCCCTTCTACTATACCAGGGGTCTCCAAACTATGGCCCTCCAGTTGTTCAGGAACTACAATTCCCATCATGCCTAGTCATGTCTGTGAATGTTAGAGTTTTACAATGCCTCATGGGAGGTGTAGTTCCGCAACAGCTGGAGGGCCGTAGTTTGAGGATCCTTGTACTATACCTTACTTACCTAGTTCTTGCCATAACAGATTGCCACATTGTTCACATCCTGCTACCGGGCCATTTTGTGCTAAAGCCAAAGTAGGTGCTGAAGAATCCCACAGTTTTTATTGGGGCTGTCTTTAAAGCCATCTCTCAGCCCTCTTGCAGTCTACAAGGTTCTACTGTGCATACAAAGGCTTTGAATCTATGGAGTTCTACTATGCATGGGTGGACTTTTAGCCTATGGGGTTCTGATGCACATGTAGGGACTTTGAGCCTCTGGGGTTCTACTACACATGTAGGGATTTTAGGATCTATGGGAGTCTACTACACATGTAGGGACTTTGAGTCTCTGGGGTTCTACTACACATGTAGGGTCTTTGAGCCTCTGGGGTTCTACTACCCATGTAGGGTCTTTGAGCCTCTGGGGTTCTACTACCCATGTAGGGACTTTGGGTCTATGGGAGTCTACTACACATGTAGGGTCTTTGAGCCTCTTGGGTTCTACTACCCATGTAGGGACTTAAGGATCTATGGGAGTCTATTACACATGTAGGGACTTTGAGTCTCTGAGGGTTCTACTAGACATGTAGGGTATTTGAGCCTCATGGGTTCTACTACCCATGTAGGGACTTTAGGATCTATGGGAGTCTATTACACATGTAGGGTCTTTGAGCCTCTTGGGTTCTACTACCCATGTAGGGACTTTAGGATCTATGGGACTCTATTACACATGTAGGGACTTTGAGTCTCTGGGGTTCTACTACACATGTAGGGTCTTTGAGCCTCTGGGGTTCTACTACCCATGTAGGGACTTTGGGTCTATGGGAGTCTACTACACATGTAGGGGCTTTGAGTCTCTTGGGTTCTACTATCCCATGTAGGGACTTTAGGATCTATGGGACTCTATTACACATGTAGGGACTTTGAGTCTCTGGGGTTCTACTACACATGTAGGGTCTTTGAGCCTCATGGGTTCTACTACCCATGTAGGGACTTTAGGATCTATGGGAGTCTATTACACATGTAGGGTCTTTGAGCCTCTTGGGTTCTACTACCCATGTAGGGACTTTAGGATCTATGGGACTCTATTACACATGTAGGGACTTTGAGTCTCTGGGGTTCTACTACACATGTAGGGTCTTTGAGCCTCTGGGGTTCTACTACCCATGTAGGGACTTTGGGTCTATGGGAGTCTACTACACATGTAGGGGCTTTGAGTCTCTTGGGTTCTACTATCCCATGTAGGGACTTTAGGATCTATGGGAGTCTCATACACATGTAGGGACTTTGAATCTCTGGGGTTCTACTACACATGTAGGGCCTTTGGGCTTATGGGGTTATACTATTCCTGAAAAGACTTTGAGTCTATGGGGTGCCATTACACACATAGAAGTCTACTATGCATGTTTTGACTATGCATGTATGGACTTTCAGTCTATGGGACTGTGGGTCTATAGGGTTCAACTAAACATGTAAGGACTTTGAGTCCATGGGGTTCCACTACGCCTGTAGGAACTTTAGATCTATGGGGACCAACTACACATGTAAGGACTTTGGGTCTATGGGATTCTAATACATATTTTGGCACTTTAAGTCCTTAAGGGACCTACTGTACAAAAGTTACTGGATGTCCCCAAAAAAGTAATAGAATGGGCATTTTTCAATGGAGACACTAGTTCTGGTAACCTGAGGGTCCCCAAAAAATTCCCTTAATTACTTGACCCTTTATGACCAGGCCTGTGTTCGAAAATCGACACTGCGCTATTTTACCTGGCAATTGCGCGGTCATGCAACGTTGTGCCCAAACAAAATGTATATCATTTTTTTTCCCCACAAACAGAGCTTTGCCTTGGTGGTATTTGATCACCACTGGGATTTTTACTTTTTATTATGAAAATGAAAAAATACAGAAAATTTCCCAGCGCAATATGTTCCAATTGGGGGGCGTTGGGGTGACTGAGGATACCCTCACCAATGACCTATCTAAGCTCACACGCCTCTCTACTTTGACATTTTAATTCATATGGACCAAAATATTATACTTGTTTTCTCCTCTCTTCTTGTTTTATCTGTGGTATAGGACTGTTATGTTCTGATCTGTTATGATATGTTTTACTGTGTTGCATAGGTGTGCGCAGCCTATTGCATTAGGGTGTGCACCTCAAAGTTTAAATACACATGCATGTGTTTGCCTACATGTATATGGCCCCGGTATATTACTCTCCGTGATGGCAAAGTGAAATAGAAGTGTGTGGCACTTCTCTTATGGCAGAGCAGGTCCGAGGGAGATCTTTCCCGTCTCCTCACTGGCAAACAGAGCGATAATGCTAATGTGCCCTAGGTGATTAGGGTGTGCCCAGGCACACCCGGCACACCCTGTGCGCACGCCTATGCTGTGTTGTGTTACTACACTGTTTTCTTCTCATACATGCACCGGTTATACCCCTTAACCCATGTCCTTCTTGTTTTGTATTATGGTGCTCAACTTGTATGATTTCCTTTATATTCAATAAAGAATATTATTAGAAAAAAAAAATAAAAATACCGAAAATTTTGGAAAAAAAAAAACAATATTTTTTAGTTTCTGCTATAAAACATATCCAAAAAAAAAATCAAATTTCTACATAAATTTAGGCCAAAATGTATTCTGCTACATGTCGTTGGTAAAGAAAGAACCCCAATAAGCATATATTGATTGGTTTGTCGGATTGGGTTGTGCTGTAACAAATGACAGCACAGCCAGGGTGGTGGGTCTGCATGCGTGCCCCCTACCTGGAAGTGCTGGATTACATACATGTACGTGATCCAGTGTAGCAGCGCCGCTCTGCCACAGTAAATCTGCGGTAGGCAATCTGCATGCGGTTAATTTGCAGGGATTTCCTCTCACTTCCTGTTTGGCTATAGGACAGGAAGTATAGAGAAATCTCCACCCCCACTCTATCCAAAATTTAACAAGCGGTTCAGATAAGCTACAAAACGTCTTCAACATTACAACACGAGTCCAGACGAATGTGACAAACAACCATTAGATATTCCATGACCAGGATAAATAAGAACCTTCACAGTTATACTGCACGAGACCTTTCATCCAACCACTAAATTCTAGCATTCGTTATTTTGAAGAGCCAATATGAAGAAAAAGTATTAGTGAAGAAAAGAGCTTGTGGGTTTAAAGTGGAGTTCCGGCCTATTTTGCAACTTTAGTGATTCCTGGAGTGCTCGCTATGCTGATCATCAATTGAGCATTCTCAATTTTTTTCGGGGGTCCCTTAACTTATTTTCAGGGCATTTTTGATTGTACTAATTCCTTATCCCCCCTCTGTGGCCACGGCCACCGACATCACTTCCGCCTTTGCATTGCATCCTGGGAGCTGTTTGTCATCACTCCCAGGAGGCTGGAATCAGGAAGAACTCCCAGAACACTCCCTGGAATCAGGAAGAAGGACACAGCAGATTACACTGCGGCTTCAGATGCCCACGTCTAAGATGGCCGCACCCAGACAGCATTTTTAAAAGTAAGATTTAGTTAAAAAAGGTATTTGAGGCCGAAACTCCGCTTTAAGCAATCATTTTGTCGGGACATGAGTTTAAACCTGGGTCCTCTTCTGTGTCTGGAATTAATTCTTCTCACTGAGCTATCTGGGATGCTGGACAGCTCCCTGCCTGATCTATTGGACAATCCTGCCTGATCTATTGGACAACCCTGCTTTGTGTCTTGATTGCTATTGAACCTTGAACTCCTTGCTCCTCCCATGAACTTCCTATATAAGCCTTGCCTTAGCACTTCCTGTCGCCAAATTACTGTGGTCTGATCCTGCACACTACTTGAGCTACTTCTTTTGCTGTTTGGAAAACGACTTTGGCTTGTGACCCCCAACTACAAAACTCTTCCCCTGCATCCACCTTGGCTTGTGACCCAACTATGAAACTCTCCTCCTGCATCGACCTTGGCTTGTTACCCCCGACTACAAAACTCTCTACACGGATTATTGGTCTAGTAATTCAGACTTCCTTATCAATTGCAGGCCTGAGAACTGAGCTTGCCTGACGTTGTTGGCCATTGCAGACATCCCAACCTGCAAAAACTAATTTCAGGGAGGTAGCAAAGTCATTTCAGGGAGGTGCCCCCCCCCACGCACGCCGCCGCGCCCCCCACGCACGCCGCCGCACCCCCCCCCCCTTTCCAATTTAACACAACCAGAAAATAATGAAATGAAATGTAATCAGTATACCTAGTCACTGGTACTGGTCACTGGTGCTGGCCTGGTCACTGGTGCTGGTACTGTACTGGCCTGGTCACTGGTGCTACCCTGGTAACTGGTGCTGGTACTGGCCTGGTCACTGGTGCTGGTACTGTACTGGCCTGGTCACTGGTGCTACCCTGGTAACTGGCCTGGTCACTGGTGCTGGTACTGTACTGGCCTGGTCACTGGTGCTGCCCTGGTAACTGGTGCTGGTACTGGCCTGGTCACTGGTGCTTCTCTCTTGTCTGTGCTGGCCTCTGGGTTTAGGCTAGGTCAGAGTTGGTCAGTGTTGTGGCCGATGATCCAGCGCGCGCCAAAATGCCTCTGGAGTGGAAAATGCGGCTGAAGTAGAGAGCAAAACCGCTGCTTCCTCTGCCGCTCCTCCCACAGGCGGAGTGCATGTGATCATATCACTCCGCCTGTGAGCCGGATCTACAGTGGCTCCGTCGGGCTTTCTTACTCTCACTGCACAGGCGCTGACACTCTGCATCGACATCTCCTGACTGTGACCGGGATATTGCCCTGAGCTTGCGGGTGTCCGTGAGCTCAGGGCAGAAAGCGGGAGTCTCCCGCGACTTGCGGGAGACTTGAGATGTCTGCCATTGGTCTACACTCATTACAGGTATTCTCCTAACACATTTATTGAGGAGAAGTTCTTTATAACTCTCAGGAAGGAAGTACCAGCAGTCAGGATGGCTCTTCTGGACAGCATCCTGTGCATAGACGCAGGCTAATTCATGGTCCTTTACATACACTTAAGAAAGGTGCACTCACATGCATGTGCGCACGCACGTGCATCTGTTGTACGCATTGGGGCGAAGTGGGTTATTTAAACTGAGCCTGTGCTATGCTTCAGTGTTGTCTTGTCGACAGCTTTACTGTGCATACCTGCAACCTGTTACTATGCATCTGAATACTGTTACTGACCCAGCTCCTCTTGACCACTCCTGAACTCCACCTGCACTGACCCTGGGCTGCTTCTAACCATGCTTCTGCCTGTGCCTCTTGCTGCTGTTCCACTGATCTGTTACCGACTCGGCCTGTATCCTGACTTCCCTCTTGCCTATGTTTCTGCACCTTTTCTGTCTGCCTGTGTGTGACCCAGCTCCCCTGACTCAGCCCTTGTTCCATTAACTGCTGGACTGCCTGCTGCCAAGTGCCTACAATCCACTGGTGCTTGGTTGCCACCTATGTGCTACCAGCCCATGCCTGTCTCCAGTCACCAGTACCAGCCTGCTTCTGCTTCCTGCTCACTGGTGTCCATCTGGCACTCCTGCTCTGCTGTGAGCCACTGATGGTCTTCCTCTGCTTCATCCAGATATCATGTCCAGCCCTGCTGCTAGCAGGACCAACAGGCACTCATACCACTCTGTACTCCTGCGCCACCTGTCAACTCTATCAGGGGCCCCGAGCCAGAGGTGAAAGAGAGGCCTTCCTCATCGTGTCAGGCTCTTCTACCAAGTACGTGACAATGGTCCATGGCAATGTAACTGGAGGAACGGCCAGGTGTGTCCTTTACCTACATACTTTGACTAAAAGGTGTTGCTCTTTCTCATCTCAGAAACTTGGGAGGCATAGTATAAGATGAAGCTGTCTGTCTACTTGCTTAAGCACCAGCATCCAGTCCCGGACTGGCCATAGGGCACACCAGGCGTTTAGGCCAGTGCCGCAGGGCCGAATATCCATGTGGGGCCCAAAGCAGCTGCAGTAGCTGGGCTGCTCTTTGTGCTTGTGGCGCTTACTTGGCCTCTCCGCGGTCGGCCGGTTATTCAGTTTAGTAGTTGCGGCCTTGGGGCGGAAACTACCCAGCTACCCCATGACTGTAAAGGGTAAGGAGCTGCAATAGTGCTAGTGGAGTCCCAGTGGTCTGCAGCCCCTCCCAGTGCTCTCCAGCTACCTCCCAGTGCTCTCTGCCCCCTATGCTCCCTGCCCCCCAGTGTGCTCTCTAGCCCCCCATGCTCTCCAGCCCCCCTCAGTGCTCTCCAGTTTACCCCCCTTATTGTTCTCTAGCTCCCCTGGTGCTTTCCAGCTCCCCCCCCCCCTCGCCGGTGCTCTCTGGCTCCCCCCATGCTCTCCGGCTCTCCCCTGTGCTCCCTGCCCCCCCCAGTGATCTCCGCCCCCCCCCCCGTGATCTCTGCCCTTGTGCTCTTGACCCCCCCCCCCCTGTACTCTCTGGCTCCCCCTGCTTTTTGCCCCTCTAGTGCTATCCAGCCCTCCCCCAAACCCCCCTCCAGTGCTCTCCGCTCAACTTCCATGCACTCTGCCACCACTGTACTCTTTTCCAGCATCCCCTCACTCCCCGCAGCACTGCTTGGTTCTCACCTCCTTTCTCTTGCCAGCTGCTGCGGGGGATCTGTCAGAGCAGGGAAGGGACTGGTATCCTGGGCTGCTCAGTCTAAAATGCTCAGGCCTCATTTTTGTTCCAGTCTGGGCCTGCCCGCATTATTGTGTATATTTAACTTTGTATGTACTGCACCTAATACCTCTACATTTACCAGTTGGGGAGATTTCACCTAATTTTCCATCTAGACAGAAAATGATTTAAAATCTCCTTAACAGAGACACAATCAAAAGAAAGTTTGGTACAGTGGGGAAGGAGTTAGAACGTTTTTATTGCAGGCTGGGGCTTCTTGCTTTCCCTATTCCTTGAATTGGTGTCACAGGGACAGAAAGTGAGGGATGAAACTCCCAACGTGGCCAGAGAAAAAACGTGGCCAGAGAAAAAAAACCCAAAAGAAATATTAACCACTTAAGCCCCAGAAGATTTTACCCCCTTCCTAACCAGGGCCTATTTTGCGATTCCGCACTGCATGATTTTAACAGACAATTGCGCAGTCGTGCGACACTGTACCTAAACGAATTTAAAGTCCTTTTTTCCCCACAAACAGAGCTTTCTTTTGGTGGTATTTGATCACCTGTGCGATTTTTTGATCATGCGCTATAAACAAAAAAAGAGCATAAATTTTGCAAAATAACAATATTTTTCAAATTTTTTTATATCAAATTCCCAAAAAAAAAAATGTAAAAATCAAAATTTTTTAACATTTTAGGCCAATTTGTTTTCTGCTACATATTTTTGGTAAAAAAAAAAAAATCACAAAAAGCGTATTTTGATTGGTTTGCGCAAAAGTTATTGCGTTTACTAACTAAGGGAAAGATTTTTGTAATTTTTGTTGTTTTTTTTTTTAACGCCTAATGGCGGCGATCTGCGATTTTTTTTTTGCGGTACTGCGACATTGCGGCGGATAGATCGTACCCTTGACTGACATTTTTTACACTTTTGGGGTTACCAGTGACATTTCTACAGTAATCAGTGCTATACATATGCACTGTTACTGTAAAATGACACTGGTAGTGAAGGGGTTACCTTTTTTTGAGAGGGAGGGGCTATGTGTGTCCCTAGGGGCGTGCTTCTAACTGTGATTGGCTGTGGCTTGAGCTGTAAGAACAGAGATCAACGGTCCTACATAGTAGAACCGTATGATCACTATTCCTACACAGGGGAGAATGACAGGCGGCTTGTTTACATCAGCCGCCTGTCTTTCTCCCGATGTCACGGACGATCGCGAGTGCCTGGCGGACATCGGATCCACTGGGCACACGTGCGGGGGGGTCCGTGACCGAGCGCTCACTCCCCAGAGCCTCACAGGCTAGCGACGTAGATCTACGTCGCTCTGCCTGTGAGGGGCTGACTGCCGCAGTAAATATACTGTGAGCAGTCGGCAAGTGGTTAAGTCGTCCCCACACTATTTAAAAACCAGCAGCTGGTGGGGATGATATATAGTACAGGTCTCCTGTAAGTGAATCGCTGTATTTTTTTAAACTACTGTAGATTTGAATATGATCAAATTCAAGGACAAGTGAACTTTAAAACAAGGTCCATTGATTTGTTTTTCTCCCTTCCCCTGACCTAACTTAACCCCCCACACTTACCTCCATCTGACAGCTGCGATTCCACTCTTTGTTTACATCCAGCGTTGCAAGTCTTCGCTGTCCTGGCCACACCTGTGTACTGAGGCAAAGAGAGTCCCATAGAAATCTATAGGATTGTGTCCGTAGGCTGGAGAAAATCAAAGACGATCCCCTAAAAGTCAAAAGAATTGTATCCCAAGGCTGGAGATGATCAAAGAGGATTATAAGAAAGTCCACAGGAGTGTGTCCCATGGCAGGAGATGATCCTATAGAAGTCTATAAGACTATGTCCCAAGGCTGGAGATAATCAAAGACAGGCCCATACAAGTCTTCAGTACTATGATTAGGAACAATACCATAGAACAGGGGTCTTCAAACTATGGCACTCCAGTTGTTCAGGAACTACAATTCCCATCATGCCTAGTCATGTCTGTAAATGTGAGAGTTTTACAATGCCTCATGGGATGTGTAGTTCCGCAACAGCTGGAGGGCCGAAATTTGAGGATCCCTGCCATAGAAGTTTATAGGTCAGTGTTCCATGGCCAGGGATGGTCCCATAGAAGTCTATAGGATTGTTTCCCAATGCCAGAGACAATCAAACACGATCCCATAGAAGTCTATAGTACTGTGACCCAAGGCCAGAAATTATCTGAAACAATTCTTTTGAAGTTTATAGGTTTGTGTCCCAAGTTCAAAGATGATCCCATAGAAGTCTACAGGACTGTGTCCCAAGGCAGGAGACAATCCTATAGAGGTCTATAAGACTGTGTTCCAAGGTTGGAGCTGATCAAAGACAATCCCATACAAGTATTCAGTACTATGTCGTAAGGTCAGAGATGATCAGAATCAATCCTTAGAAGTCTACATGACTGTGTCTGAAGGCGGGAAACAATCCTCTAGAAGTCTATAGTACTGTGTCCCAAGGCCAGAGATGATTGGAAGCATTCCCATAGAAGTTTAAAGGGCTGTGTCCCAAGGCCAGAGACTATCCCATAGAAGTCTATAGGATTGTGTCCAAAGGCTGGAGACAAATGTTGGAGATGATCAAAGATGATCCCATAAAAACCTATAGGACTGTGACCCAAGGCCTGAGATGATCCTATAGAAGTCTATAATACTGTGTCCCCAAGGCCAAAGGTGGTTAGAGACCATCCACAGAAGTCTACCGGACTGTGTCCAAGGCCAGAGACAATCGAAAACGATAGACAAAGCCTTTAGTACTGTGTCCTAAGGCAGATAATCTCACGGAAGTCCTAAGAGCGGAGGTGATTGGAGACAATCCCACAGAAGTCTACAGGACTGTGTCCCTAGGTCAGAGATAGTCCTATAGAAGACTACAGGATTGTGTCCCTAGGTCAGAGATAGTCCTATAGAAGACTATAAGACTGTGTCCCTAGGTCAGAGATAGTCCTTTAGAAGACTACAGGACTGTGTCCCTAGGTCAGAGATAGTCCTATAGAAGACTACAGGACTGTGTCCCTAGGTCAGAGATAGTCCTATAGAAGACTACAGGACTGTGTCCCTAGGTCAGAGATAGTCCTATAGAAGACTATAGAACTGTGTCCCTAGGTCAGAGATAGTCCTATAGAAGACTATAGAACTGTGTCCCTAGGTCAGAGATAGTCCTATAGAAGACTGTAGGACTGTGTCCCTAGGTCAGAGATAGTCCTATAGAAGACTGTAGGACTGTGTCCCTAGGTCAGAGATAGTCCTATAGAAGACTATAGGACTGTGTCCCTAGGTCAGAGATAGTCCTATAGAAGACTATAGGACTGTGTCCCTAGGTCACAGATAGTCCTATAGAAGACTATAGGACTGTGTCCCTAGGTCAGAGATAGTCCTATAGAAGACTACAGGATTGTGTCCCTAGGTCAGAGATAGTCCTATAGAAGACTATAAGACTGTGTCCCTAGGTCAGAGATAGTCCTTTAGAAGACTACAGGACTGTGTCCCTAGGTCAGAGATAGTCCTATAGAAGACTACAGGACTGTGTCCCTAGGTCAGAGATAGTCCTATAGAAGACTACAGGACTGTGTCCCTAGGTCAGAGATAGTCCTATAGAAGACTATAGAACTGTGTCCCTAGGTCAGAGATAGTCCTATAGAAGACTATAGAACTGTGTCCCTAGGTCAGAGATAGTCCTATAGAAGACTGTAGGACTGTGTCCCTAGGTCAGAGATAGTCCTATAGAAGACTGTAGGACTGTATCCCTAGGTCAGAGATAGTCCTATAGAAGACTATAGGACTGTGTCCCTAGGTCAGAGATAGTCCTATAGAAGACTATAGGACTGTGTCCCTAGGTCACAGATAGTCCTATAGAAGACTATAGGACTGTGTCCCTAGGTCAGAGATAGTCCTATAGAAGACTACAGGACTGTGTCCCTAGGTCAGAGATAGTCCTATAGAAGACTATAGGACTGTGTCCCTAGGTCAGAGATAGTCCTATAGAAGACTATAGGACTGCGTCCCTAGGTCAGAGATAGTCCTATAGAAGACTATAGGACTGTGTCCCTAGGTCAGAGATAGTCCTATAGAAGACTACAGGACTGTGTCCCTAGGTCAGAGATAGTCCTATAGAAGACTACAGGACTGTGTCCCTAGGTCAGAGATAGTCCTATAGAAGACTACAGGACTGTGTCCCTAGGTCAGAGATAGTCCTATAGAAGACTACAGGACTGTGTCCCAAGTCTGCTCATTCTGATGAAAGCATCTGGCTCCTCATGCACTTTATCCTGTAATCTCAGCAGGTGCCCTGCCAGAGTGATCAGTGCCCTGCAAGAGTGATCAGTGACCTGCAAGAGTGATCAGTGACCTGCAAGGAGGAACCTGCAAATCTACAGAGCACAGGACATGATTAACCATCCCATAGCAAATACATGGAGTGCCACACTGGAAGGTAAAGCCCCGTACACACGTACCGATGGTCGGCTTACAAATGTTCCTCTTTTCTCCCCGGGATGTCGGTGTCTGCTGAAAAGTGCAAAGACAGCACAAGGACAGCACAAGAATTTTGTCCGCCGACTGCAGAAGTGATGTCATGTAATGGTTAACTTTCCCTGTGTTTTCTATTTTCTGAGCATGCCCAGTCTTGCAAATCTGCGGTCTGTCGGCCGAATTCTGTACTGACAGGCGAACAATCGTCCGTTCTGGTGTCGGCATACAAATATTTTCATGTTTGCAAGAAAGACTTTTGTCCGCGGATTGTGCGCAGACATCTGTCGGAGGCACCATACTAACACGCGTACAATCGGCAGATCCTTCGTCCACCGATGTTTGTATGCCGACGATCGGTACGTGTGTACGGGCCTTTAGACTCAAATCCTGCTAGTGTGGATGAATGGTAAGGGGGCAGAGGTGCATTAGGGAGAAGGAGAGGTCTGTGTCCTGATACCTGTGTATTAGGAGGAGGAGAGAGGTCTGTGTCCTGATACCTGTGTATTAGGAGGAAGGAGAGGTCTGTGTCCTGATACCTGTGTATTAGGAGGAGGAGAGGTCTGTGTCCTGATACCTGTGTATTAGGAGGAGGGGAGAGGTCTGTGTCCTGATACCTGTGTATTAGGAGGAGGGGAGAGGTCTGCATCCTGATACCTGTGTATTAGGAGGAGGGGAGAGGTCTGTGTTCTGATACCTGTGTATTAGGAGGAGGGGAGAGGTCTGTGTCCTGATACCTGTGTATTAGGAGGAGGAGAGGTCTGTGTCCTGATACCTGTGTATTAGGAGGAGGGGAGAGGTCTGTGTTCGGATACCTGTGTATTAGGAGGAGGGGAGAGGTCTGTGTTCTGATACCTGTGTATTAGGAGGAGGAGAGGTCTGTGTCCTGATACCTGTGTATTAGGAGGAGGGGAGAGGTCTGTGTCCTGATACCTGTGTATTAGGAGGAGGGGAGAGGTCTGTGTCCTGATACCTGTGTATTAGGAGGAGGGCAGAGGTCTGTGTCCTGATACCTGTGTATTAGGAGGAAGGAGAGGTCTGTGTCCTGATACCTGTGTATTAGGAGGAGGGGAGAGGTCTGTGTTCGGATACCTGTGTATTAGGAGGAGGGGAGAGGTCTGTGTCCTGATACCTGTGTATTAGGAGGAGGGGAGAGGTCTGTGTCCTGATACCTGTGTATTAGGAGGAGGGGAGAGGTCTGTGTCCTGATACCTGTGTATTAGGAGGAGAGGAGAGGTCTGTGTTCGGATACCTGTGTATTAGGAGGAGGGGAGAGGTCTGTGTTCTGATACCTGTGTATTAGGAGGAGGGGGGAGGTCTGTGTCCTGATACCTGTGTATTAGGAGGAGGGCAGAGGTCTGTGTTCGGATACCTGTGTATTAGGAGGAGGGGAGAGGTCTGTGTCCTGATACCTGTGTATTAGGAGGAGGGGAGAGGTCTGTGTCCTGATACCTGTGTATTAGGAGGAGGGGAGAGGTCTGTGTCCTGATACCTGTGTATTAGGAGGAGGGGAGAGGTCTGTGTCCTGATACCTGTGTATTAGGAGGAGGGGAGAGGTCTGTGTTCGGATACCTGTGTATTAGGAGGAGGGGAGAGGTCTGCATCCTGATACCTGTGTATTAGGAGGAGGGGAGAGGTCTGTGTCCTGATACCTGTGTATTAGGAGGAGGGGAGAGGTCTGTGTCCTGATACCTGTGTATTAGGAGGAGGGGAGAGGTCTGTGTCCTGATACCTGTGTATTAGGAGGAAGGAGAGGTCTGTGTCCTGATACCTGTGTATTAGGAGGAGGGGAGAGGTCTGTGTCCTGATACCTGTGTATTAGAAGGAGGGGGAGGTCTGTGTCCTGATACCTGTGTATTAGGAGGAGGGGAGAGGTCTGTGTTCTGATACCTGTGTATTAGGAGGAGGGGAGAGGTCTGTGTCCTGATACCTGTGTATTAGGAGGAGGGGAGAGGTCTGTGTTCTGATACCTGTGTATTAGGAGGAGGGGAGAGGTCTGTGTTCGGATACCTGTGTATTAGGAGGAGGGCAGAGGTCTGTGTTCTGATACCTGTGTATTAGGAGGAAGGAGAGGTCTGTGTCCTGATACCTGTGTATTAGGAGGAGGGGAGAGGTCTGTGTCCTGATACCTGTGTATTAGTAGGAGGGGAGAGGTCTGTGTTCTGATACCTGTGTATTAGGAGGAGGGGGGAGGTCTGTGTCCTGATACCTGTGTATTAGGAGGAGGGGAGAGGTCTGTGTTCGGATACCTGTGTATTAGGAGGAGGGGAGAGGTCTGTGTCCTGATACCTGTGTATTAGGAGGAGGGGAGAGGTCTGTGTTCGGATACCTGTGTATTAGGAGGAGGGGAGAGGTCTGTGTTCGGATACCTGTGTATTAGGAGGAAGGAGAGGTCTGTGTCCGGATACCTGTGTATTAGGAGGAGGGCAGAGGTCTGTGTCCTGATACCTGTGTATTAGGAGGAGGGGAGAGGTCTGTGTCCGGATACCTGTGTATTAGGAGGAGGGGAGAGGTCTGTGTTCGGATACCTGTGTATTAGGAGGAGGGGAGAGGTCTGTGTCCTGATACCTGTGTATTAGGAGGAGGGGAGAGGTCTGTGTCCTGATACCTGTGTATTAGGAGGAAGGAGAGGTCTGTGTTCTGATACCTGTGTATTAGGAGGAGGGGAGAGGTCTGTGTCCTGATACCTGTGTATTAGGAGGAGGGGAGAGGTCTGTGTCCTGATACCTGTGTATTAGGAGGAGGGGAGAGGTCTGTGTTCGGATACCTGTGTATTAGGAGGAGGGCAGAGGTCTGTGTCCTGATACCTGTGTATTAGGAGGAGGGGAGAGGTCTGTGTCCTGATACCTGTGTATTAGGAGGAGGGGAGAGGTCTGTGTTCTGATACCTGTGTATTAGGAGGGCAGAGGTCTGTGTTCTGATACCTGTGTATTAGGAGGAGGGGAGAGGTCTGTGTCCTGATACCTGTGTATTAGGAGGAGGAGAGGTCTGTGTCCTGATACCTGTGTATTAGGAGGAAGGAGAGGTCTGTGTTCTGATACCTGTGTATTAGGAGGAGGGGAGAGGTCTGTGTCCTGATACCTGTGTATTAGGAGGAGGGGAGAGGTCTGTGTCCTGATACCTGTGTATTAGGAGGGCAGAGGTCTGTGTTCTGATACCTGTGTATTAGGAGGAGGGGAGAGGTCTGTGTCCTGATACCTGTGTATTAGGAGGAGGGGAGAGGTTTGTGTCCTGATACCTGTGTATTAGGAGGAGGGGAGAGGTCTGTGTCCTGATACCTGTGTATTAGGAGGAGGGGAGAGGTCTGTGTCCTGATACCTGTGTATTAGGAGGAGGGCAGAGGTCTGTGTTCTGATACCTGTGTATTAGGAGGAGGGGGGAGGTCTGTGTCCTGAAACCTGTGTATTAGGAGGAGGAGAGGTCTGTGTTCGGATACCTGTGTATTAGGAGGAAGGAGAGGTCTGTGTCCGGATACCTGTGTATTAGGAGGAGGGGAGAGGTCTGTGTCCTGATACCTGTGTATTAGGAGGAGGGGAGAGGTCTGTGTCCTGATACCTGTGTATTAGGAGGAAGGAGAGGTCTGTGTCCGGATACCTGTGTATTAGGAGGAGGGGAGAGGTCTGTGTCCTGATACCTGTGTATTAGGAGGAGGGGAGAGGTCTGTTTTCTGATACCCGTGTATTAGAAGGAGGGCAGAGGTCTGTGTCCTGATACCTGTGTATTAGGAGGAGGGGAGAGGTCTGTGTTCTGATACCTGTGTATTAGGAGGGCAGAGGTCTGTGTTCTGATACCTGTGTATTAGGAGGAGGGGAGAGGTCTGTGTCCTGATACCTGTGTATTAGGAGGAGGGGAGAGGTCTGTGTTCTGATACCTGTGTATTAGGAGGAGGAGAGGTCTGTGTCCTGATACCTGTGTATTAGGAGGAGGGTAGAGGTCTGTGTTCTGATACCTGTGTATTAGGAGGAGGGCAGAGGTCTGTGTTCTGATACCTGTGTATTAGGAGGAGGAGAGAGGTCTGTGTCCTGATACCTGTGTATTAGGAGGAGGGGAGAGGTCTGTGTCCTGATACCTGTGTATTAGGAGGAGGGGAGAGGTCTGTGTTCGGATACCTGTGTATTAGGAGGAGGGGAGAGGTCTGTGTCCTGATACCTGTGTATTAGGAGGAGGGGAGAGGTCTGTGTTCTGATACCTGTGTATTAGGAGGAGGGCAGAGGTCTGTGTCCTGATACCTGTGTATTAGGAGGAGGGGAGAGGTCTGTGTCCTGATACCTGTGTATTAGGAGGAGGGGAGAGGTCTGTGTCCTGATACCTGTGTATTAGGAGGAGGGGAGAGGTCTGTGTTCTGATACCTGTGTATTAGGAGGAGGGCAGAGGTCTGTGTCCTGATACCTGTGTATTAGGAGGAGGGGAGAGGTCTGTGTCCTGATACCTGTGTATTAGGAGGAGAGCAGAAGTCTGTGTTCAGATACCTGTGTATTAGGAGGAAGGAGAGGTCTGTGTCTTGATAGCTGATTCTGTATAGTAGGGATAAGTCTACCCGTAGGTGACTCTGTATATTAGGGATAGTCTAAAGGTAAGTGACTCTAGGGATAGGTCCAGCGGTTGGTGACTCTGCGGTTTACCCCTAAGCTGCGTAGGGGGTTTTTCACTGTCAGGGTGGTAAGAATGTGGAACTCTCTTCCACAACTGGTGGTATCAGCAGGAAGTATCAATACTTTGGACGTGCATCTCAAAGAACATAAAATTCAGGGATATAGGAAATGAATATGTCACTGACATGGACTGTTGTCTTTATTCAACCTCAACTACTATGTCATTTTGTAACTCTGTATATTATGGATAGGGCTGTAGGTAGGTGACTATTTACAGTATATTAGGGATAGGGCTGTAGGTAGGTGACTATGTACAGTATTTTAGGGATAGGTCTAGAAGTAGCTGACTCTGTATATTAGGAATAGGCCTAGCGGTAGGTTGCTCTGTATATAGGGGATAGTGTGTAGGTAGGTGACTCTGTAGATTAGGGATAGGTGTGTAGGTAGGTTGCTCTATAGATTGGGGATAGGTCTAGCAGTAGGTTGCTCTGTAAATAGGGGCTAGTGTGTAGGTAGGTGGCTCTGTATATTAGGAATAGCTTTAGTGGTCTGCGACTCTGTATATTAGGGATATATACGTGTGTAGGTAGGTTGCTTTGTATATTTGGGATAGGTCTAGTGGTAGGTTGCTCTGTATATAGGGGATAGTCTGTAGGTAGGTGGCTCTGTATATAGGAGATAGTCTGTAGGTAGGTGGCTCTGTATATAGGTGATAGTCTGTAGGTAGGTGGCTCTGTATATTGCATTTATAGGGAGGTGTATGGCCTGTATATAGGGGATAGGTGTTTAGGTAGGTGGCTCTGTATATGACATTTATAGGGAGGTTTATGGCCTGTATATAGGGGATAGGTGTGTAGGTAGATGACTCTGTATATGACATTTATATGGAGGTGTATGGCCTGTATATAGGGGATAGGTTTATGGCCTGTATATAGGGGATAGGTAGGTGGCTCTGTATATGACATTTATAGGGAGGTTTATGGCCTGTATATAGGGGGTAGGTAGGTGGCTCTGTATATGACATTTATAGGGAGGTGTATGGCCTGTATATAGGGGATAGGTGTGTAGGTAGATGACTCTGTATATGACATTTGTAGGGAGGAATATGACCTGTATATAGGGGATAGGTGTGTAGGTAGGTGGCTCTGTATACAGGGGATAGGTAGATGTCTCTCTGTATATTACATTTGTAGGGAGGTGTATGGCCTGTATATAGGGGGTAGGTAGGTGGCTATGTATATTACATGTATAGGGAGGCTTATGGCCTGTACATAGGGGATATGTAGGTGGCTCTGTATATAGGGGATAGGTGTGTAGGTAGGTGGCTCTGTATATAGGGGATAGGTAGGTGTCTCTGAGGTATATGGCCTGTATATAGGGGATAGGTAGGTGGCTCTGTATATAGGGGATATGTGTGTAGGTAGGTGTCTCTGTATATAGGGATAGGTATGTGTCTCTGAGGTATATGGCCTGTATATAGGGGATAGGTAGGTGTCTCTGTATATAGGGTATAGGTACGTGTCTCTGAGGTATATGGCCTGTATATAGGGGATAGGTAGGTGTCTCTGTATATGACATATAGGGAGGTGTATGGCCTGTATATAGGGGTAGGTAGTTGTCTCTGTATATGACATATAGGGAGGTGTATGGCCTGTATATAGGTGTGTAGGTAGATGTCTCTGAGGTGTATGGCCTGTATATAGGGGGTAGGTAGGTGTCTCTGTATATAGGGGATAGGTAGGCGTCTCTGAGGTATATGACCTGTATATAGGTGTGTAGTTAGGTGTCTCTGAGGTGTATGGCCTGTATGTAGGGGATAGGTAGGTGTCTCTGTATATGACATATAGGGAGGTGTATGGCCTGTGTATAGGGGGTAGGTAGGTGTCTCTGAGGTATATGGCCTGTATATAGGGGGTAGGTAGGTGTCTCTGTATATGACATATAGGGAGGTGTATGGCCTGTATATAGGGGATAGGTAGGTGTCTCTGAGGTGTATGGCCTATATATAGGGGGTAGGTGTCTCTGTATATGACATATAGGGAGGTGTATGGCCTGTATATAGGGGATAGGTAGGTGTCTCTGTAGATAGGGGATAGGTAGGTGTCTGTGAGGTATATGGCTCTGTATATAGGGGGTATGTAGGTGTCTCTGTATATGACATATAGGGAGGTGTATGGCCTGTATATAGGGGATATGTAGGTTTCTCTGTATATACAGGATAGGTAGGTGTCTCTGTATATAGGGGATAGGTAGGTGTCTGTGAGGTGTATGGCCTGTATATAAGGGATAGGTAGGTGTCTCTGTATATAGGGGATAGGTAGGTGTCTCTGTATATAGGGGGTAGGTAGGTGGCTCTGTATATAAGGGATAGGTAGGTGTCTCTGTATATAGGGGATATGTAGGTGTCTCTGTATATAGGGGATATGTAGGTGTCTCTGTATATAAGGGGTAGGTAGGTGGCTCTGTATATGACATATAGGGAGGTATATGGCCTGTATATAAGGGATAGGTAGGTGTCTCTGAGGTGTATGGCCTGTATAATAGGGATAGGTAGGTGTCTCTGTATATAGGGGATAGGTAGGTGTCTCTGTATATATGGGATAGGTAGGTGTCTCTGTATATAAGGGATAGGTAGGTGTCTCTGTATATAGGGGATAGGTAGGTATCTTTGTATATACGGGATAGTTAGGTGTCTCTGTATATAAGGGATAGGTAGGTGTCTCTGTATATAAGGGATAGATAGGTGTCTCTGTATATAAGGGATATGTAGGTGTCTCTGTATATAGGGGATAGGTAGGTGGCTCTGTATATAAGGGATAGGTAAGTGTCTCTGTATATAGGGGGTAGGTAGGTGTCTCTGTATATAGGGGATAGGTAGGTGTCTCTGTATAAACGGGATAGGTAGGTGTCTCTGTATATAGGGGATAGGTAGGTGTCTCTGTATATAAGGGATAGGTAGGTGTCTCTGTATATAAGGGATAGGTAGGTGTCTCTGTATATGACACATAGGGAGGTATATGGCCTGTATATAGGGGATAGGTAGGTGTCTCTGTATATAAGGGATAGGTAGGTGTCTCTGTATATACGGGATAGGTAGGTGTCTCTGTATATAAGGGATAGGTAGGTGTCTCTGTATATAGGGGATAGGTAGGTGTCTCTGTATATAAGGGATAGGTAGGTGTCTCTGTATATAAGGGATAGGTAGGTGTCTCTGTATATAGGGGGTAGGTAGGTGTCTCTGTATATAAGGGATAGGTAGGTGTCTCTGTAAATAGGGGGTAGGTAGGTGTCTCTGTATATGACATATAGGTAGGAGTCTCTGTATATAGGGGGTAGGTAGGTGTCTCTGTATATAAGGGATAGGTAGGTGTCTCTGTATATAGGGGGTAGGTAGGTGTCTCTGTATATAAGGGATAGGTAGGTGTCTCTGTATATAGGGGGTAGGTAGGTGTCTCTGTATATAGGGGATAGGTAGGTATCTCTGTATATAGGGGGTAGGTAGGTGTCTCTGTATATAGGGGATAGGTAGGTGTCTCTGTATATAGGGGATAGGTAGGTGTCTCTGTATATAGGGGGTAGGTAGGTGTCTCTGTATATAAGGGATAGGTAGGTGTCTCTGTATATAAGGGATAGGTAGGTGTCTCTGTATATAGGGGATAGGTAGGTGTCTCTGTATATAGGGGGTAGGTAGGTGTCTCTGTATATAAGGGATAGGTAGGTGTCTCTGTATATAAGGGATAGGTAGGTGTCTCTGTATATAGGGGATAGGTAGGTGTCTCTGTATATGACACATAGGGAGGTGTATGGCCTGTATATAGGGGATAGGTAGGTGTCTCTGTATATAGGGGGTAGGTAGGAGTCTCTGTATATAGGGGGTAGGTAGGTGTCTCTGTATATAAGGGATAGGTAGGTGTCTCTGTATATAAGGGATAGGTAGGTGTCTCTGTATATAGGGGATAGGTAGGTGTCTCTGTATATAGGGGGTAGGTAGGTGTCTCTGTATATAAGGGGTATGTAGGTGTCTCTGTATATGACACATAAGGAGGTGTATGGCCTGTATATAGGGGATAGGTAGGTGTCTCTGTATATAGGGGGTAGGTAGGAGTCTCTGTATATAGGGGGTAGGTAGGTGTCTCTGTATATAAGGGATAGGTAGGTGTCTCTGTATATAGTGGGTAGGTAGGTGTCTCTGTATATAGTGGATAGGTAGGTGTCTCTGTATATAGGGGATAGGTAGGTGTCTCTGTATATAGTGGGTAGGTAGGTGTCTCTGTATATAGTGGATAGGTAGGTGTCTCTGTATATAGGGGATAGGTAGGTGTCTCTGTATATAGTGGGTTGGTAGGTGTCTCTGTATATAGTGGATAGGTAGGAGTCTCTGTATAAAGGGGATAGGTAGGTGTCTCTGTATATAGGGGATAGGTAGGTGTCTCTGTATATAGGGGATAGGTAGGTGTCTCTGTATATAGTGGATAGGTAGGAGTCTCTGTATAAAGGGGATAGGTAGGTGTCTCTGTATATAGGGGATAGGTAGGTGTCTCTGTATATAGGGGATAGGTAGGTGTCTCTGTATATAGGGGATAGGTAGGTGTCTCTGTATATAGGGGGTAGGTAGGTGTCTCTGTATATAGGGGGTAGGTAGGTGGCTCTGTATATAAGGGATAGGTAAGTGTCTCTGTATATAGGGGGTAGGTAGGTGTCTCTGTATATAGGGGGTAGGTAGGTGTCTCTGTATATAAGGGATAGGTAGGTGTCTCTGTATATAGGGGGTAGGTAGGTGTCTCTGTATATAGGGGATAGGTAGGTGTCTCTGTATATAGGGGGTAGGTAGGTGTCTCTGTATATAGGGGGTAGGTAGGTGTCTCTGTATATGACACATAGGGAGGTGTATGGCCTGTATATAGGGGGTAGGTAGGTGTCTCTGTATATAGGGGGTAGGTAGGTGTCTCTGTATATAAGGGATAGGTAGGTGTCTCTGTATATAAGGGATAGGTAGGTGTCTCTGTATATAGGGGATAGGTAGGTGTCTCTGTATATAGGGGGTAGGTAGGTGTCTCTGTATATAAGGGATAGGTAGGTGTCTCTGTATATAAGGGATAGGTAGGTGTCTCTGTATATAGGGGATAGGTAGGTGTCTCTGTATATGACACATAGGGAGGTGTATGGCCTGTATATAGGGGATAGGTAGGTGTCTCTGTATATAGGGGGTAGGTAGGAGTCTCTGTATATAGGGGGTAGGTAGGTGTCTCTGTATATAAGGGATAGGTAGGTGTCTCTGTATATAAGGGATAGGTAGGTGTCTCTGTATATAGGGGATAGGTAGGTGTCTCTGTATATAGGGGGTAGGTAGGTGTCTCTGTATATAAGGGGTATGTAGGTGTCTCTGTATATGACACATAAGGAGGTGTATGGCCTGTATATAGGGGATAGGTAGGTGTCTCTGTATATAGGGGGTAGGTAGGAGTCTCTGTATATAGGGGGTAGGTAGGTGTCTCTGTATATAAGGGATAGGTAGGTGTCTCTGTATATAGTGGGTAGGTAGGTGTCTCTGTATATAGTGGATAGGTAGGTGTCTCTGTATATAGGGGATAGGTAGGTGTCTCTGTATATAGTGGGTAGGTAGGTGTCTCTGTATATAGTGGATAGGTAGGTGTCTCTGTATATAGGGGATAGGTAGGTGTCTCTGTATATAGTGGGTTGGTAGGTGTCTCTGTATATAGTGGATAGGTAGGAGTCTCTGTATAAAGGGGATAGGTAGGTGTCTCTGTATATAGGGGATAGGTAGGTGTCTCTGTATATAGGGGATAGGTAGGTGTCTCTGTATATAGTGGATAGGTAGGAGTCTCTGTATAAAGGGGATAGGTAGGTGTCTCTGTATATAGGGGATAGGTAGGTGTCTCTGTATATAGGGGATAGGTAGGTGTCTCTGTATATAGGGGATAGGTAGGTGTCTCTGTATATAGGGGGTAGGTGGCTCTGTATATAAGGGATAGGTAAGTGTCTCTGTATATAGGGGGTAGGTAGGTGTCTCTGTATATAGGGAGTAGGTAGGTGTCTCTGTATATAAGGGATAGGTAGGTGTCTCTGTATATAGGGGGTAGGTAGGTGTCTCTGTATATAGGGGATAGGTAGGTGTCTCTGTATATAGGGGGTAGGTAGGTGTCTCTGTATATAGGGGGTAGGTAGGTGTCTCTGTATATGACACATAGGGAGGTGTATGGCCTGTATATAGGGGGTAGGTAGGTGTCTCTGTATATAGGGGGTAGGTAGGTGTCTCTGTATATAAGGGATAGGTAGGTGTCTCTGTATATGACACATAAGGAGGTGTATGGCCTGTATATAGGGGATAGGTAGGTGTCTCTGTATATAGGGGGTAGGTAGGAGTCTCTGTATATAGGGGGTAGGTAGGTGTCTCTGTATATAAGGGATAGGTAGGTGTCTCTGTATATAGTGGGTAGGTAGGTGTCTCTGTATATAGTGGATAGGTAGGTGTCTCTGTATATAGGGGATAGGTAGGTGTCTCTGTATATAGTGGGTAGGTAGGTGTCTCTGTATATAGTGGATAGGTAGGTGTCTCTGTATATAGGGGATAGGTAGGTGTCTCTGTATATAGTGGGTTGGTAGGTGTCTCTGTATATAGTGGATAGGTAGGAGTCTCTGTATAAAGGGGATAGGTAGGTGTCTCTGTATATAGGGGATAGGTAGGTGTCTCTGTATATAGGGGATAGGTAGGTGTCTCTGTATATAGTGGATAGGTAGGAGTCTCTGTATAAAGGGGATAGGTAGGTGTCTCTGTATATAGGGGATAGGTAGGTGTCTCTGTATATAGGGGATAGGTAGGTGTCTCTGTATATAGGGGATAGGTAGGTGTCTCTGTATATAGGGGGTAGGTGGCTCTGTATATAAGGGATAGGTAAGTGTCTCTGTATATAGGGGGTAGGTAGGTGTCTCTGTATATAGGGGGTAGGTAGGTGTCTCTGTATATAAGGGATAGGTAGGTGTCTCTGTATATAGGGGGTAGGTAGGTGTCTCTGTATATAGGGGATAGGTAGGTGTCTCTGTATATAGGGGGTAGGTAGGTGTCTCTGTATATAGGGGGTAGGTAGGTGTCTCTGTATATGACACATAGGGAGGTGTATGGCCTGTATATAGGGGGTAGGTAGGTGTCTCTGTATATAGGGGGTAGGTAGGTGTCTCTGTATATAAGGGATAGGTAGGTGTCTCTGTATATGACACATAAGGAGGTGTATGGCCTGTATATAGGGGATAGGTAGGTGTCTCTGTATATAGGGGGTAGGTAGGAGTCTCTGTATATAGGGGGTAGGTAGGTGTCTCTGTATATAAGGGATAGGTAGGTGTCTCTGTATATAGTGGGTAGGTAGGTGTCTCTGTATATAGTGGATAGGTAGGTGTCTCTGTATATAGGGGATAGGTAGGTGTCTCTGTATATAGTGGGTAGGTAGGTGTCTCTGTATATAGTGGATAGGTAGGTGTCTCTGTATATAGGGGATAGGTAGGTGTCTCTGTATATAGTGGGTTGGTAGGTGTCTCTGTATATAGGGGGTAGGTAGGTGTCTCTGTATATAGGGGATAGGTAGGTGTCTCTGTATATAGGGGGTAGGTAGGTGTCTCTGTATATGACACATAGGGAGGTGTATGGCCTGTATATAGGGGGTAGGTAGGTGTCTCTGTATATAGGGGATAGGTAGGTGTCTCTGTATATAGGGGGTAGGTAGGTGTCTCTGTATATGACACATAGGGAGGTGTATGGCCTGTATATAGGGGGTAGGTAGGTGTCTCTGTATATAAGGGATAGGTAGGTGTCTCTGTATATAGGGGGTAGGTAGGTGTCTCTGTATATGACACATAGGGAGGTGTATGGCCTGTATATAGGGGGTAGGTAGGTGTCTCTGTATATAGGGGATAGGTAGGTGTCTCTGTATATAGGGGGTAGGTAGGTGTCTCTGTATATGACACATAGGGAGGTGTATGGCCTGTATATAGGGGGTAGGTAGGTGTCTCTGTATATAAGGGATAGGTAGGTGTCTCTGTATATAGGGGGTAGGTAGGTGTCTCTGTATATGACACATAGGGAGGTGTATGGCCTGTATATAGGGGGTAGGTAGGTGTCTCTGTATATAGGGGGTAGGTAGGTGTCTCTGTATATAGGGGGTAGGTAGGTGTCTCTGTATATGACACATAGGGAGGTGTATGGCCTGTATATAAGGCAGATGAGTGAAGACATCAGACAATATGGATGTTTCATACAATCACCAAATCTTACCGTCAACAGCGCCGGCTCAGCTCACGGCATCATTCGTGTGCGGACTCCGGGGGGGTCTCCAGGTAGTGATGGGGGGCCTCACACACCCCCCCGGGCCTTGTAGGAAGAGGGGGGGTCCCTGGCCTTAGAAGAAGAAGACGATGATTCCCCCGATCTCCACACTAGACCCTCAGCCTCCGATATAGGTCACGCCAACATCCCAAATCCCAGAACGCCTTGCAGCCGGTGGAGATGACAGCCCGAGACGCTGGAAATCCACAGGGATCCCGGCTCAGCCGGGGGGTCCCATTCACCCCAACCCAGGAGGAGGAGGAGGAGGGGGGGGGGGGACAGCTGGAGACACTCGCAGGTGCAAAGACACAAGATGGAGCCAATCCAAGGAAGAGGAGGATAAAAAAACACAATCCTTGAAATAATGGCTTGGAGGGGAAGCGAATCTCCGCACTCAGCAGGCAGCGGCGGCGTCACGGACAGCGATGGGTAAAAGCGGAGGACTCCCCACCCTCTGTACACACATATACACACACACACAGGGTGTCAACACAGCGCTCCGGTTAAAGAGACATCACCATCATTATCAATAATACATGACTCTAGGCTGGCCTCCTCCCTTTCTGTCGCTCCCCTCCTCCCCCTCCTCTCCTGTGTCACTGTCCCTCCTCCTCCTCCTTCTTCTTAGCAATACAGAAATGGGAAAGTAAGGTGCCTATTACATGCCTATCTCTGCCCCCCCCCCCCCCCCCCAGAGAGGCAGACGGAGAGCGGATCGCTCCTTAGAAATAAAACAAATCAGAGGCTTATTTAATAAGGCAACCACAGGCAGCTCCTATTCTGAGCCCAATATTTGCACAGGATGGGACCCGGGCACTGCGACTCAGAGAGAGAGAATGAATGAATGAATGAATGAGGCTTTGCGTTCAGATGCGGAAATTTTTGCATGGTGGCGGAGAATTCTCTGCAACTGGTGGATGAAAAAAAGATCAAATAAAAACAGCTGACAAATTGTTACATTTGGTTGCATCTTTGGTTTTTAGACAGAGAAAAAAAAAAAGATACACCACACAAAGTGCTACATTGTACAGATTGATACATCATAAAACTGATAAATTATACAAATGTATGCATCGTACAAATCGATACATGATAGCGATCAATACATCAGACATACTGATACATTGTACAAAATGATGCATCGTAAAGGTGATACATTGTGCATATGAATACATTGTACTAAGTGATAGTTTGTACAGACTGATACATCATACAAAAATGGATACATTGTGCATATGAATACATCATACAAAGTGATAGTTTGCACAAACTGATGCATCATACAAAGATTGATACATCGGACAAAACTGATGCATCATACAAAATGATATACCATCAAATCATTACAACTTACAAATCAATAAATCGCACAAAATGATACATTGTACAGATTGATACATCATAAACAAAATGATACATCATAAAATTCGAGACATTATATAAGTTTTTATTTATTCATATTAACCGATACATCGTAGAAATCAATGCATTGTACAAACTGATCCATCATAGAAATCCATACATCACACAAGCCAATATATCATAGGAATCAATGCATTATATCATAGAAATCAATATATTGTATCATAGAAATCAATACATCGCACAAACCGATATATCATAGAAATCAATACATTGTATCATAGAAATCAATACATTGCACAAACCAATAGATCATAGAAATCAATACATCGCACAAACCAATAGATCATAGAAATCAATACATTGCACAAACCAATAGATCATAGAAATCAATACATCGCACAAACCGATATACCATAGAAATCAATACCTCGCACAAACGGATATATCATAGAAATCAATACATTGTATCATAGAAATCAATACATTGCACAAACCAATAGATCATAGAAATCAATACATCGCACAAACCGATATATCATAGAAATCAATACATCGCACAAACCGATATATCATAGAAATCAATGCATCATACGAACCAATATATCGTAGAAATCAATACCTCGCACAAACGGATATATCATAGAAATCAATACATTGCACAAACCGATAGATCATAGAAATCAATACATTGCACAAACCGATATATCATAGAAATCAATGCATCATACAAACCGATTTATCGTAGAAATCAATACCTCGCACAAACGGATATATCATAGAAATCAATACATTGTATCATAGAAATCAATACATTGCACAAGCCAATAGATCATAGAAATCAATACATTGTATCATATAAATCAATACATTTTATCATAGAGATCAATACATTGCACAAACCAATAGATCATAGAAATCAATACATCACACAAACGGATATATCATAGAAATCAATGTATCATACAAACCGATACATCATAGAAATCAATACCTAGCACAAACCGATACATCATATAAATCAATACATTTTATCATAGAAATCAATACATTGCACAAACCGATAGACCATAGAAATCAATACATCGCACAAACCGATAGACCATAGAAATTAATACAACGTACAAACCAATACATCATAGCAATCAATTCATTGAACAAACCGATACATCATAGAAATCAATACATCGCATGAACCAATATATCGTAGGAATCAATACAGCATACAAACCGATACATCATAGGAATCAATACATAAGACAAACTGATTAATCCTTAAAAAAATTGATACATTGCACAAACCAATACATCAAACAAAATTATACACCGTACAAATGACTACATTGAACAAACTGATACATTGTAGAAATCAATACATTATACCGAATAATATATACATATATATTTGCATATTTGGCTTCTGGTTGGTGAATAAAAAGATATCACACAAACTGATACCTTGTACAGATTAATACATTGAAGAAAATTGATACATTGTACAAACCAATACATTGTAGAAATCAATACATTATACAAACTGATACATTGTACAAATACAGCATGCATCATATAAATGAATATGTTGTATAGACACATTGTACAACTAATTTCATCATACACCTTGATACATTGTACACACATATACATCATACATCCTGATACATTGTATACACATATACATCATAAATCCTGATACATTGTACACACATATACATCATACATCCTGATACATTGTACACACATATACATCATACATCCTGATACATTGTACACACCTATACATCATACATCCTGATACATTGTACACACATATACATCATACATCCTGATACATTGTATACACCTATACATCATACATCCTGATACATTGTACACACCTATACATCATACATCCTGATACATTGTACACACGTATACATCATACATCCTGATATATTGTACACACGTATACATCATACATACTGATACATTGTACACACGTATACATCATACATCCTGATACATTGTACACACGTATACATCATACATCCTGATACATTGTACACACGTATACATCATACATCCTGATATATTGTATACACGTATACATCATACATCCTGATACATTGTACACAGGTATACATCATACATCCTGATACATTGTACACACGTATACATCATACATACTGATACATTGTACACACGTATACATCATACATCCTGATACATTGTACACACGTATACATCATACATCCTGATACATTGTACACACGTATACATCATACATCCTGATATATTGTATACACGTATACATCATACATCCTGATACATTGTACACAGGTATACTTAATACATCCTGATAGCTGTGTGTGATCCCAGTAGATCAGAAGTTTTTGAAATACTCAGACCAGCCGCCTGGGACCAACAACCATTCCACATCCAAAGTCACTTGAATCCCCTTTCTTCCCCATTCTGACGCTCGGTTTGAACTTCAGCATGTCGTCTTCACCATGTCTAGATGCCAAAATGCATTGAGTTGCTGCCATGTGATTGGCTGATTCCCAATTCGTGTTACCAAGCAGTTGAACAGGTGTACCTAATAAAGTGGGCGGTGAGTGTACTGTATATTATGCCATTATACATAAAGGTGGATGTGCCAATTTTATCACCATCTAACATAAAGAATAATAAATAATTTCCATTCATTTCAATGAATAATTCAATGAATAAAAAAATCCCAAAGTGAATCCAAGTAAAACGGGGATAATTCAGCACCAAAGTGAGGGATTGTGCTTCCTTCCCAGCAGCATGCTGCACTCAGCTCACCCCCCTATTACAGGGAGTCAGGGACAGAATTCGGGGATATCTAGTTGGTGAATGGGGTTCACAACTCTTCTTCTGTCCACTCTCATCCAGCCAAGGACTTGAATGTTTAGGAGGGTATCCAGAACCAGAGCAGCGATCATCCAGCACAGAGGCAGAATGGAGCTCTGTCAGTAGGGAAGGCATGGATCCTGTGTTCTGCAAAGTACGGACACAGATCTACAGTGCCTGGAAAAAGTATTCATACCCCTTGACATTTTCCACATTTTGTCATCTTACAACCAAAAACGTAAATGTATTTTATTAGGATTTTTAGACCGACACAAAGTGGCACACAATTGTGAAGTGGAAAGAAAATGATAAATGGTTTTCAATTTTTTTTTACAAATATGTGAAAAGTGTGGGGTACATTTGTATTCAATACTTTGTAGAACCCCTTTTCCCTGAAATTACAGCTGCAAGTCTTTTTGGGGATGTCTCTAGCACCTTTGCACATCTAGAGAGGAACATTTTTGCCCATTCTTCTTTGCAAAATATCTCAAGCTCTGTCAGATTGGATGGAGAGCATCTGTGAACAGCAATTTTCAAGTCTTGCCACAGATTCTCAATTGGATTTAGGTCTGGACTTTGACTGGGCCATTCTAACACATGAATATGCTTTGATGTAAACCAGGCGTCTCCAAACTATGGCCCTCCAACTTTTCAGGAACTACAATTCCCATCACGCCTTGTCATGTCTGTCAATGTTAGTTTTACAATGCCTCATGGGCCGTGTAGTTCCACAACAGCTGGAGGGCCGTAGTTTAGAGATCCCTGATCTAAACCATTCCATTGTAGCTCTGGCTGTATGTTTAGGGTCCTTGTCCTGCTGGAAGGTGAACCTCTGCCCCAGTCTCAAGTCTTTTTGCAGGCTCTTTCTTCTTAGCTTGCACTGTATTTGGTTCCCATCAACTTTGACCACCTTCCCTGTCCCTGCTGAAAAGCATCCCCACATCATGATACTGCCACCACCATGTTTCACAGTAGGGATGGTGTGTTCAGGGTGATGTGCAGTGTTAGTTTTCCACCACACACAGCATTTTACTTTTAGGCCAAAAAGTTCAATTTTGGTCACAACTGACCAGAGGACCTTCTTCCACATGTTTGCTGCCCCCCCCAATGGCTTCTCACAAACTGCAAACGGGACTTCTTATGGCTTTCTTTCACCAATGGCTTTCTTCTTTCCACTCTTCCATAAAGATCAGATTTGTGGAGCACACGACTAATAGTTGTCCTGTGTACAGATTCTCCCACCTGAGCTGTGGATCTCTGCAGCTCCTCCAGAGTTACCATGGATCTCTGGGCTGCTTCTCTGATGAATGCTCTCCTTGCCGGGCCGGTCAGTTTAGGTGGACGGCATGTCTTGGTAGGTTTGCGGTTGTGCCATACTCTTTCCATTTTCCCATGATGGATTGAACAATGCTCTGTGAGATGATCAAAGCTTGGGATATTTTTTCATAACCTAACCCTGCTTTTTCGCAAACCAATCAATATACGCTTATTTGTTTTTCATTTTTTTTTTTTTTTTTTTTTCCAAAAACCATGTAGCAGAATACATATTGGCCTAAATTCATGCAAAATTTAGATTTTTTTTTTTTTACATTTTTTTATTGGATATGTTTTATAGTAGATAGTAAAAAAATATTATTTTTTTTTAAATCTGCCAGTCTCTTTTTGTTTATTATGCAAAAAATAACAACGACAGTGCTGATTAACCACTTAAGCCCCGGAAGATTTTACCCCCTTCCTGACCAGGGGGTATTTTGCGATTCGGCACTGCGTGAATTTAACGGACAATTGCGCGGTCGTGCGACGCTGTACCTAAACAAATTTGGCGTCCTTTTTTTCCCACAAACAGAGCTTTCTTTTGGTGGCATTTGATCACCTGTGCGATTTTTTTGATCACGCGCTATAAACAAAAAAAGAGCGTCAATTTTGCAAAAATAGCAATATTTTTCACATTTTTTTATATGAAATTTCCCCCAAAAAAATGTAAAAATCAAAATTTTTTAACATTTTCGGCCAATTTGTTTTATGCTACCTATGTTTGGTAAAAAAATCGCAAAAAGCGTATTTTGATTGGTTTGCGCAAAAGTTATCGCGTTTACTAACAAAGGGAAAGATTTTTGTCATTTTTGTTGTTTTTTTTTTAACGCGTAATGGCGGCGATCTGCGATTTTTTATGCGGTACTGCGACATTGCGGCGGACAGATCGGACCCTTGACTGACATTTGTGACACTTTTGGGGTTACCAGTGACATTTCTACAGTAATCAGTGCTATATATATGCACTGTTACTGTAAAAATACACTGGTAGTGAAGGGGTTAACTTTATTTGGGAGGGAGGGGCTGTGTGTGTCCCTAGGGGCGTGCTTTCTACTGTGATTGGCTGTGGCTTGAGCTGTAAGGACACTGATCAACGGATCTACATACTAGATCCGTTTGATCAGTGTCTTTACAGCGAGGAGAATAACAGGTGGCTTGTTTACACAAGCTGCCTGACATTCTCCCTCTCCCCCGCCGATCGCCGAGTGACCGGCGGACATCGGGTCCGCTGGTCACACGCGCGGGGGGGTCCGTGACCACGCGGGAGCGGGAGCGCGCCTCCGGGGGCGCGCGCTCGCTCCCTAGACCCTCACAAGCTAGTGACGTAGCCCTACGTCACTTTGCCTGTGAGGGGCTGACTGCCGACGTAGATCGGCGTTGGGCAGTCGGCAAGTGGTTAAATAATTAAACATTTTGATTTTTTTAATTTTTTTTATTGGGAATGTTATATAGCAGAATGTGAAAAATATTGTTTTTCTTTCAGAATTGTCGCTCTTTTTCTGTATGTAGCACAAAAAATAAAAATCGCAGAGGTGATCAAATACCACCGAAAGAAAGCTCTGTTTGTGGGGAAAATGGACATAAATTTTATTTGGGTGCAGCGTCGCAAGGCAGCCACTCATAACCCCCGGGAGTAATAGACTCAAGTGTTTATATAAAAAAAATATACATTCATTTAAACATCATTAAAAGATTATATAAAATAAATACAAAAACAGATGCAATATCTCCTCATAATATAACATACAGCGGGCTCTCTCCTACAACACAAGGGATAGGCCTATGAGAATAGCCGTAGTATATATAAATATCATGTGATAAGAAATTCATTTCTTTCAGAATTGTCGCTCTTTTTCTGTATGTAGCACAAAAAATAAAAAACCACAGAGGTGATCAAATATCACCAAAAGAAAGCTTTATTTGTGGGGAAAAATGGACATAAATTTTATTTTAGTGCAGCTTTGCACGACCGCGCAATTGTCAGTTAAAATAACGCAGTGCGGTATCGCAAAAATGGCCTGGTCAGGAAGGGGGGTAAATCTTCCGGACATCCCATCATGGGGCTGGAGGTCCTGACATTTATCACTACTTTCTTTTACAGGTTGACATTACTGATCCACTGCCTCCCAGTGCCGGTTCACACATATGCGATGTCAGACATTGCATGTGATTCGGAGCACACTGCTCTGCAAATCACATGCGATGTCTGTGCATTCCAAATTCAGCCATACAGATTGTGTGGCTGAATTCGCATCGCATTCGGACCAAAGTGGCACAGGACACTATTTTTTTGGTCCGCACCAGAATCGGATCGCATGGGTGTTCACATCTATGCAATCCGATTCCTGTCCGAAGTGACAGTTTGTACTGCGATATGCGCATTGATCTAGGGGTGTCGTTAACTTTTTATTGACACCCAAGCGATTCGCAGTTGACAATGTGAACTGCCTGCGAGTTGAGTGCGATGCGGGATCCCGCAGTGGATTCGCAGGGTTCCCACATCGCATATATGTGACCTGGCACTCAATCAGCAGAGTTGTCAGCCTGCTGTCCACATTCTTTCTGTTAGACATTGGTCTGCAGGAGGCTAATCAAACCTTGCATGTGCTTTCTAGCCACCCTCCTAAGCAATGCCGGCTGGTCATACGGGGCGCTGCCCCCCCATCTATGCGTCCATGCGTCCGGCCCGCTAATCAACATGCGGGTCGCTGAACGCATGGAGTTCAATGGGGCGTTTTTTTTTTTTTTTTTTTTTTTTTAGACATGTGATTAGAGCCAGAGGCTCTCACAGGCTAGAAAAAATGGGTGGGCTCGGGGCGCACCCAGTTGTGTGACAATAGCGAATGAAATCAGGAAGCGGGTTTTGAGACCCGTTTCCCGATTGGCCGAAAGGAGAAGCCATGGCCGGCCCATGGAGCACCAGCCGCCACTGCGCCTATGATAGCAGTAAGATCATCTGCTTATTAGCAGCGCTGGCAAAATCCCAGTGTGTGTGTGTGAGAGTGTGTGAGTGTGTGTGTGTGTGTGTAAGTGTATGTGTGTGTGTGTGTGTGAGAGAGAGAGTGTGTGTGTAAGTGTGTGAGTGTGTGTGTGTATATGTGTGTATGCGTGTGTGTGAGAGAGAGTGTGTGTATGTGTGTGATGGCGAGTGTGTGTGTGAGAGAGAGAGAGAGAGAGTGTGTGAGAGAGGGAGTGTGTGTGTGTGAGAGTGTGAGTGTGTGTGTGTGAGTGTGTGTGTAAGTGTGTGTGTGTGTGTGAGAGAGAGTGTGTATGTGTGTGTGTGTGTATGTGAGTGTGGGTGTGGGTGTGTGTGTGTGTGTGTGAGTGTGTGTGTATATGTGTGTGTACTGATCAATCGCTATCCTTATTGATCAATCACTAACAAAATGGCTAAACTCCGAGATAAGTAAATATGGTCTAAATCCATTCATCATGTGTATTCCTCCTTGTGCCCTGGTTCACAATGAATGCGGCGTGTGACTTCCCTTGAAATCACACCATTTCAAAGCCGCAGGTCAGTGTGACTTCAGGTGCGACTTGGCTGACATTTGTGTGACTTCATACACAGATGTAAGTAGAATGAAGAACAGAAGAAATTGGGACTTTAAAGGTAGCCACTCATAACCCCGGGAGAAATAGACTCAAGTGTTTATATAAAAAATATACAGTAAAACCTTGGTTTGAGAGTAACTTGGTTTAAGAGCGCTTTGCAAGACAAGCAAAATTTTCAAATAAATTTTGACTTGGTTTACAAGCGATGTCTTGATATACAAGTAGCTTCAAGTCACAGCTGAGTATAAAAGAGAAGAGAGGCGCCTCTAAGTGTAGCAATATGGTTACATTTAATGAAGGTACAACATTTAGCAACTCACATGGTTGATGATTGGAACAGGCACATGCAGGCATCCAGGCTAAAGCTGTCCACATAGACCATCCTCTGCACCACCATCTACGTCATCCCTTCCATGCTGCCCCTCGCTTTTAGATCGCTTTACTGCAGTGGTCTTCCCGGTCAGGATTACAGACTGGCAGCCGGCGGTGCAGAAGATAGTCCATGTGGACAGCTTTACCCCGGATGCCTGCATACTTAGATGTGCCTGTTTTATTCATCAACCATGTGAGTTGCTAAATGTTGTACCTTCATTAAATGGAACCATATTGCTACACTTAGAGGCGCCTCTCTTCTCTTTGATACTCTGTAGCTCCTACTGGATTTTGCTTCTTATCCCCTTGTGGAAGCAGCTATTTATGGATGGACATTTTATGGTTATATAACCTATCGCAATGCTATAATCTTTTTATATGGACTATAAACTGAAGGATTTATGAATAAATGGTTGTGGAACGAATCATCTGAGTTTCCATTATTTCTTATGGGGAAATTTGCTTTGATATAAGAGTGCTTTGGATTACAAGCATGCTTCCGGAACGAATTATGCTCGCAATCCAAGGTTTTACTGTACATTCATTTAAACATCATTAAAAGATTATATAAAATCAATACAAAAACAAATATCTCCTCATAATATAACATACAGCGGGCTCTCTCCTAAAACACAAGGGATAGGCCTATGAGAATAGCCGTAGTATATATAAATATCATGTGATACGAAATGAAGTTCTCTTGGTTCCACGGGTATCTCCAAAAATTGCAGGATCGCTTGTAGCTTCTTTAGGGGATCCTGGTCAGTACTGCCCAACTTCCACAAGGAAGGGAGTAGAAATGGAGCATCTGGAGCCGTAGGAGAGAATAAATATGAGTGGGGGGACTTGGATAAAGGTCAGATGCCGAGGGGATCTCGGAAGGAAAGAGAGGGGTAACACACCAGGGACCAGCTTTTTTCAAGAGCAGGAGTCAATCGGACGCGCCGTCCCCTATATATAGGAGAATTAGGTTCGCGAGTTCTCACGTGACATTCTTTATTCACAAGTGTTATTGGCTCCCAACTGACACCCCTGAACTTGGAATTCCAGAGTGAGATCCGTGGTGTGTGGGCTCTTGGACCTCCCCTGTGCTGGGGCAGGGTTATCCAGGTCCCCCCACTCATATTTATTCCCTCCTACGGCTCCAGATGCTCCATTTCTACTCCCTTCCTTGTGGAAGTTGGGCAGTATTGACCAGGAGCCCCTGAAGAAGCTACAAGCGAAACGTGTAGCGATCCTGCAATTTTTGGAGATACTCTTGGAACCGAAAATGTGCACTTCAATGAGTGTCCCTGTGCAGTGTAAGAAAATGCGCACTTCTATGAGTGTTACCTTGCAGTGTAAGAAAATGCGCACTTTTATGAGGGTTAACGTGTGGTGTAAGAAAATGCACACTTCTATGAGCATTCCTGTGCGGTGAAAGAAAATGCGCACTTCTACAATTATTCCTGTGCAGTGTAAGAAAACACGCACTTCTATGAGAGTTAACGTGCGGTGTACGAAAATGCACACTTCTATGAGCGTTCCTGTGCGGGGTAAAAAAATGGGCACTTCTATGAGCGTTCCTGTGCGATGAAAGAGAATGCGCACTTCCACAAGCGCTCCCGTGCGGTGTAAGAAAACGCACACTTCTATGAGCGTTCCCATGCGGTGTAAGAAACCGCGTACTTCTATGAGAGCTCCCATTCGGTGAAAGAAAATGCGCACTTCTATGAGCGTTCCCGTGCGTTGTAAGAAAACGCGCACTTCTATGAGCGTTCCCGTGCGGTGAAAGAAAATGCGCACTTCTATGAGCGTTCCCGTGCGGTGTAAGAAAACGCGCACTTCTATGAGCGTTCCCGTGCGGTGTAAGAAAACGCGCACTTCTATGAGCGTTCCCATGCGGTGAAAGAAAATGCGCACTTCTATGAGCGTTCCCGTGCGGTGTAAGAAAACGCGCACTTCTATGAGCGTTCCCGTACGGTGTAAGAAAACGCGCACTTCTATGAGCGTTCCCGTGCGGTGTAAGAAAACGCGCACTTCTATGAGCGTTCCCATGCGGTGAAAGAAAATGCGCACTTCTATGAGCGTTCCCGTGCGGTGTAAGAAAACGCGCACTTCTATGAGCGTTCCCGTGCGGTGTAAGAAAACGCGCACTTCTATGAGCGTTCCCATGCGGTGAAAGAAAATGCAAACTTCTATGAGCGTTCCCGTGCGGTGTAAGAAAACGCGCACTTCTATGAGCGTTCCCGTGCATTGTAAGAAAACGCGCACTTCTATGAGCGTTCCCATGCGGTGAAAGAAAATGCGAACTTCTATGAGCGTTCCCGTGCGGTGTAAGAAAACGCGCACTTGTACGAGCGTTCACATGCGGTGAGAGAAAATGCGCACTTCTATGAGCGTTCCCGTGCGGTGTAAGTAAACGCGCACTTCTACGAGTATTCCCGTGCGGTGTAAGTAAACGCACACTTCTGTGAGCGTTCCCGTGTGGTGTAAGAAAACGCGCACTTCTATTAACGTTCCTTTGCGGTGTAAGAAAACACGCTTCTATGAGCGTTCCCGTGTGGTGTAAGAAAATGCGCACTTCTATGAGCGTTCCCGTGCGGTGAAAAAAAATACACACTTCTATGAGCGCTCCCGTGCGGTGTAAGAAAACGCGCACTTCTATGAGCGTTCCCATTCGGTGAAAGAAAATGCGCACTTCTATGAGCGTTCCCGTGCGTTGTAAGAAAACGCGCACTTCTATGAGCGTTCCCATTCGGTGAAAGAAAATGCGCACTTCTATGAGCTTTCCCATGCGGTGTAAGAAAACGCGCACTTATATGAGCGTTCCCATTCAGTGAAAGAAAATGCGCACTTCTATGAGCGTTCCCGTGCGTTGTAAGAAAATGCGCACTTCTATGAGCGTTCCCATGCGGTGAAAGAAAATGCGCACTTTTATGAGCGTTCCCGTGCGGTGTAAGAAAACGCGCACTTCTATGAGCGTTCCCGTGCGGTGTAAGTAAACACGCACTTCTACGAGTATTCCCGTGCGGTGTAAGTAAACGCACACTTCTGTGAGCGTTCCCGTGTGGTGTAAGAAAACACGCACTTCTATTAACGTTCCTTTGCGGTGTAAGAAAACACGCTTCTATGAGCGTTCCTGTGTGGTGTAAGAAAATGCGCACTTCTATGAGTGTTCCCATGCGGTGTAAGTAAATGCGCACTTCTATGAGCGTTCCCGTGCGGTGTAAGAAAACGCGCACTTCTATGAGCGTTCCCATTCGGTGAAAGAAAATGTGCACTTCTATGAGCGTTCCAGTGCGTTGTAAGAAAACGCGCACTTCTATGAGCGTTCCCATTCGGTGAAAGAAAATGCGCACTTCTATGAGCTATCCCATGCGGTGTAAGAAAACGCGCACTTATATGAGCGTTCCCATTCAGTGAAAGAAAATGCGCACTTCTATGAGCGTTCCCGTGCGGTGTAAGAAAACGCGCACTTCTATGAGCGTTCCTGTGCGGTGTAAGAAAACGCGCACTTCTATGAGCGTTCCCGTGCGGTGTAAGAAAACACGCACTTCTATGAGCGTTCCCGTGCGGTGTAAGAAAACGCGCACTTCTATGAGCGTTCCTGTACGGTGTAAGAAAACGCGCACTTCTATGAGCGTTCCCATTCGGTGAAAGAAAATGCGCACTTCTATGAGCGTTCCCATGCGTTGTAAGAAAACGCGCACTTCTATGAGTGTTCCCATGTACCGGCCCTCATACGGTCGGCTACCAGCGAGAATCTATGGACGCCACATGAACAGAACGCAAGGTAACAGCTGCGGCCAGCACTGTACTCCCTTTACCAATCAATGACCGCTCCCACCTTTCGCTTGTAACTTCTCGCTGGATTGGGGCCTCTGACTGGCCTTGACTTGTTGCGTCTCTAGCTGCGGCTGTTTATCCCGTGTGCATGCGGGCTGCGGCCATAGCGCACAGTGCTGTTGCGTCCAGATCTGAACGCGGCAATCTACTCGCCCATCTAAATGGACTCTTGAGGCTGAAATGCACTTTAATTATCAATATGGAATCAGACAGACAGAGGTAAAGCAATGAGCCCCTTTAATTTAAAGGGTTCCATGGCTGGCGGGGGTTGGGCTTTGCTTTGGCGTAAAATGAGCAAACGTGATTGGACTTGTTTTATAGAGAACGTTTCCCTTTTCTTCTCTCGCTATCGTAGAGAAGTCATAATTAACCTCCACACTCATTTATATTTTAACTCAGCAGCCCCCCCTCCTCCCGGTGACTACACCTCTATTAAAATTTAATGATATTGAAAAATATCACGCGGGCGGCTTAAAAATAAAAACACTGCATAATTAACGTACGCACCGCAGGGGGGACGCCGCTTCTGGAAAGACGCCTATTAAAGTGGACTTGTCAATGAAATTCCAATAGCGTGTCAGCATTAGGCTACATTTACATCAGCGATTTAGGCGAATCAGAGATTCCTGCTGCTGCTCTGAGTGGCTAGGTGCGACCACCAGCCCTGTGCGCTATAATGAGGGGTCGCCTGCGGCCGCAGCTGTTCTCTGTGGTGCGCACAGCCTGCAGTGATTGGTGCTGGATGCACAGAAAGTGAGAGTGCACAGAAAGTGCATCCAGCAGCAATCACTGCAGGAAATCGCTGGCTGTGCAGAGAACCATGATTAGCTACAGCAGGCAGCGTTCTGTCATTATAGTGAACGGGGCTGGCGGTCGCACCTAACCGCTTAGAGCAACGGCAGGAATCTCTGATACAATTCGCAACGGCCAATTCACACTCAGTCAAATCGCAGAGCAGCTGGTGCAATTCAGCGCTCCGCCTGCTCTGCCGTCTGGCTAGGGGGCAGTGTGGCGCAGGATTCAGCAAACACCGCACCGTCCCTTTTTTTTTTTGTGCAAGCTTTATTTGAAGTGTACACATTTTTGGAAATATCGGTCGCTGTGCTGTGCTGCCTGACGCTGCAGTGCGATTCGGGCCGTGAAATGAGATAAAATGCAGCTAGGCTGCGTAACCGTGTGCATGGGACACATAGGAAACAATTGTATCCCGGTTATCAGGGCTGCGCATAAAACTGACGGTATATGACGTACAGCCTACCTGACAGGGCCCCCCTCCTCCAAAAATATCAAATGATATTTTTCCTAAAATGCAACGCCCGTGATGCTATGCTTTGCAGCCATGGCAGAAATTATACCCCCTTCGAACAATATCCATTCAAGTAAATAGTGGCATGGAGGCAATATCTGCACCTCCACAGTGGGCGATCAGTACTGATCGCTCACTGTGTTGATTCAGGGTGATGTGTAATTCAGGATAGTGAGACCCCCCCCACTCACCATCCTGAAATAACCCGCCTGTCCTCCCTCAGCATCTGCAAGCAGGAGAGGAGAGAAAACGGCAGCATTGCAGGGGGAAACGGCACACAGTGGTCCCAGACTGCAGAAGGAATGGGGCGCAGATATTCGAACTAGGGATAGACTGATATGGTTTTTTCAGGGCCGATACATAGAAACATAGAAACATAGAAAAATAGAATGTGTCGGCAGATAAGAACCATTTGGCCCATCTAGTCTGCCCAATATATCTGAATCCTATGAATAGTCCCTGGCCCTATCTTATATGAAGGATAGCCTTATGCCTATCCCATGCATGCTTAAACTCCTTCACTGTATTTGCAGCTACCACTTCTGCAGGAAGGTTATTCCATGCATCCACTACTCTCTCAGTAAAGTAATACTTCCTCATATTACTTTTAAACCTTTGCCCCTGTAATTTAAAACGGTGTCCTCTTGTGGTAGTTTTTATTCTTTTAAATATGCTCTCCTCCTTTACCGAGTTGATTCCCTTTATGTATTTAAAAGTTTCTATCATATCCCCTCTGTCTCTTCTTTCTTCCAAGCTATACATGTTAAGGTCCTTTAACCTTTCCTGGTAAGTTTTTTCCTGCAATCCATGTACTAGTTTAGTAGCTCTTCTCTGAACTCTCTCTAGAGTATCTATATCCTTCTGGAGATATGGCCTCCAGTACTGCGCACAATACTCCAAGTGAGGTCTCACCAGTGTTCTGTACAGCGGCATAAGCACTTCTCTCTTTCTACTGCTTATACCTCTCCCTATACATCCAAGCATTCTGCTGGCATTTCGTGCTGCTCTATTACATTGTCTTCCCACCTTTAAGTCTTCTGAAATAATTACTCCTAAATCCCTTTTCTCAGATACTGAGGTCAGGACTGTGTCAAATATTCTATATTCTGCCCTTGGGTTTTTACGCCCCAGGTGCATTATCTTGCACTTATCCACATTAAATTTCAGTTGCCAGAGTTCTGACCATTCTTCTAGTTTTCCTAAATCGTTTTCCATTTGGCGTTTCCCTCCAGGAACATCAACCCTGTTACATATCTTTGTGTCATCAGCAAAAAGACAAACCTTACCATCGAGGCCTTTTGCAATATCACTTATGAAGATATTAAACAAAATTGGTCCCAGTACAGATCCCTGAGGTACCCCACTGGTAACATGACCTTGTTCTGAATGTTCTCCATTGACTACAACCCTCTGTTGTCTGTCACTCAGCCACTGCCTAATCCACTCAACAATATGGGAGTCCATGCTCAATGACTGCAGTTTATTGATAAGTCTTCTATGTGGGACAGTGTCAAAAGCCTTACTAAAATCTAGATATGCAATGTCTACTGCACCTCCACCGTCTATTATTTTAGTCACCCAGTCAAAAAAATCTATAAGATTTGTTTGACATGATCTCCCTGAAGTAAACCCATGTTGTTTTTCATCTTGCAATCCATGGGATTTAAGATGTTCCACAATTCTATCCTTTAATAGGGTTTCCATTAATTTGCCTACTATTGATGTCAGACTCACTGGTCTATAGTTGCTCGATTCCTCCCTACTACCTTTCTTGTGAATGGGCACGACATTTGCCAATTTCCAATCTTCCGGGACGACTCCTGTTACTAATGATTGGTTAAATAAATCTGTTAATGGTTTTGCCAGCTCACCACTAAGCTCTTTTAATCATTTTGGGTGTATCTCATCAGGACCCTGTGACTTATTTGTCTTCACTTTAGACAGCAATCTTAGAACGATATCTTGGTCACAATGATGGCACCCTTGTTCTGCCATGAACCCTTAAACCACTTGGTCCCCACTGACAAATCTGGTAGAGATCGAGAACCGATCACACCTGTGTGACTTTAGTGTATGTATATTACCACACCATATCGGTATTCAGGAAATAATCCACAGACTGCTGAGTGTTAGATATAGTAAGTACGTTTTAAAAAGTCAAGTCAAACACAAGGCATAAACCAGCAAGCAGGCAACTGAACACGTTTAAAGATGCTGAACATTGGCCTACATTATGGCAATTACCTATATTGCAGCAATGCTAAACCAAACTTAAACCAATGCAAACAGGGTTAAAAGTATCAGCATTCGCTAATCGCAAAAAATGTCCTCGAGTGCATTCTGGGCATACAGTACTTTTATTGGGTGGGTTTAAGCTTTCCTGAAAAAGGGGTACCCCTGGAGGTGACTATAAGTAACTGCTGCCTAATTGTCAGTACTAGCTGGCTATCAATGGGGCCCTTCTGTACGGTGGTGCACATGAAGCTGTTACTTTAAGGCCATTGGATAATGTTTTTGTAATGACAGGCCCTCAAACCCATGGATACACACCTACTGCTTCTTCCACTGCCTCAACCAGTGCATAATACCCAAATACCGGGGAGCATGAGATTTCCTGTCATGTGAAAGTGCTTAGGCCTAGTTATTGGCCGATAGGGGGTTGACATCACCACTTCCAATAGCATTAGCCTACACTAAGGATTTAGGTACAGATTGTAATAGAGAACAGACCATAATAAAAGCACTGTCAAGGAGAGTATTATTGGGTAGGGGGCCCCTTTACAGAGATGCCGTCAATTTTTCTTGTCTCCTTAAACAAAGTTTGCAGAGTGCCCCTCATCAGAAGAGACGTTGGTCATTGTGGTTATCTTCAGTTCTGAAGATTTCTTGGCTCTTGGATTGGCCCTGGCCATCCATTTGGCTGTTGGATCAACTCCGCCCATCCATTTGGCTGTTGGATCAACTCCGCCCATCCATTTGACTGTTGGATCACCCCCGGCCAACCATTTGAATTTTGGATCACCTCCGGCCAACCATTTGGCTGTTGGATTGCCCCCGCCCATCCATTTGGCTATTGGATTGCCCCCGCCTATCCATTTGGCTGTTGGATTGTCTCCAGCTCATCAATTTGGCTGATGGATTGCCCCCAGCCATCTATTTGGCTGTTGAATCGCACCTGGCTATCCATTTGGCTGTTAGAACGCCCCCGCCATCTATTTGGCTGTTGGATCGCCCTTGCCCATCCATTTGACTGTTGGATCGTCCCCCCTCCCCTCCCCCATTCATTTGGCTATTGGATTATCCTCGCCCATTCAGCCGCCATCTTGTTATTCCTATAACTAATTTTCCTAAATGCTTTCTTTTGCTCCGCTGACTGGCTCTCTTTAGCAGAACACATATTAATGTTCCACGCACGGTTTACACTTCCTAGAATGGCAGCGTGCTGCTCCCCCTCTCGCTGTGCTGGTATTATTCCTTGCCTTGGCTCCTGAAATACATTTTTTTCAATTCCCCGTCTCCCCAAAATCCCATCTGGGACCACTGGGAGGTCATAATGACCCCAGCAGCATCTGGTCTCGTGCTGCACAGACACCTTTTAAAAGCCTTTGCTTTGTAGCTGTCTGTCTCCCGATCTTCCCTGCTCGATTATTTAAGAGTCTGGTCAGGTTTCTCTGGTGTAAGGTGATGGGAGGGGGGAAATGAGCACGCATCCCAAAATAGCAACAAACTCACACGGCACGCTTTCCCGCTCTGCCTGCCTCTGCCCTCCCTCTCGTATTGTTATTGCCAGCCGCGTTCACAGAGAACCAAACAGGAGCAAAGGACTCTGGGAAGATGGCGACTCCATCATCGTACAGGACTGGCCGGGCAGGGATCAGATTGATGTTGGTGTTTCCGCCCACGATAGGCCTCATTTACACATGGGGTGGTAAAAACAGATGGCTGATCCACATTTCTAATCCCCCAATCAGCTACCTACCCAAGACATGGTGAGCGCTCGCATTTATACACATTCCTGCAGTGCCAAGGGCGTCCATTGAAGTCCATGGGTCTGCACAAGGACCACGTGGCTTACATTTGCTACATGGCTTTTTAATGTAAAATCCCCTTTGGCCCCTTGGAATCAGAAAAACAGAAGCATTCAGAAGGTGGCAGTATCACGTCCTGAAGGCTTATAAACAGGCTCAAAGCCACCGCTAAAGGGTGATCCATTGCTGAACACTTTTCAGAGGTGGCTAGAACAACTGTGTGAATGAAGCCTTAGACGTAAAACTTTTGGATATAGTGGGAAAGTGTCTGCCAGATTTTTATTGCTTGGTCTTTAATGCTAAATATGACTTCTGCCAGGTAATTGGACTCCAAATTCGGGGTTTAGTGGTGGTGGTATGTTGAGACCACATGTTGGTCCTCGGCTGCTTATCACCTGTAGGTACCAATCAGAATGTTTTGTTTTCAATGCCTCTTTAGCCACTTGCCGACCAGTCACATTGACTGTACTGCGGCAAAGTGGCTCGTTATTGTCTAGCGACGTAGACCTACGTCACCAGACATTCCCCTCTCTCGGCGCCGCGCGCGCGCCGCTGGAGGCTCGCTCCTGCTGTATTCAGTCACAGCGGGAGTCGGGCCAGGGGAGGAGCGGCGGTGATCACTGCTGCTCTTCCCTGATCGTCGGGGATCTAGTGTGGAAATCCGCCCGCTTGTGTAAACAAAGCGGGCGGATCTCCTAAGTGACAGGCAGGGACAGATCGCAGGTTCAGCTAATGTCACTGGTACCCCCAAAAGTGTCAAAAATGTCAGTCAAGGGTCCGATCTGTCCGCCGCAATGTCGCAGTCCCGCAAAAAAAAAATCGCAGATCGCCGCCATTTCTCGTTAAAAAAAAAACACCAAAAATGACAGAAATCTTTCCCTTAGTTAGTAAACGCAATAACTTTTGCGCAAACCAATCAAAATACGCTTATTGCGATTTTTTTTTACCAAAAATAGGTAGCAGAAAACAAATTGGCCTAAAATGATAAAAAAATTTGATTTTTACATTTTTTGGGGGGGAATTTCATATAAAAAAATGTGAAAAATATAGTTGTTTTTTCAAAATTGTCGCTCTTTTTTTGTTTATAGCGCAAAAAGTAAAAATCGCACAGGTGATCAAATACCGCCAAAAGAAAGCTCTGTTTGTGGGGAAAAAAAGGACATGAATTTAATTTGGATACAGCATTGCACGACCGCACAATTGTCCGTTAAAGTAACACAGTGCCGAATCGCAAAATATGGCCTGGTCAGGAATGGGGTAAAACCTTCCGGTCATAAAGCGGTTAAAAATACGCTCATTGAGATTTTTTTTGTCAAAGACATGTAGCTAAATACATTTTGGCCTAAATATATGACAAAAATTGAATAGATTGGATATTTTTTAACTGTCAAAGTAGAAAAATATTGTTATTTTTTCAAAATTGTCGCTTTTTTTTATTAATATCGCAAAAAATGAAAATCGCACAGGTAATCAAATACCACCAAAAGAAAGCTCTGTTTGTGGAAAAAAAAAGGACGTAAATTTTGTTTGGGTACGGTGTTGCATGACCGCGCAATTGTGAGTTAAAATCACACAGTGCCGAATCGCAAAAAGTGGCCTGAACGTAAGACAGCAAAATCCTCCGGTGGTAAAGTGGTTAGGCATTGACATACCTCCTTAGACTCAGTCTGACTTAGACTTAGACTCAGTCTGACAAGGTCACCTATTGACCTGGCACTATCCACAGGCAGTTTAACTCCTCAATAAGACAAAGAAGTCAAATCCAGTGCAATATTACTTCAGATGACTGCAGTACAGTTTTTCAAGCCTTTTGAAGTGTAAGAAGACAATGATGTTCCCAAGCCCCGTAACACTGACTGAGGAAACAGGGAAGAAACAGGGAGGGTCTAGCTAGAACTGAACTAACTAGCACTAAAGAGAAGGGAAGGACAGAGGGAGAAACCTAAATCACACAGTAAACAAGTTGTAGTGGCCCAAGACCTCCACTAGATGTAAGCATACTACAGAACAATAATAACCTGATGCAGTTCAATACAAAACATAAAAAAATACATGAAAGTGGAGCAGAACTAGAGTATTGATTTGTGTAATAGTATAAAAGAGGAGCAACTGGCTCTTTGGTAGGCGATTTGGTAGGTATGTGTCCTAGTATTTGGTTGAGGGTTTAGTTGGTTGTAAGATTGTTTTGGTGCCTCAAACCAAAGAGAAGTTGGGACTTTATGGGCAAGTAAGGATTTATACAATTATATAAATAAAAGTTTGTTTATTAAGATAAAATTAAAGAATTGTACATTGCTTGGTGTTGGGTTATAGACCCAAAGGTGAAGATGTGAAGAAAGGTATTGAAGATTTGTGACAAAAGGTGGTATGGTGACTTTTTAAGAACGTATTTCTCTGTTGTTCCATGCTTGTGGAGGCATGGAATTCAGGCAGAGAAAAACATCCGAAAAGCATCCAACGCGTTTCGGCTTAATTTCTCTGCCAGGGAGAGGTGAACACAGAGGAAGCGCTGCCCATTGACCAACCAGAAGGCTGCCTCTAATGACTACAAATCTATTTGGGGTAATCACCAGCCTATGAACACCTGGGAAGAAAAAGCCCCCCTTTTTTTGGAGTTACCCAGCACAGCTGCAAATCTCTGCAATTTAGTCTGAGCAGCACCTCCACAGGTTCCTGATGCAATTCAGGGACCAGAGGGAAACAGTCTTATATGGAACAGGCAATCAAATACCTTATATGGTGACAAAATCCTTGATAAAGACTAAAATTGAAATTAAGCCGAAACGCGTTAACTGCTTTTCGGATGTTTTCTCTGCCTGAATTCCAAGCCTCCACAAGCATGGAACAACAGAGAAATACATTCTAAAAAAGTCCCCATACCACCTTATGCCACAAATCTTCAATACCTTTCTTCACATCTTCACCTTTGGGTCTATAACCCAACACCAACCAATGTAGAATTCTTTAATTTTATCTTAATAAACCAACTTTTATTTATATACTTGTATAAATCCTTACTTGCCCATGAAGTCCCAACTTCTCTTTGGTTTGAGGCACCAAAACAATCTTACAATTTACATATAAGGGACGGAGGCACACACGTAATTCTTTGGCTACTTAGAGATTTGCAAACCTTTCCAAAGAGGGTTTAGTTGGTAGCCCCCAATTCTTACAGGAGTTCTTGTAGAAATATTCGGAGATAAAAAATGACAGAAGCACCAACCCACTAGAAAATGTCCAGAATGGCCTTTATCAGACATAGCAGTCACCAAAGGAAAGCCAATGAATTATGCCCATAGAGAATCTGATAGCAAGCGACAATGACCGCACGGATCCCTGTTTATGGACAACAATATACACTGCTCAAAAAAAGGAACACTTTTTAATCAGAGTATAGCATCAAGTCAATTAAACTCCTGGGATATTGATCTGGTCAGTTAAGTAGCAGAGGGGGTTGTTAAAGAGGAAGTAAAGCTTCCTCTGTAACTTGTACCTATAGGCTATGATAAGGCTTTTCTATAGGGGCTGAAAATATCTCCTAAACTTGCACAAGTTTAGGAGTTTAGGAGAGATTTACTTTGCATGCAGCCAGTGACATCACTGGCTCATGCGCTCTGAAGAAACGGCTGCCCTGAGCAATTCCTTTAGAGCCCTGTGCCGTAAACGGTGGCTCCGGCGGGCATGGGCTCTGGCTAATCAGATGGCCAGAGGACGCAAACCCGGAAGGAAGACCGGGTATGGATGGACGACGTGTCAGCGGTCAAGCGGCGCTGCAGGGGCTTTGTTCTAAGGTAAATATGTCATAATGAGCTAGTATGCAATGCATGCTAGCTCATTATGCCTTTGTCTTTCAGGTTTTTTTTTTCTTTAATCAGTTTCAGCTGCTTTGGTGTTAATGAAATTAACAACAGGTGCACTAGATTGGCAACAATGAGATGACCGCCAAAACAGGAATGTTTTTTTAGGTGGAGGCCACAGACATTTTTTTCCCTACTCATCTTTTCTGACTGTTTTTCACTTGCATTTGGCTAGGGTCAGTGTCACTACTGTTAGCGTGGGGCGACACTAGGGTTGTCACCTCATCTCTTTAAACCAGGACACATATTATTACACAGGTTCTCAGGCTAATATAATGCAGATAAGGCACCAAGTGAGTTTAATTACCACCTTAACCAGCCACAGACCTTGTGTAATTAATGTGTGTCCTGGTTTAAAGGGATGAAGTGGCAACCCTAGGGGATACCTGGATCCTATAGAGGTTGCACGGGGAGTCCAACTCCTCCAGGATGGCACATCAATACGTGCCATTGCCAGAAGGTTTGCTGTGTCTCCCAGCACAGTCCCAGGAGCATGGAGGAGATTCCAGGAGACAGGCAGTTACTCTAGGAGAGTTGGACAGGGTCGTAGAAGGTCCTTACCTATCTGCTCCTTTGTGCAAGGAGGAACAGGATTATCACTGCCAGAGCCCTACAAGATGACCTTCAGTAGGTCATTGGTGTGAATGTCTCCAACCAAACAATCAGAAACAGACTTTATGAGGCTCACTGCCCAACACCATAAAGCTCAAATGGCATTTGCCATTGAACACCAAAATTGGCAGGTTTGCCACTGGCGCCTGGTGCTTTTCATAGATGAGAGAAGGTTCACCCTGAGCACATGTGGCAGACATGAAAGGGTCTGTAAAAGCCGTGGAGAACATTATGCTGCCTGTAACATCATTCAGCGTGACCAGTTTGGTGGTGGGTCAGTGATGGTCTGGGGAGGCATATCCATGGAGGAATGCACAGACCTCTACAGGCTACACAATGGCACCCTGACTGCCATTAAGTATCGGGATAAAATCTTTGGACCCATTGTCAGAGCCTACACTGGTGCACTGGGTCTGGGGCTCTTCCTGGTGCACGACAATGCCCGACCTTATGTGGCGAGAGTATGCAGCCAGTTCCTGGAGGATGAAGGAATTGATACCATAGAATGGCCCCCACGCTTGCCTGACCTAAATCCAATAGAACACCTTTGGGACAATATGGTTTGGTCCATCCAACCCGCCATGTTGCACCTCTGTTCAGGAGCTAAGTAATGCCCTGGTCCAGATCTGGTGTGAAAATACCCCAGGACACCACCTGTTGTCTCATTAGGAGCATTCCCCGACATCGTCAGGCATACATACAAGGATGTGGGGGCCATACAAACTACTCAGTACCATTTTGAGTTGCTGCAATGACATTTCAGCAAAATAGACTAGCTTGCTGCATCATTTTTATATTTTGAGTTTCGGGATGTCTTTGAATTCAGCCCTCTGTAGGTTGATAATTTTAGTTTCCATCAAAGATACCTTTGTTTGGGGCACCAGACAAAGGTATCTAGAGTCCGAATTGGTATTTTACTAACTCCACAAATGACAAAAGGAAAAGCCAGATAGCCATCTCATTTTGGGAGGTTCAGCAATCCAACTTCAGCCAAGCTTCAAATTAAATTAAATATCAGCTGGACCCAAAGCAAAGCAGCTGGAAAAATCCAATTCATACCAGGATGATAGACCTTTAAAAGGGGCCTGGTATAGATATCAAAGCAGCATACCCTCTGTGTCAGAGACCTCCCTCTATTCCCTTTACCTTTTCTGCCTACCTCACGTTATTACAAACCCACCCTCATCCCCTACAAAGGGCTGCAAACCAACAGGTTTTGGGAGCTACAAGTCCCCTTCATCAGGGCTCTGTTCCTCATATAAGCCAGCAATTATGGAATAGAACCTTGATGAAGGGGACTTGTAGCTCCCAAAACATGCTGGTTTTCCTTTGTTGACTACTGCATATAACAAAGACCATTCTGGACATTTAGAAGTGCCAACTCACTAATAAGTATCCAGAATGATTTTTGTGAGATGTAACAGTCAACAAAGGGAAACCCAAAATGTTTTGTGGGCTACAAAGGTTCATTAGTGTTCTGGAGGTATAAGGTGAAGAGCCGGCAACTCATCCTTCCGAAAAAGGCACTTTATTACATCGAGTGGAGTTTACAAAGTACAATGGCTTGCACGTTTTGGCAGGAAGCCTTATTCATAGCCAATTAGGGTTCTGGTTCTGAAACAAAATCTTGATGAAAGAGGACTTGTAGCCACCGAAATGCTGAAATGTGCTCGTTTTCCTTTGTTGACAGTTACATCTAATAAAGACTGTTCTAGACATTTATTAGTGGGGTGGTCCTACCAAACATCCAGAATAGTCTTTATTAAATGCAGCCCTTGAAAATAGTGCTTGGCGAGGATGTATCCTTGTATTTATGGGTTTAGTTGGCAGCCCCCTACATCCATACACCCCAACATCCATACAGGTGGTCCTTCAAAGATAAGAAATGATGGACGCAACGCATCAACACATTATTGAATGTCCAGAGTGCTCTTTATAAGTCAAAGTAGTCAACAAAGCAAATCCAACACGTTTCAGGGGCTACTTCATGAGGGGTGTATTCTGTGTATAAGCCAGCAGTTTGGGAATAGAACCTTGATGAAGGGGATTTGCAATTGGGTTTTCCTTTGTTGACTGTTACATCTGATAAGGACCATTCTGAACATCTACCATTGGGTTAGCGCTTACATCATTTCTTATCTTTGAGAAGAGTACTGGTTTGTCAGACTTGTGGCATCGGTGTGTGTAGGGTAAGGACATACCTCCCAACTTCCTGAGATGAAAAAGAGGGATACCTTTTTAGAGCAAAGTTTGTTGGACAAAGGACACATCCCTGCCGTGCCACAAGGTAGGAGGACCATTAAAAAGTGATGTGCAAATAATTGGTAGGTAGGGTTTAGAGGTAGGGTTCTATTCTTCAATATAAGCCAGCAGTTTGTCAAGAGAATCTTGATGAAGGGGACTTGTATCCCCAAAACATGTTGGTTTGCCTTTGTTGACCATCTTGAGGGACCATCTTGAACATTTATTAGTGGGTTAGCGCTTCCATCATTTTTTACTGGTACTTTTACGAGTACTGGTTTGTCAGACTTATGACATCTGTGTGTGTAGGGTGAGAACATACCTCACAACTCCCTTAAAAGAAAAAGAGGGACACTTTTTCAAAGTATGTGGGCAAAAGTCACACCTCCTGCCATGCCACCAGCTACAAGCATAAATAAAAATTAATGTGCAAAAAAATTTTTGGTTAAACCCAAGAGCTTTTTTTTAATCACTATTTTTCCTTTATAGTCACTCCCCCAAAGCCACCCTCCTTTCGAGTACTTTTTTAAAACCCTGTAACTACAGTATCTCACAAAAATGAGTACACCCCTCACATTTTAGTAAATCTTTTATTATATCAACATTTCAACACTGAAGAAATGACTCTTTGCTTCAATGTAAAGTAGTGAGTGTACAACTTGTATAACAGTGTGAATTTGCTGTCCCCTCAAAGTAACTCAACACACAGCCATTAGTGTCTAAACCGCTGGCAACAAAAGTGAGTACACCCCTAAGTGAAAAAGTCCAAATTGGGCCCAATTAGCTGTTTTCCTTCCCCGATGTCATGTGAATCGTTAGTGTTACAAGGTCTCAAGTGTGAATGGGGAGCAGGTGTGTTAAATTTGGTGTTATCACTCTCTCATACTGGTCACTGGAAGTTCCACAATGCACCTCATGGCAAATAACTCTCTGAGGACCTGAAAAAAAGAATTGCTGCTCTACATAAAGATGGCCTAGGCTATAAGAAGATTGCCAAGACCCTGAAACTGAGCTGCAGCACGGTGGTCAAGACCATACAGCGGTTTAACAGGACAGGTTCCACTCAGAACAGGCCTCGCCATGGTCGACCAAAGAATTTGAGTGCACATGCTCAGTGTCCTATCCAGAGGTTGTCTTTGGGAAATAGACATATGAGTGCTGCCAGCATTGCTGCAGAGATTGAAGGGGTGGGGCTTCAGACTGTCAGTGCTCAGACCACACGCCCCACACTGCATCAAATTGGTCTGCATGGCTGTTGTCCCAGAAGCAAGCCTCTTCTAAAGATGATGCAAGCCCGCAAACAGCTTGCTGAAGGCAAGCAGACGAAGGACATGGATTACTGGAACCATGTCCTGTGGTCTGATGAGACCAAGATAAACTTATTTGGTTCAGATGGTGTCAAGTGTGTGTGATGGCAACCAAGTGAGGAGTACAAAGACAAGTGTGTCTTGCCTACAGTCAAGTGGGAGGTGGTGGTGGGAGTGTCATAGTCTGGGGCTGCATGAGTGCTGCCGGCACCAGGGAGCTACAGTTCATTGAGGGAACCATGAATACCAACATGTACTGTGACATACTGAAGCAGAGCATGACCCCCTCCCTTTGGAGACTGGGCCGCAGGGCAGTATTTCAACATGATAACAACCCCAAACACACCTCCAAGACGACCACTGCCTTGCTAAAGAAGCTGAGGGTAAAGGTGATGGACTGGCCATTCATGTCTCCAGACCTAAACCCTACTGAGCATCTGTGGGGCATTCTCAAACGGAAGGTTGAGGAGCGCAAGGTCTCTAACATCCACCAGCTCTGTGATGTCATCATGGAGGAGAGGAAGAGGACTCCAGTGGCAACATGTAAAGCTCTGGTGAACTCCCAGTCCAAGTGGGTTAAGGCATTGCTGGAAAATAATGGTGGCCACACAAAATATTGCCACTTTGGACATTTCCACTTAGGGGTGTACTCACTTTTGTTGCCAGCGGTTTAGACATTAATGGCTGTGTGTTGAGTTATTTTGAGGGGACAGCAAATGTACACAGTGTTACAAGCTGTACACTCACTACTTTACATTGTAGCAAAGTGTCATTTCTTCAGTGTTGTCACATGAAAAGATATAATAAAATATTTACAAAAGTGTGAGGGGTGTACTCACTTTTGTGAGATACTATACCTATTTTTCTTGAAGTCATCTAGTTAGTCCAGTGATATCACGATAGCTTCCTCTTCTTCCTACAGTCATGAGGAGTGGACAGCCTTCCAGAACTAAACAGTGCCCACATAATGACCAGCCTGGGTGATGATGGGCCCCTAAATCCCGGGCCTATGGGAAATGGACAGCATATGATTGCCGTTCTTCTCGGATACGGTTGCCAGTGCTGGATAGAGCAAGCCAGGGATAGTGTTCAAGCGTGGATAGGGTAAAAGTAGTACTTTGATTTTTTTTTTTTTTTGGGGGGGGAGGACTACAAATTAAACTGGGGTTCCACTTTAACTAGTGTTTTATTCATAGAGGACTATAATTTGATCTTTAAATAGGGACCACTGAGAAAGAACAAGAGAAAGAGGGATTTGGTTCTAAAAGAAGGACAGTGGTTCCAACTTAGGCACAGTTGGGAACCAAGTGTGAGGAGCACCTTGTATAAAGATTCCTGTAACTCTGTAGTTTAGTTCACAACTTCATTCATATTCACAGAATTCTATTTTATAACGAATTTTTAAGAATTTGCAGCTTTTTATTGTTTTATTTGACCCCCCCTGGTGAGATTCACCCTATTTCCATTGTCCCTGGGGCAGAGGTTGAAAACCCCAGATTTTACATGTACAGAAGGGAGATCATCCAATGGATACACCTGTTTTGATAGCAATTATAGGGAGAGATTTTTTCCCCCCTTTTCTTGTGTTTCAAAAACAGGAAGTGAGGGACAAATCTCTCCAATGTGAATAAGAAAGTTTTGCCTTCAGGAAAGATAACGCACCGTAGTCACAGATTCCAGGAGATCCTTGCCCGATGATCCTGCCAGCTGACCTTTGCAACCACACCTTCCAGTTTCTAGCTGACCACACTAGACATGGAATTAGATCTGTCCTTGCCCAGTCAGTTTGTGTTCTTCCTTTCTACTGGGGCTACAGAGCGCCATGCCAGTCCTCTGTGTTCATGTAGTCCTGGAGTCAGATTACTTCTGCCATGCCCCCCAGCCAAGCTGCCATAGGCAGGAAGTGCCAGACTTATACATAGGCCTGAGGACACTACACGGGTCTCCATGGAGCAATGGAACCTCTGAGACCTGGGACATCTGTTCTTCTGAAGCTATTGACCCGGGACAAGAGTACAGATAATACAAATTGGAGAAAAGTCAAAAGGCCAGGCATTGACTCAACATGTACTGAGGCCAAAGCATCGCTATAAAACTAATATCACTAATAATCTATGTATCAATCCATCTCATAGTTATCCATGTATCTTTATCTATCTATCTATCTATCTATCTATCTATCTATCTATCTATCTATCTATCTATCTATCTATCTATCTATCTATCTATAGTGTGTCCATGTCTTTATCTATCTATCAAATGATCTATCCAGTATATGTGTGTTTATTTATCTATCTATAGTATAGGCCTATCAAACTGTCTGTTTATGGAACTATTTATTCTTATATACTGCATGCCCATTATCTATCTAATCTAATCTATCTATCTATCTATCTATCTATCTATCTATCTATCTATCTATCTATCTATCTATCTATCTATCTATCTATCTATCATTGATCAATTGATCTATCTATCTATCTATCTATCTATCTATCTATCTATCTATCTATCTATCTATCTATCTATCTATCTATCTATCTATCTATCTATCTATCTATCTATCTATCTATCTATCTATCTATCTATCTATCTATCTATCTATCTATCTATCTATCTATTATTGATCTATCTATCTATCTATCTATCTATCTATCTATCTATCTATCTATCTATCTAATCTCTATCTAATATATATGCATCTATATCATAACAGTATATATATATATATATATCTGATCCCTGTGCCTCCTACTGGTATGAGGGGAGATGTACATCCAGGGAAGAATCCATCTCTGTATACTATATACATATATATATATATCTGATATACATCCAGGGAAGAATCTATCCCTGTATACTGTGTGTGTGTATATATATATATATAATGTACATCCAGGGAAGAATCTATCCCTGTATACTGTATATGTATATTTATATATATATATCTGATGTACATCCAAGGAAGAATCTATCCCTGTATACTGTATATATATATATATATATATATATATATATCTGGTGTACATCCAGGGAAGAATCTATCCTTGTATACTGTATAGATATACAGTATGTATATATATATATATATATATATATATCTGCTGTACATCCAGGGAAGATGGAGTCGTTATCTGGGGACAGCCTCCTCATTGGATGTACACAACGCTCCGTCCAACTGCAGTGCGGATGATTCAGACCCCTACCGTCACCCAGGCAACCACTGTCGCCTAGCGATGGCTGTCTCCCCCAGTAACACCGGTCTCCTGGCAACGGGATATTTCCTTGGCTCCCGGGATGGAGAAGGAGAGCGGGAGAGAGGGAGGGAGGGAGGGGGAGGGGAGCGGAGTCTGTGTCTATTTTTAGCTGTTCTCTCAGGGATAAATAAAATGGGTGTCTATATAAAATATACAGGTCACCAGCAGGAACAATTTGCCGTATTTAACCCTCCGTGTGCCCGGGGACGGCGGCAGCACTGCGGCTCACAGGTTTCCCCTGTAATGATGCTAATTATGTTTCTATTTTCATACCCGGCTCCTCGGCGTGCCATTAAATAAACATAAAATCGGATCCCCCTTTGTACGTGTTGGATGCGGCCCATGTGATTTCCTTCCGAGCGGCGAGCTCGGCGCACGACGTGACGTGAATGAGATGGGTGAAATATATAAAATGAATCCACAGGAGGAGATGGGGAATTATGGGATTATAAAAAGGGGCTCATTCTGCGAGGCAGAGCCAGGAGCCATGGCGGTGACAGATAGGTGAAATGATGAATTCTGATTGGCTGTCTGGGATTATGGCCAATGGTGCTTTGACTTGTTGCATAAATCATGTTTTTTGACCACCATGATGATGTCACAGCGGCGCCTTGTGATTGAACAAGGAGCTGGTGGATGAAAAATACAATCCAATACAATCCCTTTAGTAGGCCAATCCCGAATCCCCTCCACTGGGATCAATGTAGACGATCGGCTCTCGCATATATAGCGCTAGTCATACTCAGCTGTGTAAGAATGACATTAGAGATGAGGCGCGTTTGGCCTCGTGCCTCTGTGTTTTTCCATCTTCCCTTCAACTTTTGTTTTCTTAAAGTAACAAAGCCTTGCATGCAAGATCTATTTATGGAAAGATCAATCCAGCACCATGTTAAAGTGGACCTGTTATTAATAGCGACGCCGCCTATGGATAAAAAGGGGCGTGGTCAGTGCTGCCAAATGACATGCTTATTTTGAGTAATGGAAAAAAAGAAAACACAATTTTTTGGCCAAAAAAACCCAAAAAAAAAACAAAATGCTCCTCCTGTTCTCTCTCATCATGAAATTTGAGGCATAGGAAGCATTGTGGGCAAATAACAACATTAGAGACTGCATGCTCGGTTTGATAAATGTGCGGGCTGATCACTTTCATCAATATATATATATCTAAAAAAAATGTTTTTTACAAAGTTAACGTTCCACCTGAAGTGGATGGTGGCAAGCTGATTGACACGCAAAGCAAAGGGAACATTTGCAAAGCGCCCTCCCCCAATGCAATGTGCGGACACCTGGCGGTTTCAGAGACCCCCTGCATGGTGTGTTAGGGTCCCAGACCCGGAACATTCTTAACCCAGCCCACAGGTTACATTTCGTCTGCCCACTATCCAGGTGGGCGTGCCAAAATCATGCCAACTCAATAGGTCACCAATAGGTCACCCCAAACCCCCCCCCCCCCGGCTCCCCTCTCAATTTGCAGGGACCACCAACCATGCTCACTTTATGAGTTGGTCCTGCCCAGATCCTACCCCTAAATATAAAGGGTTAGCCTATCCCACTCACTTTACATGTTGGTCCTTGCCAGACCCACCTGTAAATATGCAGGGACCACCCATAGCACCTAATTTATGGGTTGGTACCACCCAGACCCTACCTTTAAATATGTGGGGATCGTCCATCACACCTACTTTACACTTCGGTCCCTCCCAGATGAACCTCTAAATATGTGGGGACCGCCCATCAAACCTACTTTACACTTTGGTCTCTCCCAGATCAACTTCTAAATATGTGGGGACCGCCCTTCACACCCACTTTACATGTTGGTCCTTCTCAAACCCACCTGTAAATATGCAGGGGCCACCCATCGCACTTAATTTATGGGTTGGTCCCACCCAGATCAACCTCTAAATATGTGGGGACCACCCTTCACACCCACTTTACATGTTGGTCCTTCCCAGACCCACCTGTAAATATGCAGGGGCCACCCATCACACTTAATTTATGGGTTGGTCCCACCCAGACCCTACCTCTAAATATGTGGGGACCGCCCATCACACCTACTTTACACTTTGGTCCCACCCAGATCAACCTCTAAATATGTGGGGACCGCCCATCAAACCTACTTTACACTTCGGTCCCACCCAGATCAACCTCTAAATATGTGGGGACCGCCCTTCAAACCCACTTTACATGCTGTTCCTTCCCAGACTCACCTGTAAATATGCAGGGGCCACCCATCAAACTTACTTTATGGGTTGGTCCCACCCAGACCCTACCTTTAAATATGTGGGGACCGTCCATCACACCTACTTTACACTTTGGTCCCACCCAGATCGACCGCTAAATATGTGGGGAAGGCCCTTCACACCTACTTTACAAGTTGGTTCCACACAGACCCACTCTATAAATATGTAGGGTACACCCATCACACCCACTTTATAGGTCTCACCCAGACCCACCGGTAAATATGCAGGGGCCACCCATCAAACTTACTTTATGGGTTGGTCCCACCCAGACCCTACCTCTAAATATGCAGGGACCGCCCACCACACCTACTTTACACGTTGGTCCCACCCAGATTCACGTCTAAATATGTGGGAACCGCCCTTCATACACAATTTACAGGTTGGTCCCACACAGACCCCGCCTCTAAATATTCAGGGACTGCCCATCAAACTTACTTTACAGGTTGGTCCCACACAGATCCACCCTCTAAATATGTAGGGTACCACCCATCACACCCACTTTAAAGGTTGGTCTCACCAAGACCCTGCCTTAAAATATGTGGGGAACACCCATCCTTCCCAATTTACAGGTTGGTTTTACCCAAAATTACACTTTTAAATATGCAGGGGCCATCCATCACACACCTTTTGTGGGTTGGTCTCACCCAAACTCTGCCTCTTAATATGTAGGGACAGTGCTGGGACAAGGTCATCCAGCGCCCAGGGCAAGGATGACAAACTGCGCCCCTCCATTCCTTAGGATCAAGGTGCTCCCCCATCCCTGCAATAAACCATTGCTCCCAGGGCAACCGTCTCTCCTGCCCACCCCTTGTCCCGACTCTGTGTAGGGACCACTTTTAACACCAACTTTAAGGGCTGGTCCCACCTCTAAATATGCAGGGACCACCCATCATATCCACTCATCAAGACCAATCCTCTATATATGCAGGAAACAACCACACCACACCCCGCTGTTCATTACTTATCAATGACTGCGCAACAAAGAAAAATCTATTTCTACATTGTTTCAGTCTGCTCAGCCACGCTGTGATTTGGCTTTATAGGAGACAGATTTGCTGTAACTTACATTGACAAGTTGTACCAACAATCACATACTGTACACCTTTGTGTCACTAGAGTCTGGTCTCATTAAAGGGACTGTATAGTCTAGTCAAGGTAAACATGTAATCCAATGAAATGTATACCAATGTAATGTAGTGCAATCCAATGTAATGGAATGTATTCCAATGTAATGTAGTGCAACTCAAGGTCATGACATGTATTCCAATGTAATGGAGTGTAATCCAATGTGATGGAGTATAGTGCAATCCAATGTAACTGCATGTATTCCAATACAATGTAGCACAATTCAATGTAACAATGCTTTCCAATGTAAGGTAATGCAATCCAATGTAATGTATTGTAATCCAATGTAATGTATTGTAATCCAATGTAATTTGATGTATTCCAATGTAATGTAGTGCAATTCAGTGTAATGTATATAGTCCAATGTAATGTATTCCTCCAATCCAATGTAATTTGATGTATTCCAATGTAATGTAGTGCAATTCAATGTAATATAATGCATTCCAATGTAACGTCGTGCAACTCAATGTCATGCCATGTATTCCAAAGTAATGGAGTTTAATCCAATGTAATGGAGCATAGTGCAATTCAATATAATGTCATGTATTCCAATGTAATGTAGCACAATTAAATGTAACAATTCTTTCCAATGTAAGGTAATGCAATCCAATGTAAGGTAATGTGTTTCAATGTAGTGTACTGCAATCCAATGTAATGCCATGAATTCCAATGAAATATATAGCAATCCAATGTAATGTAATCCAATGTAATGCAGTAATGTGATAAATATCAACACAGGTTGAAACCTCAGGTGAGAGGCCAATTGTTTATATGGTAGTGGTGGTGGAAACACACAGATTTATGCGTGAGCACCGGTTGAAGTATCGTCTTCAAGCTTTTTTGCACAAGTTTTTGCACAAGATCCCTGGACTGTTTATTTATTCTTATGTATTCATGATTTAAACGTATTTATTATATCATTATGATTAATATTTATCACATTACTAGCACTTTATTGGCACTGTAGCACTTTAATATTGCACAGATGTATGTATGATTTTTTGTTTATATATAATCACTGAGTGCACTTTGGTTCATGTAGCGCTGTACCGTTATTATTTGGATATTTGATATTGCTTTGTAGTGGTAAAATAAGTTGGTATCGCAGCTTTATTTTGCACCTTATTGGATCCTTATAGTTAATTGTTTGCGCCGATATACTCACTTTTGCACCTTATTAGAGCCTCTGGCTCTAATCACGTGCTTCAAAAAAAAAAAAAAAAACCCCATTGGAATCCATGCGTCCAGCGCCCTGCATGTAGATTAGGGGGCCGGACACATGGATAGGGGGGAGACGCCCCTGCACCCCCAATGCACCAGCCGCCACTGGCCGGCACTATAGAGCAGGGGTGTCAAACTGAATTGCATCAGCATGACAGTTGCCCTCAAAGGGCCGGTTGTATCTGTAAAACTGGATGTCCAGAGCACCCCAGCCCCTCGTACATCAGATGTTAAGAGCTCCTCCATCATCATTCCCCACCCTTCCCTACACCACAGTGCACCCCTTTAACTTGTGCTGCTGCCAGGAAGAAACTGGAGGCAAAGCTGGAAAGCAGAAAGTGCAGGGGCTGGAGGTGTACCAAAGTAGGGCTGGACTTAGTTGCCAGAGTCTGCTGAATTCAGAGACCAGGGGAGGAAGAGACAAGGGGGGTGCTGTGGCTGCACAGAGAGGCGCAGGATCTGGTGGAGGAGTTCAATCCTCCTCTCTGCTGTCGACTGCTTAGACAAGGCAGGGGTAGAGATGAAGGGGGGTGTCACAGCTGGAGGAGAGGTGCAAGGGCCACATGAAATGGCCTGGCGGGCCGCGTGTTTGACACATGTGCTTTAGAGGAAGCATTAGACACGTGCGGTTCGTTTCGTTCTGAAAAAATATTAAAGCGGAGTTCCACCCTGGATTTTTTTTTTTTTTTTTTTAATACCCCCGGGACAGTCAGGGCTAGTACATTCCACAATGGCTAGCCTCTGATCTGTCCCGGGTTGCACTTACCTGTTAGGACAAATACTTACCTTGCAAACGTCTTGTCCAGCGCTGCCATCTCAGATGTGGGCAGCTTGAAGCCAGCGCGTCCTCTTCGGCGTCTTCTTCCGCCTTCTTTGGTCCCACGATGCTCTGCGCCGGCCCCGACGTCACTTCCGGGTCGCGCGCGTCATCCCTCCACAGCTTCTGGGCATGCCCAGAAGCTGTTTAGAAGGGGATGACGCGCGCGACCCGGAACTGACGTCGGGGCCGGTGCAGGCGCAATGATTCCTGGGAGCTATGACGTCCAGCTCCCAGGAATCATTGCAGAGCCAGGAAGTGACGACGGGCCGCGGCCGAGGAAGGAGGAAGAAGGAAGTAAGGTAAGTATATTTTCTTCGCTACGAGGTAAGTAAAAAAAAAAAAATATGCGATTATCCATTTCTTTTTCAGGTGACCCGGAGCGAGAAGATGGAGGTAAGTATAAAAATAGGGTGGAACTCCACTTTAAGTCAAATTTTTCGTTACTCGGAGATTTGGAAATATCCGAATACCTGAATTACAGTAAAGACTAATGCGCCCCGTACACACTTACCGATTGTCGGCCGTAAATATTCGGCCGACGACCGATCGGCCGATTGTAGGCTTGTTAGTATGATGCTTCCGACAGCCGACAGCGCACTTTCGGCCGAATAGAATCTGATGTGCATGCTTTCAAATTTTTGTTGGCCAACACCAGAACGGCCGATTGTTTGCCAGTCAGTACAGAATTCGGCCGACAGACAGCAGATTTGCAAGACTGGGCATGCTCAGAAAAGAAAAAAAAACATGGAAAGTTAACCATCACATGACATCACTTCTGCTGTCGGCTGTTGATGGCCGACAAAATTCGTGTGCAGTCTTTTGCAGTTTTCAACAGACACGACAGCCCTGGACAAAAGACGGCCGATCGTTCGGCCGACGATCGGTACATGTGTACGGGCTTTAGTTTACCGAATGCTCCCAACAACAAAACGAAATTCGTCCAAATTTTGGAAATTCAAATTGAAATTTTAATCAAATTTTACATTGAATTCCTATTGAATTTGAACTGTAAACATATGTATGAAATCAAAGACTGTCTGTGTTATTAGAGTTCCATTTTGAAATAATGCTGTCTTTGTTAAGCCGAAGATGATTTAAAGAGTCATTGTAATCATTTGATGAAGATTTTTCTTTTGTTTGTTCACTTTGCCACATTCGAATTGAAAAAGAAAAAAAAAATCTAAAGTTATTGATTCGAACATTTTGAATGAAAAAAAAAAAAAATCACAAATTACAAGAAAATTAGAAAAAGACATGAGAGGGGACATGATAGCAATTTATAAATATCTCAATGGTGATCTCAGCATAGAAAAAAAGCTATTCAGTCGTAGAGAGTGCATGAGGACTCAAGGGCAAACAATGCGATTAGAGGTGAAGCGTTTTAACCTCAGACAACGTGGGGGGTTCTTTACTGTTAGGGCTACAAGATTGTGGAACTCTCTACCACAAGAGGTGGTTTCTGCGGGAAGTATGGTGGCTTTCAAAAGACTCTTAAGCCCCGTACACACGTACCGATGGTCGGCTTACAAATGTTCCTCTTTTCTCCCCGGGATGTCGGTGTCTGCTGAAAAGTGCAAAGACAGCACAAGGACAGCACAAGAATTTTGTCCGCCGACTGCAGAAGTGATGTCATGTAATGGTTAACTTTCCCTGTGTTTTCTATTTTCTGAGCATGCCCAGTCTTGCAAATCTGCGGTCTGTCGGCCGAATTGTGTACTGACAGGCGAACAATCGTCCGTTCTGGTGTTGGCATACAAAAATTTTCATGTTTGCAAGAAAGACTTTTGTCCGCGGATTGTGCGCAGACATCTGTCGGAGGCACCATACTAACACGCGTACAATCGGCAGATCCTTCGTCCACCGACGTTTGTATGCCGACGATCGGTACGTGTGTACGGGCCTTTAGACTTACATCTCAAGGATCAGAACATTCAGGGGGATGAGAGATGATTATGGCCACACACACCTACACAGGTTGAACTGGATGGACTATTGTCTTTATTCAACCTCACCTACTATGTAACTATATAACATAAAATGAATTCCGAATACGAATCCAAATTGAACTAATGAATCGAATTTAAAGCAGAGTTCCACCCAAAAGTGGAGCTTCCGCTCTTTTGTTTCCTCCACATTTGGCACCTTTCAGGGGGGAGGGAGGAACGGGTACCTGTTTTTGACAGGTACCCTTCCCCACTTCCGGGATACGGCGCCGCGGCACCGTCCCTTGGAAGTTCGGCCCCCTCCTCCCTCCTCCGCCCCTAAGCCAATAGGAATGTGCAGCTTGCTTCGCGCATGCGCAGTAGGGACCCGCTCGTGAAGTCGCAAGGTTTCACTGCCGGGTTCCATTACCAGCAATGAGGGCGGCAGCACCCGACAGCTGATGGAAACATTGGCTGTGGTGCTGACATCGCTGGTCTCTAGGACAGGTAAGTGTCCTAATATTAAAAGTCAGCAGCTACAGTATGTGTACAGTATGTGTAGCTGCTGACTTTTAATTTTTGGAGGGGGGGAGTTGGCGGAACTCCGCTTTAACTAACCTAAATAACTAATTTAATGAATTTAAACAAAACTCATTTTTTTGTCATGCACATGTCTAGGAAGCATCAGCTAGGCTACGTGTCTGGAAATAGTTCCTGTGCTTTGCCCTGCACCGTGATCCATGCTCTGTGACAGCAGGTCGGCAAACCCACCTTTCACCTGGCCCCAATCAACTGGTAGATCGCAGTCCACAGGATCCTGACTCGGGGGGCTAGACGATGCTGGACATCCTCCAGCCAGGAAATGACTTACTGCAGCTTCTAATGCACACTGTAAGAAGATCACAGCGTGCAGTGAAATCAGAGTAAGCCATTTCAGGCAAGGAGAGGAGCCGCTACAACTGTGCAAGACTGAAAGGAACATCAAAGTTCAGCTTTAAAGCGGACCTTGTATCAGATATATATTTTCACATTTATTGAACGCCCAGTAATGTGTCAGTGGAACACTTCCAGATATTTATTACCTCTAACGGTGACCACAGGACTCCCCCTGACAATACCTTCATCTACGTGTCCCTCCAAAAGGACGGCACCATCTTTGTTCAGGCATCATCCAGGGTCGCCATCTACTTTCAGGACTGAGAATCCGGATCAGAGATGACCCCGTTATGTTGATCCGGGTGCCCAGAAAAAAACAAAAAAAAACCCGGAGGAAATGTAAAAATTGCTCTGGTCCATAAGGAGTGTAGAGATAGGAGAGAAAAAAGGCTGTTGACGGGAAGGTAAAATCCTGTTTATTTAACTGACGGCAGACAGGTGGATGTTTTCATAGGCAGAGAAGTGACTGGAGCGCCGGAGATGCCAAAACAGGTGTCTGTGTGACATGTTTACCAACAGAGATGGGACCGGCGCCATACAGCTGTCCAACTAGCGGCCCCTGTGGTCCCTGACATCCATTACATCTATTCCACACCATCACAGGGTCCTCTTCCTGGCTGTACACAGTCTCCACCAATGATACATGACACAGGGTGACAACGCAGGAGCACAACTGGAAGACATTTGTCATCCCATAACAGGAACCTCGGTGGCAGGATCACCAGGGAAAGGTGCAAAGTTCAAGTGATGCTAAAACGATATCTTGATTCTTCAAAAATAATCCATATACATCCACTAATTAATGAGCCTGTAATAGGGGTTTCATGAAATGGTTTCCTATTGTGTCTTTCTCTTCATTCTCCCTCCTACTGTGTCTTTCTCTTCCTTCTCCCTTCTTCTGTGAGCTCCCGAACTGCTCCTTTTCCTCCTCACTTCCAATTCAAATGAGCAGTGCCCATTAGTTGTGAATATGAGCACTGCTCTATGCACACTACAAATCCCATAGTTCATAGTCCATCTCTGAAATAAGCAAGAGAGGGTGGCTATGATCCTACATACAGAGGGACTAAGGCAGGGTGGCTAATCTCCTACAAACAGTGGGACTAAGCTGGGTGGCTACATCCCTACATACAGTGGGACAAAGGCAGGGTGGCTACGCTCCTACATACAGTGGGACTAAGGCAGGATGGCTACGCTCCTACATACAGTGGGACTAAGGCAGGGTGGCTACACTCCTACATACAGTGGGACTAAGGCAGGAGGGCTATGTTGCTACATACAGTGGGACTAAGGCAGGGTAGCTATGCTCCTACATACAGTGGGACTAAGGCAGGAGGGCTATGTTCCTACATACAGTGGGACTAAGGCAGGGTGGATAAGTTCCTACATACAGTGGGAATAAGGCAGGGTGGCTAAGTTCCTACATTCAGTGGGACTAAGGCAGGGTGGCTACGCTCCTACATACAGTGGGACTAAGGCAGGGTGGCTATGCTCCTACATACAGTGGGACTAAGGCAGGAGGGCTATGTTCCTACATACAGTGGGATTAAGGCAGGGTGGCTAAGTTCCTGCACACAGTGGGACTAAGGCAGGGTGGCTAAGTTCCTACATTCAGTGGGACTAAGGCAGGGTGGCTACGCTCCTACATACAGTGGGACTAAGGCAGGAGGGCTATGTTGCTACATACAGTGGGACTAAGGCAGGGTAGCTATGCTCCTACATACAGTGGGACTAAGGCAGGAGGGCTATGTTCCTACATACAGTGGGACTAAGGCAGGGTGGATAAGTTCCTACATACAGTGGGAATAAGGCAGGGTGGCTAAGTTCCTACATTCAGTGGGACTAAGGCAGGGTGGCTACGCTCCTACATACAGTGGGACTAAGGCAGGGTGGCTATGCTCCTACATACAGTGGGACTAAGGCAGGAGGGCTATGTTCCTACATACAGTGGGACTAAGGCAGGGTGGCTAAGTTCCTGCACACAGTGGGACTAAGGCAGGGTGGCTAAGTTCCTACATTCAGTGGGACTAAGGCAGGGTGGCTACGCTCCTACATACAGTGGGACTAAGGCAGGAGGGCTATGTTGCTACATACAGTGGGACTAAGGCAGGGTAGCTATGCTCCTACATACAGTGGGACTAAGGCAGGAGGGCTATGTTCCTACATACAGTGGGACTAAGGCAGGGTGGATAAGTTCCTACATACAGTGGGAATAAGGCAGGGTGGCTAAGTTCCTACATTCAGTGGGACTAAGGCAGGGTGGCTACGCTCCTACATACAGTGGGACTAAGGCAGGGTGGCTACGCTCCTACATACAGTGGGACTAAGGCAGGGTTGCTACGCTCCTTCATACAGTGGGACTAAGGCAGGATGGCTACGTTCCTACATACAGTGGGACTAAGGCAGGGTGGCTACACTCCTACATACAGTGGGACTAAGGCAGGAGGGCTATGTTGCTACATACAGTGGGACTAAGGCAGGGTAGCTATGCTCCTACATACAGTGGGACTAAGGCAGGAGGGCTATGTTCCTACATACAGTGGGACTAAGGCAGGGTGGATAAGTTCCTACATACAGTGGGAATAAGGCAGGGTGGCTAAGTTCCTACATTCAGTGGGACTAAGGCAGGGTGGCTACGCTCCTACATACAGTGGGACTAAGGCAGGGTGGCTATGCTCCTACATACAGTGGGACTAAGGCAGGAGGGCTATGTTCCTACATACAGTGGGATTAAGGCAGGGTGGCTAAGTTCCTGCACACAGTGGGACTAAGGCAGGGTGGCTAAGTTCCTACATTCAGTGGGACTAAGGCAGGGTGGCTACGCTCCTACATACAGTGGGACTAAGGCAGGAGGGCTATGTTGCTACTTAAAGTGGGACTAAGGCAGGGTGGCTATGCTCCTACATACAGTGGGACTAAGGCAGGAGGGCTATGTTCCTACATACAGTGGGACTAAGGCAGGGTGGCTAAGTTCCTACACACAGTGGGACTAAGGCAGGATGGCTAAGTTCCTACATTCAGTGGGACTAAGGCAGGGTGGCTACGCTCCTACATACAGTGGGACTAAGGCAGGGTGGCTACGCTCCTACATACAGTGAGACTAAGGCAGGATGGCTATGTTCCGACATACAGTGGGACTAAGGCAGGGTGGCTACGCTCCTACATACAGTGGGACTAAGGCAGGGGGGCTACGCTCCTACATACAGTGGGACTAAGGCAGGGTGGCTAAGTTCCTACATACAGTAGGACTAAGGCAGGGTGGCTATGCTCCTACATACAGTGGGACTAAGGCAGGGTGGCTATGTTCCTACATACAGTAGGACTAAGGCAGGGTGGCTACACTACTACATACAGTAAGACTAAGGCAGGGTGGCTATGCTCCTACATACAGTGGGACTAAGGCAGGGTGGCTAAGTTCCTACATACAGTAGGACTAAGGCAGGGTGGCTACACTACTACATACAGTAAGACTAAGGCAGGGTGGCTACGCTTCTACATACAGTGGGACTAAGGCAGGATGTCAATGTTCCTACATACAGTGGGACTAAGACAGGGTGGCTACGTTCCTACATACAGTGGGACTAAGGCAGGGTGGCTATGTTCCTACATACAGTGGGACCAAGGCAGGGTGGCTACGTTTCTAAATACAGTGGGACTAAAGCAGGGTGGCTATTCACCTACATACAGTGGGACTAAGGCAGAGTGGCTACGTTCCTACATGCAGTGGGACTAAGGCAGGGTGGCTATGTTCCTACATGCAGTGGGACTAAGGCAGGGTGGCTACGTTTCTACATACAGTGGGACTAGGGCAGGGTGGCTACATCCCTACATACGGTGGGACTAAGGCAGGGTGACTACATTCCTACATACAGTGGGAATCAGGCAGGATGGCTACATTCCTGCATACAGTGGGACTAAAGCAGGGTGGCTATTTTCCTACATACAGTAGGACTAAGGCAGGGTGGCTACACTACTACATACAGTAAGACTAAGGCAGGGTGGCTACGCTTCTACATACAGTGGGACTAAGGCAGGATGTCAATGTTCCTACATACAGTGGGACTAAGACAGGGTGGCTACGTTCCTACATACAGTGGGACTAAGGCAGGGTGGCTATGTTCCTACATACAGTGGGACCAAGGCAGGGTGGCTACGTTTCTAAATACAGTGGGACTAAAGCAGGGTGGCTATTCACCTACATACAGTGGGACTAAGGCAGAGTGGCTACGTTCCTACATGCAGTGGGACTAAGGCAGGGTGGCTATGTTCCTACATGCAGTGGGACTAAGGCAGGGTGGCTACGTTTCTACATACAGTGGGACTAGGGCAGGGTGGCTACATCCCTACATACGGTGGGACTAAGGCAGGGTGACTACATTCCTACATACAGTGGGAATCAGGCAGGATGGCTACATTCCTGCATACAGTGGGACTAAAGCAGGGTGGCTATTTTCCTAAATACAGTGGGATTAAGGCAGTGTTGCTACATTCCTACATACAGTGGGACTAAGGCAGGTTGGCTACACTACTACATACAGTGAGACTAAGGCAGCGTGGCTACGCTCCTACATACAGTGGGACTAAGGCAGGATGGCTATGTTCCTACATACAGGGGGACTAAGGCAGGGTGGCTAAGTTCCTACATGCAGTGGGACTAAGGCAGGGTGGCTACGCTCCTACATACAGTGGGACTAAGGCAGGGTGGCTACTCTCCTACAAACAGTGGGACTAAGGCAGGGTGGCTACTCTCCTACATAAAGTGGGACTAAGACAGGTGGCTACTCTCCTACATACAGTGGGACTAAGCTGGGTGGCTACATCCCTACATACAGTGGGACTAAGGCAGGGTGGCTATGCTCCTACATACATCGGACTAAGGCAGGGTGGCTAAGTTCCTACATACAGTGGGACTAAGGTATGGTGGCTATGCTCCTACATACAGTGGGTCTAAGGCAGGGTGGCTACGCTCCTACATACAGTGGGACTAAGGCAGGGTGGCTATGTTCCTACATACAGTGGGACTAAGGCAGGGTGGCTATGCTCCTACATCCAGTGGGACTAAGGCAGGGTGGCTATGTTCCTACATACAGTGGGACTGCGGCAGGGTGGCTAAGTTCCTCCAAACAGTGGGACTGCGGCAGGGTGTCTACGCTCCTACATACAGTGGGACTGCGGCAGGGTGTCTACGCTCCTACATACAGTGGGACTAAGGCAGGGTGGCTACACTACTACATACAGTGAGACAAAGGCAGGGTGGCTACTCTCCTACACACAGTGGGACCAAGGCAGGATGGTTATGTTCCTACATACAGTGGCACTAAGGCAGGGTGGCTAAGTTCCTACATACAGTGGGACTAAGGCAGGGTGGCTAAGTTCCTACATTCAGTGGGACTAAGGCAGGGTGGCTATGCTCCTACATACAGTGGGACTAAGGCAGGGTGGCTACGTTCCTACATACAGTGGGACTAAGGCAGGGCGGCTACGCTCCTACATACAGTGGGACTAAGGCAGGGTGGTTATGTTCCTACATACAGTGAGACTAAGGCAGGGTGGCTACGTTTCCAAATACAGTGGGACTAAAGCAGGGTGGCTATTCACCTACATACAGTGGGACTAAGGCAGGGTGGCTACGTTCCTACATACAGTGGGGCTAAGGCAGGGTGGCTATATTCCTACATGCAGTGGGACTAAGGCAGGGTGGCTACGTTCCTACATACAGTGGGACTAGGGCAGGGTGGCTACATCCCTACATACAGTGGGACTAAGGCAGGGTGACTTCATTCCTACATACAGCAGGACTCAGGCAGGTTGGCTACATTCCTGCATCCAATGGGACTAAGGCATGGTGGCTATGTTCCAACATACAGTGGGACTAAGGCAAGATGGCTAAGTTTCTACATACAGTGGGACTAAAGCAGGGTGGCTATTTTCCTAAATACAGTGGGACTAAGGCAGGGTGGCTATGCTCCTACATACAGTGGGACTTAGGCAGGGTGGCTAAGTTCCTACATACAGTGGGACTAGGGCAGGGTGGCTACATCCCTACATACAGTGGGACTAAGGAAGGGTGGCTATGCTCCTACATGTAGTGGGAATAAGGCAGGGTGACTATGCTCTTACATACAGTGGGACTAAGGCAGGGTGGCTACGCTCCTGCATACAGTGGGACTAAGGGAAGGTGGCTAAGTTCCTACATGCAGTGGGACTAAGGCAGGGTAGCTAAGTTCCTACATACAGTGGGACTAGGGCAGGGTGGCTACGTTCCTACATACAGTGGGACTAAGGCAGGGTGGCTACGTTCCTACATACAGTGGGACTAGGGCAGGGTGACTACATCCCTACATACAGTGGGACTAAGGCAGGGTGACTACATTTCTACATACAGTGGGATTGGGGCAGGGTGGCTACATTTCTAGATACAATGGGACTAAGGCATGGTGGCTATTTTCCTACATACAGTGGGACTAAAGCAGAGTGGCTATTTTCCTAAATACAGTGGGATAAAGGCAGGGTGGCTACGCTCCTGCATACAGTGGGACTAAGGCAGGGTGGCTAAGTTCCTACATACAGTGGGACTAAGGCAGGATGGCTGCGCTCCTACATACAGTGAGACTAGGACAGGGTGGCTAAGTTCCTAAATACAGTGGGGCTAAGGCAGGGTGGCTAAGTTCCTACATACAGTGGGACTAAGGCAGGGTGGCTATACTCCTACATACAGTAGGACTAAGGCAGGGTGGCTAAGTTCCTACATACAGTGGGACTAAGGCAGGGTGGCTAAGTTCCTACATACAGTGGGGCTAAGGCAGGGTGGCTAAGTTCCTACATACAGTGGGACTAAGGCAGGGTGGCTACGCTCCTACATACAGTGGGACTAAGGCAAAGTGGCTACGTTCTTACATACAGTGGGACTAAGGCAGGGTGGCTAAGTTCCTACATGCAGTGGGACTAAGGCAGGGTGGCTACGTTCCTACATACAGTGGGTCCATGAAGAACGAACGTAGCCAACCTCTAACAGGAAGAAAAGAAGGAGGCTGAAGGGGCTTTTTTTGAGTTAAGAATACATACTTGAACAGAATTTCCTCCTTCCCGCCCAGCCTATTGTAAAATGACCACCGGGCGGGAGCACTTTTGTTCTGGAAGGATGCCATATGACGTTCTCCCAGAATTGGGCCATGCTCTGGCACAATCTGTCACCCACTGCGTCCACCGGACACAGCTGATGACAAATCACTATACCGGCCACTGTGGCCAACCACAGCAGATCACATGAGACTGAGAGCTGTATACCATGAAAGGCTTTGTTACATCCCTTTCATTGTCATGAGCTCTGTGATTGGTCACAGTCATCACATGGTACAGACGGGGCCAATCACAGCCCATCTGTACCATGTGATTTGCTGTGGCCAATCACAGCTCTTCACAATAGTAAACACTGACTGAATAGTTTTTATTTTGAAAAAATGGTTGCTTATAACTGTAAAATGCACAGTTATAAGCAACCAGTGTGTAAAAAAAAAAAAAATCCTGAACACCTCCCCAGAGTATTGCTCTGGTCACTGTATGTAAAAAGTTATAATAAAAAAATATTCAAAACAATTTTTTTTTTACTTTTTTTACATACTGTCACAGTCACAGGTGTCCCTGATCACTGCCACACCAGTCGTTTGATGACGCTGCACTGGTGACACCATGTAAAAAAATTTTGAAAAAACCCACATTTTTTTAATTTCTTAATTTTACAAAGAATTGTGACAAAAAATTACAACTCACCATGCCTCTTACTAAATACCTTGGGCTTGTACTGTCCTGACATTTTAGGTGCTCATGAATTGAGATAGGGTGTCAATTGATCAGGACTGGATTGATTTTCAGATACAGTACATAAAATAGTTTGTGGATAACTTTCCTAGAGACTAAATAATATACACTGATTTGGGTATTTTCACCAAAGAAATGTAGCAGAACACATTTTGGCCTAAATGTTTGAAGAAAGGTTATTTGCAATTTTTTTTAACAGAAACAAAGCAAATGCAAAAAAACAGCGGCGATTAAAGCGGAGTTTCACCCTAAAAATTAACTTTACAGCATCAGTTACAGTAAAAAAAACCTGAAAAAGAATTGGATAATTAATATTTTTTTTTTGTTTCACTTACCTTGTTTTTAATGAAAATTAACTTACCTTCCTTCCTCTTCCTCCTTATGCGGCGGCGGCCCCCGACGTCACTTCCTCCTTTGCATTGCGTCCTGGGAGGAGAGCGCCATCAATCCCAGGATGCAATGGGAATGGCCGGCCGCTACTCTGATTGCCGATCGCAATCTACAGTGCATGCGTGAGATTGCGATCGGCATTCTGGGTAGCCAGGAACCAGGAAGAGGGACACAGCGGGGGACGCAGCGGCTTCAGACGCCCACACCGGAGATGGCCGCGCTCTGCAATAAATAATAAAGGTAAGAATTTATCTTTATTCAATTACTGTACTGTAGTGTAAAGTGAGGTTACTGTTAGTGTAATTGGCGATAGCTTAAGATTAGGGGGGTATTTTTATCTAAAAAATGTTTTTGTGGCCGGAACGGCGCTTTAAATACCACTGAATGAGGCTCTATTTGTGTGAAAAAAATTATAAAAATTGTATATGAGTACAGTGTTGCATGACCGTGCAATTTTCCTTCAAAGTGTGACAGCGCTGAAAGGTGAAAATTGGCCTGGGCCTACGACTCTAGTGGTTACTTAAGATATTACACTGCCTACTCTCAGGGTGCCAGGAAACCAGACCACATGGGGATGCAGGTAAAATAAAGCATTTTATTGGAGCAAACAACAATAAATGCACAGCAAGAGTGAGGAAGTGAGAGCAGGAACAAGCCGGGGTCAAGTTCAGAAGCGGGTAGTCATCCAAGCCGGGGTCGAGTCCAGTAACGGGTAGTCATCCAAGCCGGGGTCGAGTCCAGAAGCGGGTAGTCATCCAAGCCGGGGTCGAGTCCAGAAGCGGGTAGTCATCCAAGCCGGGGTCGAGTCCAGTAACGGGTAGTCATCCAAGCCGGGGTCCAATCCAGAAGCGGGTACTCATCCAAGCTGGGGTCGAGTCCAAATACGGGTAGTCATCTAAGCCGGGGTTGAGTCCAGTAACGGGTAGTCATCCAAGCCGCGGTCGAGTCCAGAAGCGGGTAGTCATCCAAGCTGGAGTCGAGTCCAGAAACGGGTAGTCATCCAAGCCGGGGTCGAGTCCAGAAGTGGGTAGTCTACCAATGCTGCGTCGTCTGCCAATGCGGGTTCTACTGCCGATGTGAGGTCGAGAGCCAGGAGAGTCGTCAGCCAAGCCAGGTCATACACGGAGGAACATGGAGAACAGAAGACTGCAAACCTTGGAGCACAAACGCAAGGACTGCAACCTATCAGGTGATAAATATAGTCAGGTGTGCAGCATCATCACTGTGCGACACCCAGGCAGCAGGCAAGTGATGATACAATCAGAGTTTATAAGAGGCAGCAGTCTGCACATGTCCAAGATGGCTGCCAACAGGAGGGCAAGGTAAGACCATGACACCTGCTCACTACTAGACATTCCTGAGCCTATTTTCATGTCTAACTAGGGTGACATCTCGTGGCCACACTGGGGAACTACACTGGGCACTCCTGTTCCCCTACCCTACAATACTACAGTCACACAGCCTACGTCCTTCATGTAGTTTGGTTCTCCAGACACTGACCATGACCACCCTGGGTGGACTCCTGCCAGGCAATTTATACAGAGCATTATTCCCATGATGCCACACACTGGAATGGGCAGGGCTGTCTACGGTCACACCCCACTACTACTCGTGTGGTCCCTAGTGGCTACATAGAATACTACACCACCTACTCACTTCAAGGGTTCCCTTAGCCTACTTCCATGGCTAACTAGGGTGACACCTCATGCCTACACTGGGGAACTTTACCAGGCATTCCTTTGCCCCTTCCCTATAATACTAGACAACATTTTCATTATACTCCTCATCTGCTGGGGAGGTGCAATTTCATTTTTTAGGATCAGCCCAGGGCTGGGCTTCAAAGCGTTGGATCCAATGGATTTTACAGCATAAGGACTCACACTTAGTATGCTACACCGTCCACTCACTATAAAGGATCCCTGATCCTACTCTCATGGTTAACTAAGGCAACACCTTGTGGTCACACTAGGAAACTACACTGGCACTCCTGTGCCCTTACCCTGCAATACCAGAGCTGCACAGCCTACATCCAGGATGTAGCTTGGTCCTCCAGACACTTCCCAGGACTGCCCGCCACACTATTTATACAGAGCCCTACTTCCCAAGATGCCCCACACTGGTATGGGCAGGACTGACTATGGTCACACCCCACTACTACTCTGGTGGTCCTTAGTGGCTACTTAGAATACAACACCACCTACTCACTTAGTAGAGGGATCCCTTAGCCTACTTCCATAGCTAACTAGGGGGACAGCTCATGGCTACACTGGGGAACTTTTCCAGGCATTCCTTTGCCCCTTCCCTATAATACTAGACAGTACAGTAAAACCTTGGTTTGAGAGTAACTTGGTTTGAGAGCGCTTTGCAAGACAAGCACATTTTTAAAATATATTTTGACTTGATATATGAGCGATGTCTTGATATACAAGTAGCGTCATGTCACAACTGGGTATAAAAGAGAAGAGAGGCCCCTCTAAGTGTAGCAATACAATACTAAGTATGCAGGCATCCGGGGTAAAGCTGTCCACATAGACCATTCTCCGCACTGCCATCTTCATCACACCCTTCCACGCTGCGCTCCACAAGCGATTCAAAGCCTCGCTTTCAGATCACTCTACTGCAGGGTAATCTTCCCAGTCACGATTGCAGACTGACATCGGTGAGAGCCAATGGTTCAGAAGATGGTCTATGTGGACAGCTTTACTCCGGAAGCCTGCATGCATAGATGTGCCTCTTTAATCATCAACCATGTGAGTTGCTAAATGTTGAACCTTCATTAAATGTCCCCATACTGCTACACTTAGAGGCGCCTCTCTTCTCTTTTATACTCTGTAGCTCCTGCTGGATTTTGCTTCTAATCCCCTTGTGGAGGCGCCATTTGTGGATAGACATTTTATGATTACACAACCTATCACATTGGTATAATCTTTGTATGTAGACTATAAACTGAAAGACTTATGAATAATGGTTGTGGAACGAATCATCTGAGTTTCCATTATTTCTTATGGGAAAATTTGCCTTGATATAAGAGTGCTTTGAATTACAAGCATGTTTCCGGAACGAATTATGCTCGCAATCCAAGGTTTTACTGTATTTTCATTATACTCTTCATCTGCTGGGGAGGTGCAATTTATTTTTTTAGGATCAGCCCAGGGCTAGGCTTCAAAGTATTGGATCCCATCCCATGGATTTTACAGCACTTTAAGGACTTACACTTAGTATGCTACACCATCCACTCACTATAAAGGATCCCTGATCCTACTAGTCTCATGGCTAACTAAGGCAACACCTTGTGGCCACACTAGGGAACTACACTGGCACTCCTGTGCCCTTACCCTGCAATACCAGAGCTGCACAGCCTACATCCTGGATGTAGCTTGGTCCTCCAGACACTTCCCATGACTGCCCGCCACATTATTTATACAGAGCCCACAGAGCCCTACTTCCCAAGATGCCCCACACTGGTATGGGCAGGACTGACACCCCACTACTACTCTTGGGGTCCCTAATGGCTACTTAGGATACTACACTTCAGACTCACTACAAGGAATCTCTGAGCCTAATCTCATGGCTACTTAGGACAATACCTTGTGACCACACTGGGGATTACAATGGGCACTCCTATGCCCCTATCCTACAATACTAGAGCCTCACAGCCTGCATATTTGATGTAGCTTAGTCCTCCAGACACTTCCCATGACCTTCCTTGGCAGATTGCTGCCAGACAAATCATACAGAACCCTATTGCCATGATGCCCTACACTGGCATGGGCAGCACTATCTATGACCACACCCAACTGCAACTCTGTTGACCCCTAGTGGCTACTTATTATACCAGAGTGCCAACTCACTAGAAGGAATCCCTGAGCCTACTCTCATGGATAACTAGGGGGACACCTCATGGCCACACTAGGGAACTACACCAGGCACTCCTATGCCCCTATAATGGTAGAAATAATCAGGGCAACCACCAACTTAACCTTACTACTGAAGTGTTAAAATAAATGTGCCTTATAACCCAGGCATATATTGCTGCTAGCACTTCTTAAGAGTGTTTACTAAAACCACCACATAAGTCTACTAAGAAATATATTTTAAAAAATGGCCAGCGCAAAGGATATGTGACTATAAATGAATGCACAAAAAAAAATATATATATATATATTATTAATTAGTGCTACAATTAATTATACCACATTTTCACATGCATGTGAAGACCACTCGTTAATCAAATAATGGTCCACTGGACTCAGAAACGCCATAAATTAGTGTTTTTAATCCTTATTGGTTTATAATAAAAGTGTGAAAATAGAGAGCACTATGGTTTTTCCGCTTTGTATTATGGTATATTATGCTTAGGAATGAGGAGGGAAATTCAGTGGGTATACCCCTGGACAGGAAGAAAATGAGGCCTTACTGCACCCCCTATAGGAGGAATCGGTCTAAGGCATATTTGACTCTGTAGTGGGGTCAGATATTTGAGGTGAGGAGGCATTGCACCTGAAGGTGGTGGGTCATTGGAAGCACTGAGAAGATATATAAACTGTCACTATATTACACAGTGGATTTTACTATTCATATGGGACCAGGGCCTGCTGAAAAGGTAGTACAGCCAGCCCTCCTCTACTGGGCCCAGACCCCATCAGTTCAAAAGGGGAGCCCAGGCACCTGCTGAGCAGGAGCGACTGCTGTACTGCCTCATTGGTAAATTTTGTGGCTCCCCCTGCAGCCCTGCCAGCTTCTCCTTCCTTTTTTTCCTTCCGTGCAGGGGGATTGGTATCTGCATCCCCACCCCCCACTGCTGTCCGGGCCCCCTCTTGTATGGCCCCCTCCCTTGCAGCATTGCCAACTTCTTTCCACTCCTCTGCCTATCTCAGGATAGAGAGGGGGTGTGCGCAATAAATATGTTCTATTTACCAGCCTCTTTCTTTCCTGAATTGACACAGTGAGCGATCGGTAACAATCACTCATTGTGTCCAATCATCACTGAAGCATATTAAACTGTGTACACATAAGTGGAGGCTGGTGCTCAACATTTTTTTTTTTTGGGGGGGGGGGGGGCGCAAATAGAAAAATGTAATAGGCATTGCTTTGCGGCAAAAAATTGCATGACTTTGAGGTCACAAAAGTGTGAAAGGGGCCTTCAGTAATCAAGGTATAGTGTGCCCCCTTTCAATGCAGAGTGACCACAGCATGCCCCCTTTCAATGCAGAGTGAACACAGCGTGCCCCCTTTCAATGCAGAGTGACCACAGCATGCCCCCTTTCAATGCAGAGTGAACACAGCGTGCCCCCTTTCAATGCAGAGTGACCACAGCGTGCCCCCTTTTAATGCAGAGTGACCACAGCGTGCCCCCTTTCAATGCAGAGTGACCACAGCTTGCCCCCTTTCAATGCAGAGTGACCACAGCGTGCCCCCTTTCAATGCAGAGTAACCACAGCGTGCCCCCTTTCAATGCAGACTGACCACAGCGTGCCCCCTTTCAATGCAGACTGACCACAGCGTGCCCCCTTTCAATGCAGACTGACCACAGCGTGCCCCTTTTCAATGCAGAGTGACCACAGCGTGCCCCCTTTCAATGCAGACTGACCACAGCGTGCCCCCTTTCAATGCAGACTGACCACAGCGTGCCCCCTTTCAATGCAGACTGACCACTGCGTGCCCCCTTTCAATGCAGAGTGACCAGCGTGCAGAGAGACCAGTGAACTTACCTGAGGTCTCGGACCAGCTTCCTGATTGGCTAGGAGGAGGATCGGTGTGACAATAGCGAATATTCATTCGCTATTGTTACACAAATGGGTGGGCTCAGGGCGCACTGCTCTGCGCCCCGGGTCCACCCTTTACTGAAGCCTATTAGAGCCTCTGGCTCTAATCACGTGCTTCAGAAAAAAAAAAAAAAACATTGAACTCCATGCGTCCGGCGCCCCGCATGTAGATTAGGGGGCCGGACGCATGGATAGGGGGGGAGGCGCCACTGCGCCCCCAACACACCAGCCGCCACTGGTACACACTACATATGTAAAAAAAAAAAAAAAAAGAAGGAGGGGGGTGGACCCTGTCAGGTAGACTGTATAGGGGCCCAGGGATTTCTAACAGCAGCCCTGAATGGGACTTTTTAGATGTTTGTTGAATTTTGTTCACAGTGATATTTGTTGTTTCTGAGTCCAGTGGATCGTTAATAGATCAACGAGTAGTCTTCTTCACATGCATATAAAAAATGTGGTATACTTAATTGTAGCATCGTTTATTAGTATTTTATTTTTTGTGCATTTATTTATATTCGCATACCTGTTGCGCTGCACTCATTTTTTTATACTCCTATGCCCCATCCTACAATACTAGACAAAATTTGCTTTATATTTTTCATCTGCTGGGGAGGTGCAATTTAATTTTTTAGGATCAGCCCAGGCCCCAGGGCTAGGCTTTCCATTTTTGAATCCCATGGATTTTACAGCATAAGGACTCTGAAAATGACAGTCAATTAAAATAGTTACACCCATATCTTCACTTTTCAGTGTTATTTGGACTTCCCGATAAGCCCTATCAGATGCTTCAGTTGGGTTTACAGCACCCAATCTGATCTTCTCTCCTTTTTAGGATCTCCCCACACCTGTCTGCTCGTCTATGGCCGCCCCGAGCGCACAATACCCAGCTACACATAAGTGGCTTAATGAAAACCTGTCACTGCCACCGGGACATCAATAAATAGCCAACAGCAGGGGGGTCACCAGCAACCCAGGTGATGCCAGCCGGCCTGAATAAAAGCGTTTGTTGGCAATTTTTCATGATTTAATTATTCATAGCGTTAATCCGGGCGTTTCCATGGCGTGCCTCAGTGGGAAGCCTTTGTTCCGATGTGTCTGTATCCACTGACCCCCTCAACCTCCCTGCTGGGTCTCCTCAAAACATCCATTCTATTGGAGTTTAATAGAGATAAGAGTGTCACATGCAAGTTGTCACAATGTTCCTAAGCTGTAATATTATCTAAGCCTGGGGAATGGCGGTCACCGCGTACACCGCCATCCCGGGATAGGCGCAATTGTTTTCAGCCGGGGATTACAGCCTGCTCTCTCTGCATGGAGTCGCTTGTGGCGCATCCAAGACCAGAGGCGGCTTTTACAGGCGCGGTAAAACTTGATGCTGCCAAGCGTCGCCCATGGCGGGGACTGCGACCGGCACAATAGCAAGCTGAAAGGCGCTGACAAGTGTAAGCTCTTGGGCTCACGTCCATCCGCAGTCAGCTGTGAGCATGAATAATTCAGCGCCTGGCTTTGTCTGGGAAGCCACAGTTTCAGCGCGGGCTTTATGAGGGCTAATCCGTTTAACCCCTTAGTGGCCAAAAGCATGGAGCGCCTTGGCGAATGGGGTCATTTCAGAAGCGCGAGTTACAGATTTTAGGTTGTGTGCTCTGTGATAATGTTTAAGGTTCATTCACCGCATTTTAAATAGAACGGGCAACACACCACCACACGCAAAAGAGTGCACTTGCGTATTTTGTTTTTAAATACACTTCAATAACGCACATTTTTGCATTGTGTATGCGTGTTGCATTAACTAGTTCACTTGGGCTTCCTGCCACGAATTGAGGGAATGAATTGGAATGTCCTTCGGCTTAGTGCGCACATTTAGGCTGGTGGATAAGGGAACGGCCAATTTTCAAGGTACAGATGGCCAGCCGATTGCCCGCTTAGGCCCGGTTCACACTTCTGCGCTTGAATTTTTAGGTTTTCATGCGTTTTTATGCGGTTTTCACGCACTCCTATTGAAGTCTATAGTGCAAAAAATGCACCAAAGCGCTGCAGGCCATTGTGATGCATTTCAGTGCGTTAGAATGTACAAATGCCACGTCCTAATTTTTTTTCCCAGGTTGCACAGAAACGCATTGCCTAGGTGTGAACAGCCTCCACAGACAATAAATGGGACTCCTCTTGCCGTGCAATAATGAGAAAAGCGCGACAAATAGCACAGCTGTAAATGGGAGACTGACAATTGCAGTAGCCATAAGCCCCGTTCACACCAGTGCACGTTACTTTAACACACGCATGTTTCAACACATGTTGAATAGGCTGTAGAGCACCAAAGACGCTGAAGACTAGAGCTGATGCATAATCGTGCATTTTTCAATGTGTTTTTGTAGCATGTTTTTATGTGCAATCACTTTTTTATTTGTTTTTTTCCCACACTTTATTCATTTTTGTAGAAGGAAAAAGGAACACTAAAAAAAATAAAAAAGCACCAAAACGCATGTATGTGCATTTTTCAGGAGCTCCTTTTTTAGTCTTTATGGCTCAAAGCGCACCAAAAGAAGCACCTGCGCCTTTTCAAAAATCACACTGCAGCATATTGCATTGATATGAACAGGTACCATAGAGAATAATGGGATTTCCACTGTTGTGCGATGCAGTGTGACAGCAGATGCACGACAAATCCATACCTGCCAACTCTCCCGTTTTTCCCGGGACAATCCCGGCAAATAGGAGCCTGTCCTGGGTAATTTACATTGTCCCTGTTAATCAGGGACAATGTAAATCATTAAAAAAAAAATTTTGTTTCACACAAGCTAGGTGTTGTAGTTCTGGCAGCAGGTTGTCTCTCTCTGGGTGCCCGCTCACTCTTCCCGCCTGTCGCAAATTTAACGTGTCACCGGAGGCAGGGTGTCAGCATGGTGCACTTTCCGAAATTCGCCAGCAGGGGGAGGCAGAGCACCTTCTGACAAGCTGACACTTTAGAATTGCAGGGAATTGTGATGAGAATTTTAAACTTTAGGTAGAAGTAGTGCATCTGAATGGGAGAATTATTCCAACTCTGCTACTTTGGCCTCAAGTTTTCAATTCCCTTTTCAAATTCCTGTAATTCTCTCTTTATGAAGTAGACCCTATAATCTGATAAGCAGGCGGATATTAATTATGCAGAATGGGCGGAGCTTCAGAGAAGTGGGTGTGGTAAGTAATTGATAGCTGTGCTGCAAAGTGTCCCTTTTTTCAAATGTTGGCAACTATGCAAATCACGTTAGTGTGAACCGGGGGGGGTTAATGTGACGCACAAATTGTTCACATATTTGCGCTTTTGTGTGTTGCAATGCATGTGCGCTTTCTTAGTGCACCAGGGTGCTATTCTAAATGAGCGGCAATGCAACAGGCTGCGCTACAAACATTGCTGCGTGTTCCAATCAACACTAAAACTGGCGTTTCAGTGCAGGTTCACACATATGTGATGTCAGACATCGCATGTGATTCGGAGCTCACTGCTCTGAAAATCACATGCGATGTCTGTGCATTGCAAATTCAGCCATACAGATTGTATGGCTGAATTCGCATCGCATTCAGACCAAACTCCCACAGGACCCTTTTATTGGTCCACCCCAGTATCGGATTCAATGGGTGTTCACAACTATGGTATCCGATTCAAGTGCGAACTGACAGTTTGCACTGCGATATGCGAACTGATCTGGGGGTGTCATTAACTTTGTATTGACACCCCCAGTGATTTGCATATGGCAGTGTGAAATGCCTGCGAGTTGAGTGTGATGCGGGAACCTGCAGTGGATTCGCAGGGTTCCAGCATGGCATATGTGTGAACGGGGACTTACAGGGCATTAACAACGCACAGGTATGAGACCTTTTACCAGCTTTACAAGTATGCATGAAGTCATTTTGGTCACTATATACAGCAACTATTATCTTTATTAAAAAAAAAGCTCCACCTTTAAAGCTAGGTTCATATTAAATCGTATTAAATCAATTTAAATAAAATTGATTCGTATCATAACGCCCTCACCGAGATTCCATGTAGAAGTGGAGAAGACCGGTGCCCAGGCTGATCGCGTCGGCTGTAACACTCGACCTACAACTTGCAGAATGGAATACAGACGACACCTCAGTCTCATCGGATTGCGATAATATATATTAGCTTGAAGGTGAGTGTAGCAGCCACACACTTACGCGTTTTGGCCAAAACATGTAAGCGTATTGATACTGTACTCACCTTCAAGCTAATATATATTACCTCAATCCGATGAGACTGAGGTGCCGTCTGTATTCTGTAGGTTCATAATTGTGCGTTGTGGGAACGTGAGCAAAATTGCTCTCTTTCTCGCGGAAACGTTCCGCTCTTTTGCAGATGTGTGGCAGTGCCATTTATTCTTAGTTCTTAAGGCTCCATTCCAACTTGTATGACTTGTCATGTGACTTTGGACACATGAAAGTGAAGAAATGTCACTAATACAACAAGGACTCCTCAAAATGGGTGCAAAGCTTTATTTTTGTGGTCGCATGATAAATAAAGGCAACGTTTTGGGGCCAGGGAGGACCCCTTCATCGGGCAAGTGGCAAATGCAGAAGTCTGTGGAGGGAGGGAGGGGATGGGATCCTGTTTAATAATGGGGGTGGTATGAAGGAGGCAGAGGGGGGTCTTGTGCAAAGATGGGGTAGTATGGGGGAGGCGATACTGTGTAATGATGGGGGTAGTACTGTATGGGGGAGGGGATCCTGTGTAATGATGGGGGTAGTACTGTATGGGGGAGGGGATCCTGTTTAATGATAGGGGTGGTATGAAGGAGGGGGGTCTTGTGCAACGATGGGGTAGTATGGATGAGGAGATTCTTTGTAATGATGGGGGTAGTACTGTATGGGGGAGGGGATCCTGTTTAATGATGGGGATGGTATGAAGGAGGGGGATCTTGTGCAATGATGGGGTCGTATGGGGGAGGTGATCCTGTGTAATGATGGGGGTAGTACTGTATAGGGGAGGGGATCCTGTGTAATGATGGGGGTAGTACAGTGGGGGAAAAAATTATTTGATCCCCTGCAGATGTTGTAAGTTGAATCTTGGGTAATGATAGGGATAGTATGGAGAAGGGAATCCTGTGTAATGAGGGGGGGGGGGGCAGTATGTGGGAGGGGGTTCTGTGTAATAATGAGTGTAGTACGGGGGAGAAGGTTCCTATGTAATAATTGGGTTAGTATGGGGGAGGGGGGTCTTGTGTAATGATGGGGTAGTATGGGGGGGGGGGATTCTGTGTAATGATATGGGCAGTATTGGGGAGGGGATCCTGTGTAATGATGGGGGTAGTATGGGGGAGGGGGTTCTGTGTAATGATGAGGGTAGTATGGGGGGGGGGGGGGGATTCTGTGTAATGATATGGGCAGTATTGGGGAGGGGATCCTGTGTAATGATGGGGGTAGTATGGGGGAGGGGGTTCTGTGTAATGATGAGGGTAGTATGGGTGGGGGGGATTCTGTGTAATGATATGGGCTGTATTGGGGAGGGGATCCTGTGTAATGATGGGGGTAGTATGGGTAATGGGGGTTATGTGTAATGATGAGGGTAGTATGGGGGAGGTGGTTCCTATGTAATGATTGGGTTAGTATGGGGGGAGTGGGGTCTTGTGTAATGATGGGGGTAGTATGGGGGGGGATTCTGTGTAATGATGGGGGCAGTATGGGGGAGGGGATCCTGTGTAATGCTGAGGGTAGTATGGGGGAGGGGGTTCTATGTAATGATGGGGGTAGTATGGGGGAGGGGGTTCTATGTAATGATGGGGGTAGTGTGGGGGAGGGGGTCCTGGGCAATAATGAGGGTAGAATGTGGTATGATGGTCCTGTGTAATGATAGGGGAGTAGTATGGGGGTGGGGTGTCCTGTGTAATAATGGGGGTACTATGGGAGAGGGGAGCCTGTGTAATGTAAGAGGGAAATTGCAAGGGTGGTGGAAGCGGCCCAAGAAAAGGTTTGCCCGGGGACCAATCAATATTAAAGATGGCCCTGGGAACAAACAAATTTCGAACAGCGTATGTGGAAAATCCTCTAATCCAAAAAGTAAAGGAATTACATTTCTCTCTCTATTGGCATGGAATGTACTGATGAGATGTTTCATGCGAACATTCGTACGACGATCTACCTGTACAGTATATGGCCAGCTTTGCAGTAATGCTCAGAGTACCGTCACTTTAAATATCTTCTCTGTGAATGTAAAATCTTTCCATAGTCAGCCAATCACATTGCTGCTCTCCTATATAAACCCCATTATAATATACATTTATCGGCTCTCTAATAACCCAAGCCGACCCGATCATGCTGAGTGTTGCTGTTCATCCTCACCCTTAAAGGCACGGGTCGTCTGGTCAGGCAATTAGGAGATTAAAAATAGGAGTCTGCCGTTCACCTCCCTCTATAGAGCCAGCAGCTCGGTGACCCCTCTATGAATAGCCATTGACAGGCGGACGTCACAGTGATGCACTGACCAGAATAATAAGACCCCGGGCTCTGCCTGACGTCACTGGCTCCCAGCCAATCACAGACCTCCACAAAAAAAAAAAAAAATCACATAGTTATATCTGCTGGAGGACTCTGCAGGCACTGGAAAGCTGGAATAGTCGGCTGATCGAACTTCCAGGGACCGGCTCACCCCCAGATAAGGGTCTGGATTTCGACACCAATTGGCTTAATTGTCATCGTCCCATTAAATTATTATTTCTTCCTATAAGGAGAAAAAAAGGGGGAGATTGGGACTTTAAATGAGGTGCGTGAGGACAACTGGTACATAGTAAAGCGTAAAAAATGGTCTAATAGATTTGCAGCATGGTACAGTATAAAAAATAATTACAGTGTGTTAAAAGTGGATTTTATTAAAAGGTTCATAAACAAATAACAAGGGATACATGATTGCAATGATGCATACAGGTGATGAAAAGAGTTCATCGATGGTACAGTTGGATCACACCACATATTGTAGTAATGAAATATGAGAGCTGACATGTTAGAACAATACATTCTTATTTAACAACTAGCAAAGATTTCATTATAAAAAAATCAGATGATTGTCGTGGAGAAAATGCATCCTAAAAGCCCGACGCGTTTCATGGAATATGTTCCACTTCCTCAGGATCAGATGCATTATGTATAAAACTCAGCTCTAAGTACAACACATGATGTTATGGACAGCAGACCCCTGGGGAATGCCTAAGCCGGGAACTGTGGGAGTATAGTCCTTGACCACCAGGGCACAATAGAGGACCTCATGAAAAATGCATTTCTCCATTGTAGTGGCATAAATAGCAATCTCAAGAGAGTTCCCTAGCTCGGCCACAGATAGCTCCCAGCATCACGCCAGCGTTCGCAGGGAGGGGAGGCGTCACAGTCCATGACCACTGCCGCCCAGACTGTGACGACTCCCCTCCCTGCCAACACTGGCGTGACACTGGGAGCTATCATCTAGCTCTTTCCTCCCTCACTGGCTCACCCCTTTCATTCATTGAATTTTAGGTCTTTCTATCATGGAGGCTCAGCATCAGCTTTAAGATGCATGATTATGTGTGCTGATTAGCCGCTGGATTGCTTTTATGTCCCCTACCCCCTCCCTCTGCCTTTGTGGGCTCTCCCATGTGATGAGAGAGCCTAGGATCTAATCTGGCAGTGGGTTACCATAGAGCTGGCCATGGACCGGATGGTCCCTGGCCATCTTTATGATCCTGGGAGGCTGAACATGAAACCATGACATCACTTCTGGCTCTGGCAGGTGCCTTTTTTTTCCCCCCTGGAAAGCAGAGATCGAGGTTTTTATTTTTGATCTCATGCTTTTCAGGGTAGAGGAGATATCTGGGGCCTTGTAGACCCCAGATGTCTCCATAAAGAGGAGCTGTCATGCCTTATTCTTTTTGATCTCATGCTTTTCAGGGTAGAGGCGATATCTGGGGTCTTATAGACCCCAGATGTCTCCATAAAGAGGACCTGTCATGCCTTATTTCACACGTTTACTTCCCTTGTGATAGTAATAAAAGTGGTCCAAAAAATAAAGGGACAGTGTCATGCCTTATTCTTTTTGATCTCATGCTTTTCAGGGTAAAGGCGATATCTGGGGTCTTGTAGACCCCAGATGTCTCCATAAAGAGGAGCTGTCATGCCTTATTCTTTTTGATCTCATGCTTTTCAGGGTAGAGGCGATATCTGGGGTCTTATAGACCCCAGATGTCTCCATAAAGAGGACCTGTCATGCCTTATTTCACAAGTTTACTTCCCTTGTGATAGTAATAAAAGTGGTCCAAAAAATAAAGGGACAGTGTCATGCCTTATTCTTTTTGATCTCATGCTTTTCAGGGTAAAGGCGATATCTGGGGTCTTGTAGACCCCAGATGTCTCCATAAAGAGGAGCTGTCATGCCTTATTCTTTTTGATCTCATGCTTTTCAGGGTAAAGGCGATATCTGGGGTCTTGTAGACCCCAGATGTCTCCATAAAGAGGACCTGTCATGCCTTATTCTTTTTAATCTCATGCTTTTAGGGTAGAGGCGATTGACCCCAGATGTCTAAAGAGGACCTGTCATGCCTTATTCTTTTTGATCTCATGCTTTTCAGGGTAAAGACGATATCTGGGGTCTCCATAAAGAGGAGCTGTCATGCCTTATTTCACACGTTTACTTCCCTTGTGATAGTAATAAAAGTGGTCCAAAAAATAAAGGGACAGTGTAAAAATACAAATAAATGACATAATAAATACATTTTAAAGCGCTTCTGCCCCCCCGTGCTCGCGCAGTGGTGAATGCATACGTAGGTCGCGCTCGCATATGTAAAATATGTTCGCACATTCATGTCAGGTATCCCCACTAACGTTATAGAGAGAGGAATAATTCTAGTGCTAGACCTTCTCTGCAACTCTAAACTGCTAACCGGTAAAAAAAAAAATGGTAAAGCGTCGCCTATGGAGATTTTTAAGTGCCGTAGTTTTGCACCATTGAGCGTGTGCAATTTTTGACATGTTAGCCATCTATTTATTCGGGGCAATATCATCTATTTATATTTTACCAAAAAATGTTGTTATATATTGTGTTTTTTCCATTAAAATTAATTTATTCATTCACTCAAGTATATTTTTCCCCAAAAAATTGTGTTTGAAATATCGCTGCGCAAATACCATGTGACATAAAAAATCGTAACGACCGCCATTTTATTCTCTAGATATAATGTTTGTGGGTTCTTAGTTTTTAAGCAAAAAAATACAGATTTTTCGTGTAGGAGAGAAATGTCAGAATTGGCCTGGGTGGGAACAGGTTAATAAAAGGTGCAGAAAGAACTTCTGATGTGACTTTGGTGACAGGATGATGACACTCCATTCCTCTGCTGCCTCGGAGGGATTCTCCAGTGTGAAACAATCCCATCTGCTCCCCACATAGGTGACAGACGTCTGGGGGACACGTAGAGAAAGTGACAGCCTTTCCACCCCCCCACCTGACGTCCCCTCCACCGGCGTCCCCCCCTCACCTTGCCGTGACTGCGAGCCGTGCGTCACGACAGGAGTGACTCACCGCCAGCGGAACCTGACAATGTCTCCATGAAGCGTGACTAACGATACGGCATATCAGCGGCAAAGAATACAGAGATTTTCTCTTCTCAAAACTTCCTGCCAATTATTTATCTTCTGGAATATTAATATAAATCATCAATCTCGTGTCTGGCATGAAGCCAGATCTGCTGGTATAGGCATGAGATGGACATGCGTAAGAGTAGCCAAAGGTCAGCACACACACACATTTGATATTTTAGTGTGTGGTGGAGGCTGTTCCCAGGTCTGTACACCTGCTGTGCCCATTATGAGGGGTTCCTAGGTCTGTACACCTGCTGTGCCCATTATGAGGGGTTCCTAGGTCTGTACACCTGCTGTGCCCATTATGAGGGGTTCTCACCATCCCTGTTCTGAGTTCCCGGGTCAGAACACCTGCTGTGCCCATTATAAGGGGTGCCCATCATCCCTGTGCTGAGTTCCTAGGTCTGTACACCTGCTGTGCCCATTATGAGGGGTTCCTAGGTCTGTACACCTGCTGTGCCCATTATGAGGGGTTCACACCATCCCTGTTCTGAGTTCCCAGGTCAGAACACCTGCTGTGCCCGTTATAAGGGGTGCCCATCATCCCTGTGCTGAGTTCCTAGGTCTGTACACCTGCTATGCCCATTATGAGGGGTGCCCACCATCCCTGTGCTGAGTTTCAAGGTCAGAACACCTGCTGTGCCCACTTTGAGAGGTTCCCACCATCCCTGTGTCAATTTGCTGGGTCTCTACACCTGCTGTGCCCATTATGAGGAGTTCCCACCATCCCTGTGCTGAGTTACAGGGTCTGTACACCTGTTGTGCCCACTATGAAGGTTTCCCACCATTTCTGTGCTGAGTTACTGGGTCTGTACACCTACTGTGCCCATTATGTGGGGTTCCCACCATCCCTGTGCTGAGTTCCCAGGTCTGTACACCTGTTGTGCCCACTATGAGGGTTTCCCACCATTCCTGTGCTGAGTTACTAGGTCAGTACACCTGCTGTGCCCATTATGAGAAGTTTCCACCATCCCTATGCTGAGTTCCTGGGTCTGTTCACCCTCTGTGCCCATTGTAAGGGGTTTCCATAATCCCTGTGCAAAGTTCCCGGGTCTTAACACTTGCTGTGTCCATTATAAGGTGTTGCCACCATCCCTGTGCCGACTTCCCCGGTCTGTACACCTGCTGTGCCCATTATGAGGGGTTCCCACCATCCCTGTGCTGAGTTCCCGGGTTTGTCTGTCTGTCTTTCTATCTATCCATTGATCAGTTAGTCTGTCTAGCTATTTATCATTCTCTATCTATCTCTGTCAATTTATCTCTCTCTCTATCACTTATATCTTACGTACAGTTGATATCACTAAAATATTTTCTTACTGCTTTTACTAAGAAATGTACCTGCAACCCTTCTCTGCAATAAATGTCCATATTCTGCACATCAGATGAAATTTCACATCAAGCTGTAAGCGTCAATTCCTGTGCCAAAGAGAAGAGAGTGTGGATGAATGAAACTAACGAAATCATTCAGTCTATTTTTCATTTCATGATAAGAATCCTGTCGCAAGAGAATTCCATAAGCCTCCACTGCAAGCCTCTTGTTTGGAAAATGTAGCTTGCCATGCTGGCATGTATATTCTCTGTCTTCAGTATGATATTGACCCTTAGGTACTCAGACATCCCAACCTGCAAAAACTCATTTCCAGACTTGTATAAAGTACTCGAAATTTCTACTTGAGTAAAAGTACAAGTGCTCGATCAAAAAATTACTTGAGTAGAAGTGGAAGTGCTCGCAGAAAAAGTTACTTAAGTAGAAGTACTAAAGTATTCAACATTTTTTTTACTTAAGTATTGCAAGTAGTTTTTTCAAAAAATTTGCTACTTAAGTACTAAAAGTAAAAAGTACCAGTAGTTTTGAAAAAAAATTTCTACTCAAGTACTGAAAGTAGAAGTACAAGTACTGTGTTATGTAGTTATTAAAGAAAGAAGTCAAAAGTATGAACATCATATTGTTTTTTATTATTTCAAATGATTTATTCAAATGATTAACCTGTGTTTGTTAGTAGTTTCTTGATGCACTTTAAGCGCTGTAGCACCATTTATTTGTTTGTTTCATATTTTCTTTTTATCGGAAAGATTTGGTATAGCAGCTTTTATTATACACAGCCTTTATTTTCGTATGCGCTGATTTACAAATGACATTATACACATTATTTTGAGCTTTATGCAACCTGCCATCTACTGTTCTGGCAGTGGTAATTTTTTTAAAAGTAACGAGTAACTATGCAGCACAAAAAAAAAATACTTGAGTAGAAGTATCGAAATCATCGAAAAAATGTAGTGAAGTAAAAGTAGAAGTAGGAGAAAAAAATTCTACTCTAGGAAAGTACAGATACCGCATTTCGGTACTTAAGTACAGTACTTAAGTAGTTCTACTTCGTTACTATACATCTCTGCTCATTTCAGGGAGGTGGCACTCCACGCCGCTGAATCCCTCCGCGCGTGCCGCCGCACTCTTCCCGCGCTGCCGTGCCCCCCCCCCCCCCCGCACTAATTTAGCACAACTAAAGGATGATCAAATGAAATGGAATTAGTATACAGAAGAGGTTTACCAAAAAAAAAAAAAACGTTTTGAATTTAACTATGTACTTTACAGTGCATCTCTAGGTAATGGGTAATTCCCCTCCCTTCAGGAAAAGCACAGTGACTTCCTGTTGGCTTTCTGGTAGTGGAATAATGGGTACATTTCCCCAGAGGCACATAGACCACAAAAAATGACTATGGCAGAAGTTTTATTCCTTCATCAAAATGTAAAAGAAGAATGTCTACAGGTACACTTTACCATAGGTCTACATGTTCCAGAAGCTCCATGTGCTCTCAGTACACATCAGTGAAGGGGTTGCTATGGACAACTGCTGTAGTGCTGAATATTTTTATCTCCTGTTATTTTGAAGTACATGGCTCACTGTCAGGAGTAGAGAGAAAGCTGCTGCTTCCTCTGCATCCCTCCTCCTCTCACAGGCAGAAGTAGTGGCTCTGTCTCACTGCACGGAGCTGCTCAGGATGACTCACAGAGTGAGTCACACTGACAGCTCAGCTGCTTCCACTCGGCTTCACAGCTTGCCTGGATATCGCCCTGAGCTTGCGGGTGTCCGTGAGCTCAGGGCAGAAAACGGGAGTCTCCCGCGATTTGCGGGAGACTTGAGATGTCTGGGTACTCTTTCACACGGGCGGTCCGATCAGATCCGCCTGTCAGTTTTTTAGGCGGATCTGATCGGATGCCCCATTCAGCCCTATGGAGCAGCGGATGTCAGCGGTGACATGTCCGCTGACACCCGCTGCCATCCGCATCCGATCCTGTCCGTATAATACGGACGGATGGAAACCCTATTTTCCATCCGTCCTGGGGATCAGATCGGATGGGATCGGATGAGAGCGGAGAGGCGGTCCGCTCTCATCCGATTCCCCATAGAGAGCAGCGGGGGCTGTGACACCTCCCTCTCCGCACTGCAAGCGGAGACGGAGCTGTCATCCGCCGGCTCAGCGGGGACCGTGTGAAAGAGCCCTTATTTACACACCCCCCGTCGATGACGTCACATGGGGGCGGTGCCACAAGGTGGCTCTGTCCCTTACCTATTTAAACGGCATCTGACCTTTTTTGTCAGATGGCCGAGCATGCAGATGGTGGTAGTCTTCATCGAGGGTGGAGCTTTTTTTTTTTTTTTTTTTTTTGGGTCCATTTGGTGGGCATTGTGATTGACAATGGATCTACATCTGAGAATATTGTTTTTTTTTTTGTTTTTTTTTTTTAATAAAAGAATTGTCAAGAACTGTGTGTGTGTGTTTTTTTTCTTGTTGACACTTTTTTTTGGTGACTGAGTAGTAGGGGTACCCCATACTTATTCACATGGGGGGGGGGGCAGGATCTGGATTCCAATAACCCCTCTGACTGCAGACCCCCACAACCACCATCCAGGGTTTTAGGGAAGAGGTCCTTGTCCTCATCAACTTGGGGACAAGGTGCTTTGGAGCCCCCCCTCTCCAAAGCAACCCCCTATGTTGAGGGCATGTGGCCTGGTATAGTTCAGGAGGGGGCGCTTGCCACCCCCCTTTCCTGGCCTGCCAGGCTGCATTCTTGGATAAGGGTCTGGTATAGATTTGGGGGGGGGGGCTTTTTTTTTTTTTTTAGATTGGCGTGGGGATTCTCCTCAAAATCCATACCAGACCAAAAAGACACAGCAACCAAAAAAAATGTATAATAATAAATGTAATGCTATTAAACACTGCACTACACTATACTTACACTACACTGACACGCTACACTCAGTTACAATAACACTAACTAGCTATCAGCTATCTTTCTCCAGCAACACACTGTAAAAGGTTGCGATGGGAAGGAACCTTTTATAGTGTGGGGTGGGACTATGAGCACTGAGCCATGATCATCATGACTTTGTCCAATCAGGGCCCTGACAGTGTTCTGTGCCCTGATTGGGCAAAGCCTTCGTCAGGTGCATTGTCTCAGCCAATCATTGCCCTAGAATGCACTGTGCAACATCCCGCCGAGCTCCCCACAAATTCGGGTGTTCGCTGAATGGGGGAACAAGCGATATTCGGGCCGAACTTATGCTCGGTCCAAACTGCTCGCCCAACACTAACAAAGAGCCACCATGGATGAGTATTTAGTTGATTGACCCAATGAGGGAGCAATGCCACTGGAGAAGGTAAGGGGTCCCCTGTAACATCTCCCATTTGAATAAGCTAGCAACGCACTGAAACTTAATGAGCGACTTGTTAGTTTGGAATGAAGGGGTGAGAAACAGCAGAAAGACAGACAGCAAAACACGAGAGCGCAGACAGAAGCTGTTTTTGATACACGGATCAATTTCAAGACCACATAAGGCTTGAATTATACTAAAGTCAGAGAAACGCGTAGGATGCTGTGCTTTTCCTTGATGCTTCCCTCCAGTCTGTTTTATGCCAGTACCGCATGTACCACAAATCTGTCTACACACAGATAACAACTGTCGTCTCTTCATCCTTCTCTCCTTCCATCTGTCTCTCATATTCCAGACCAGAGAGACAGGACATCACAGGACACAGAGGAGTTCATACTTATGACCACTTGGGTTATGCTGGCACCTTCAGGGGAATGGATGCTGGTCAGAAAAATGCATGAATTCCCACCCAGGCATGGCTCTTCCCAGCTCAGCTAAGCTTAAGTTTTATAGTAAGCAATGAGGAACATACAGAGGGGAGTGTAGCGCTACCCCCATAGGAGCGGGTGGATAGGATAGGTCCTCCTCCTTTTCCAGAACCACAGCCCCTTTGGCACACCAGGTTGGGGGTACAAACATACAATATCACAGGAAATCACTGAAAGTAATACTTAGTACCCAATAGTAGTGTTATATCAAAGAAAACAGGCACCAAATCAGGTAGTAAAGACAAACTTAATATATTGTCACCCAGTATGGTTGCTAACTAGGCAAGCAAAAATGAATTAACAATGGTAATAACACAATTTAGCATACAAAGTGATTAACAGTAGGGACAAGGCATACGATGACATTTGGCATCCTAATCAGCATAAACAGTAGCAAGGCCGCCTCAAGTACAGCAGTGAAGTTGAATCTACTGATTTCTAGAACTATACTGTCAGAGAAAATTTATGGCGGTCACCCTAGTCCTAGACCGACTGGGTATGTCCAAAAGAAAAGGAGGATGGTAGTGGTGGGGCAGTCCTTTGAAATGTTCTTCTGCCGGCTATGGTTGGGGCCCTTTAGGAACGTTGCACTTAACAACAGTCCCACTTAACTTGCATGCAGTATAGGTACAATATAGTCTTGGCATATGTGCAAGGTATATGTGGTTTATATGAGGTAAAGGTTTGGTATAATGCAATATAGGTGAATTCTAGGTTTGGAAGTGCAGTATGGGTGTGGTATGGATTGGGTACACTTGGTGTTCTGCTTTCTCAGTGGTTCAGTCCTTGTTAGCAGTATCAGCAATAGGCAAAAAGCCCGCTTATCAGTCCCCAGGATGCTGAGGTGACCTCTTACTGTAGAACTGGTGCCCCCTTGGTCTCCAGCGATCCGCGGTGGGTGAATGGATGCTCCGGTCTCCCTACTGCAGCTGTGCAGTTGCTGCAATGTGGGCCATGCTGTGCTACCCCTGGGTGTCCATACTTCCAGTCTCAGGCTTGCATCTCTGCAGGGATGGTTTGCAGCTTGCAGGCGAATATCCAGACAGAGGTACTCTCCCTGTAACTTCCTCAATGCGAAGAGGAAGAACTTTCCCTGGCAGTTTCATAAAAAATCATATCTCCACTTCTCCTACTGCACAGTGCATATTGGGATCTGTAGTTTAACCATTTCAGTATAACCATTATATGGCTGTCATCTTAAACTACAAATCCCAGGATTCTCAGAGCTCTGCCTAGAAGTCCAAGAGCTTGTTTTGCATTAGCTCTCCCCTTACTGGTCGGAGGAGAATAGTGCAGCATAACATCAGTATCTCAGTAGACGGGGAGAAGAATAAATGTCAATATTTCCTTCTTAATATTGCTGTAGCCCAGCACTTGGCTACAGGAGGAATCCCTATGTTCTGTAATATTCTTCAAACCAAACATCTTAATTTCTTAATTGTACATCACAGGACAGAGGTTCAGCACCCAATGGAACCTCTCTAAGACTTTTCCTGTCTGTTGGACATTTGATTCCATTTTCTGAACCAACTGCTCCCTGAGCAGCAGCTTATCCAGGTATCCCATAATGAGGATACTCCAAGTCCTCGAAAACCCCAGAAATGAAGCTAACGACTTGGTAAACAATCTCTGGGTCGTGGAAAGGCTGAACGAATCGCAGAAACTCTTGATGAGGCCAGAAAATGAGGACGTTAAGGTAGGCATCTTTGACATCCACCAATACCTAGAAGTCCCCCTGATGGAACTAAGTAATCACAGACCAAGGACTCCATCCTGCAACTCTGTACTTTTAGGAACTTGTTGAGACCCTTGAAGTCCAGAATAGGCTGAATGTCTTTGTTGGGCTTGGGAACTGTGAGTAGGTTGGAATAAAAGCTATGAGACCTCTGCATTGCCGGCGCAGGAGTGATATCCTCTTAGGACAACAGTCCTTCCAGGGCTCCAAATAAAACTGTTCCTTTGTGGATCTGAAGATACCCTTTACCGCATAAGGTGTGGAGGGGGAAGACAGCAAAACCTCAGCTTGTAGCTTGTGACTTCCAGAATCCAAGAGGCCGCAAGGGCCTGTAAGCATTCCACCACCCATGAGAACGGGACCACTGTTTTACTGTGAGAAGCATTTGCCTCCAGAGCTACAGGACTTGGGAATCTAGGTATTCTTACTGAACTGGGAGGTAGACTTTCACTTAGAGCCTGAGGCTGGTTGCTTAAGAATAGGGACTCTTCATGGATTCTGAAGGCATCACTGGTTTCTGACCGTTTCACCTTCTTAAGTTACGAGTGTGCGCTTCCCCACAGTAACTTTCTGTATGAAGGTATCCATATGGTGCTTTTCCACTGCATGGAACCGAACGGTACGGCTCTCAAAAACAGTACCTACTCGATTGTGGTTCCAAGAGATACCATACCTGGTACCATATCCCACAATCCTTTGCATGCAGTCACTACTAGCCACTGATTGGTCAGAGAATCCCACCCACCCCGTTGTTATCCCAACCACTTAACTTTAGTGGAAAAGCAAACCATACCGTACTGTACCGTACCGTACCGAACCGTTCCAACACCGTACCATGCGGTACCAGCAGTGGAAAAGCAAACCGGGCCAAGCAGGGCCGAGTAGAGCCGAGCCGGTAATTGCAGTGGAAAAGTGCCAAAAGATAGCCCAAACAAGCATTCGCCCCAAAAAGGCAGCTTTTTCTCCTGGTAGAAAAGTTCTGCCAACCAATACTTGAACCATATGATCCTTCTTATGTAGACAGACATAATGCCCATTTTAGAAGGCAGCCATATAGAATCTTCCAGGGCATCAAATGAGAAACTTGAGGCTTTCGTATAGTCTTCTAGGAGATGCTAAGGGGCAGGATCTTCCGGGTCAGATTGTCTGCAATGCAGCGCAGGCTTCGCCTAGACCTTAAGGCAGGGTTTCTCAACCAGGGTCCCATGGAACCCTAGGGTTCCACCAGAGGTTGCTAGGGTTTCCTTGAGCAATGATCAATGTCTGCCTCTCAGGTAAGTTCCCATTAAACTTTTTAGCGATCTGGAATTCTTCCCAATGACCATTACAATAACGTATCATGAGTTGTAGATATAGTATATTTTAGCAGGCGTTTCCTGAGACCGGAAAGTTATTTCAAGGGTTCCCCTGTGCTGAAGAGATTGAGAAAAAGCTGCCTTAAAGAGATTGTAAACTCGTTTAACTTTTTTTTTTTTTTTTTACAACCTGAAAGAGAAACACATAATGAGCTAGTATGCATCGCATACTAGCTCATTATGAAATACTTACCTTAGAACGAGCCCCCGCCGTGCCGTCCGCTTACTTGTATGACGGGCGACATGTCCTGTCACCCGTCTTCCGGGATCGCGGCATCCGGCCATCTGATTGGCCGGAGCCGCGGTGACGTCACTCCCACGCACGCGCGCGGGAGCCGACGGTCACGGCACGGGGCTCTGAAGGAACGGCACCAGCGGCCGTTCCTTCAGAGCGCATGCGCCAGTGACGTCACTGGCTGCATGTAAGGTAAATATCTCCTAAACGGTGCATGTTTAGGAGATATTTAAAGTACCTATAGGTAAGCCTTATCATAGGTTTACCTATAGGTACAACTTGCAGAGGAGGGTTTACTTCCTCTTTAAGTACTTGGCTAAGTCCTACCACAGCTACAGTATTGCTGGCTGTAGAGTTGCTCCTACCTGAAAGAAGGAAATCCTAAAGAGGGCCTTTAACCTGTGGCGTCCTTAACTCTTTCGCTGCCAGGTTCATATGTCGTACAGACCTTACAATGGGGAGGGGGGGGGGGGGTTACAAACATTCCTGGTGGCTACGGCCACCAAGATTGTGGGTAAGTCTGATAAGTAGACTCCTGCCTGTCAGGTGGAAGTATTCGGGGGACTGCGCTGATCCCGATTGTTTCCATACACCCCCCCAATGGCTCTCCCCCCCTGCCCCACCCTGCCATGTATCCCAGGCTCCACTTGCCCATCGGGTGCCACAGAGAAGAGGGGAGGGAGAAGACAGGACACACATCTGCTCTCCTCCCCACCTTGTTGCTGACCCAGAAAGGGACATGTTTGACGTCACTTCTGGGTCTGCCTCTCAGTGTCCCCGGCCAGCATGGGAAAGAATGTACTGCAATGCAATTTCTATTGTAGTACATTCAGTAGAGCACAGAGGAGACATGCAGGGTCTTTTAGACCCTAGATGTCTCATTAAAGAGAACCTCTCACCAAAAAATCATCACATAGAGGACTTTTTGTCCCCTATGTGATGTAAAAAAAAACATTTTTTTAATAGTTAAAAATTTAAGTCACACCCAAGCACAAAATCCCCCCCCCCCCTCAAAATTTTTTTTGAGGCCTCCCCACATATACGCACGTAAAAGCATGTGTCAGGACACCAAAACATATAAACATTGATTGCGATACACAGGTTACATATCGCCGTGCATGCTGGAGTGAGAGCAATGTTTCTAGCACCAGACCTCCTCCATAATACTAAAACAGATGACCTATAGGGGGCTTTTAATGTGTTGCCTATGAAAAATATAGGGTACTGCCATTTGTCGCCATTTCATGGGGGCACGCAAATTTAAGGTTTGACATGTTGGGTATCTATTTACTTGGTGCAACCTTGTCTTTTATATTTTACCCAAAAAAATGGGTAATTTATGTAATTTAATGTTTTTTATTTAATATTTGTGTGCCCTAAAATTAATTTACACCTTTGTTATAATATTGTATGACATAAAAAATTGGAACTACCACTATTTTATTCTCTAGGGTGTCTGCTTTCAGAAAATATATAATCTTTTGGGGGTTTTTGTAATCTTCAGGCCTAAAATTATTATCTAAGCATGTGTGCAAAAACTGCAAAACAGTTCTGCCAGAGAAAAGGTTAAAGACCGAGACCTCATCCACTGGGATCAGTAGGGCCCTATTTAAGTATCAAATAGCTGGGTCAACCTCCTGAAAGCCCTATTTCTTGTGGGGTGCTATGGTGGTGAAAACACCTTCTCCAGGTAAGCCCGATCGGCATACATCACTTCTTGTAAGTGAGGGTGCACTGAAATGTTTGGTGGCTGCCAGGACCCAAACCTAGTGATGTTAGGGTAAGAGGGTTCTGGCAGCAGTAACTTTAGGTTAGAGCGTACCACATACAGGAGCAAAGCCCACCAACGTCTTTTGTGTCTGAGATAGCAGCCCTGGACCCCCTGAAGCATTTGTGAGGATTTTTGATCCTTGACAGCTTCCATTTCCTCCTCCTGCTCATCCTGAGAGATTTCCTCCAATGCCTCATCCTTTTGCAAGAGAGGAGAAGGGGAAGGGGAGCACCCATGCTTGTGCCCCATACATTCCAAACCATTAACAACTCCTTAGATCTGAATATGCAACCCACTCATGGCTACAAACGATTCCTCCCATGACACAAGGTAAGTGGAGGATTGTGCCCCTGAGACCTGATGAAGGCAGGGATTCAGAATAAATCTGATCTTTTGGGGAGCCATTGCAGGGTGGACTTTGCAGGGGGTCCTCTCTACCTTATCCACTTCAGCTGGATTTTGAGTGGTCATACCAGGGTGATGCCTGCAGGCGGTATTGATTTTTAGAGCTAACGGTCAGCTTTCTTGTAAAAGCAATCTTAGCCGCTAATTAGCCACTGGATTGCTTTTACAAGCAGCGGGAAGGGATGTCTCGGGCTCTCCTGTCCCACTGGCTGACCATAGAGGTAATCAGGGACTGGAACGGCTCTGATCATCTCTATGGTATAGGAAACCAGTGATGGTCAAGTGGTTAAAGAGGGATTTGGCAGCCAACCCTATCATCCCCCCATCTACCTCTCTGATGGCATGATGTCTTGTTGAGGGTTAAAAATCACCTGCATACCCAGAGGAAAGCAACAACCCACCTGAGAGCAGTGTCGGCCTAGGCCAGAACACCTAAGTGACAGCCACCCCCAGTATGTCCCAATGCTTGCTATGGCCGGAGTAGAGGAGTGCAGAGACGCTCCTGTGGTAACTGCAGTGCAGAGCTGGAGACAGAGCAGCTGCGTTCAGAATGGTGCTATGGTGTCCCATCTGTGTTGGCTCAGAAGCTGTAATGCTCGCATATTGGCTAAAAATGGCGCTCGTGATGGGCAGACGTCATTGTGTGCCGAATGACCCCTGTTACACTTTACCACTGTTGTGGAAATGTTATTAATATTTGTGGACATTTCTTTAGGATGTGTTTTTAGTTAAATTGCCATAATGTCTCCCAGTGTCAGTTTACTGGCAATCGCTATGCACAGCGAATATTGCTTTAACTGGCCTTGAGGAAACCTTCCATTAAATGGAGACTGCACGCTACTTGTAGCCTGATCATCCCTATCAGCGGTGCCGGTCTGGATCTGGAGAATGTATATCAGCCAGCCGGGGCCCCGGTATTCACTGACGGAGATATGGAGCCCCGGTATTCACTGACGGAGATACGGGGCACCGGTATTCACTGACGGAGATACTGGGCCCCGGTATTCACTAACGGAGATATGGGACCCTGGTATTCACTGACACACCCCAGCCCCTGTACACACTGTCCATGTATAACACACACCAGCCCCTGTACACACTGTCCATGTATGACACACCCCAGCCCCTGTACACACTGTCCATGTATGACACACCCCAGCCCCTGTACACACTGTCCATGTATAACACACACCAGCTCCTGTACACACTGTCCATGTATGACACACCCCAACCACTGTAAACACTGTCCATGTATGACACACACCAGCCCCTGTACACACTGTCCATGTATGACACACACCAGCCCCTGTACACACTGTCCATGTATGACACACCCCAGCCCCTCCTGTACACACAGCTGACATCCTGCATCCAGTTGCTATGGAGTGACTCATGCAGTGGAGGTCATGTGACGGGCGGAACTCCGCTGCACCGGAACTTTTGTGCGCGGTGGGTCGCAGCGGGCGGAGGACTATAGAGTGACGGAACACATGGAAGAGGCGCTGTTTCCGGTGAAGAGGGAGAGCCGGTGAGTTGCACGGGTTGGCGGGGTGACGGTGAGGAGACTGGAGAACGTTAGTGGGGTGATGGGAGGGTGTGCAGGGTGCTGTTCCTTCCCCTCCTGTGCGGTGTATGGGGAGTTCTGGTTGTAGTTGGTCAGTCTGGGGTATTGCATGCAGGGACTGATGAGGGGGGTCCCTGGGTCAGGTCCTCAGAGTCCTTTTTCCAGAACAGGGGGTTCCCCTGAGCCCTCACTTCCATGTGAAGTGATGTGGATGATGTCACAGGGTGGGCATGGGGGGGAGTTTATGTGAGCGCACACCGATGGCCTGATCTCTCTGGTCACAGCTGGCCAATGTGACATTCTCTGTGACAGAAGTGCGGCCAATGTTTTGGTCAAACTTTTTAAATGTTGAAAACAAAATTCTGCCTTCGGTGACATTTTTCCGGAGACCGCACTACAGCTGACTGACGGCTGCAGCGTGGATTTCCAGCTCTGGGAGGGCTTTTATTGAAGTCCTCCCAGAACCGTGCCCGCTGTGGTGCGCTTTGGCTCTTTACCCTGATTTGTAATCAGTGGTGTCCAATCACAGTGGCTCTTTACCACATGATCAGCTGTGTCCAATCACAGCTGGTCACGATGTAAACACACTTCCCAGTTATCAGCATTCCTTACCCCACTCTGTCACAGCATGAGGAGAGGAGAGGAGAGCGGGGTAACCAGCCAATGTGTAAGGAGACGTCTACACTGATCATCTGGGCACTGCTCATCAGTGCAGCCCCACCATGGCGGCCTGTCAGTGCCCATCAGAGCCACATATCGGTACCACCTATCAGTGCCCTTCAGTGCTGCATGTCAGTGCCTATCAATGCAGCTTCATCAGAGCCCACCAGTGCCACCCCATCCTCTGCCCCATTGAGCATATGTGGCACTTCGACAAATCATGCCTCAGGGTTTGATGAGGGAGCCTCAGCTGTTCACTGTGAATGGCTGACGCCTCATCAGACCCTGAGACAAGAGGGGTATACCGGGGATGGGGGGAGGGACAAGAGTGATATACCGTGGATGGGGGGAGACAAGAGTGATATACCGTGGATGGGGGGAGACAAGAGTGATATACTGTGGATGGGGGGGAGACACAAGAGTGGTATACTGTGGATGGGGGGGGGGAGACAAGAGTGATATACTGTGGATTGGGGGGGGAGACACAAGAGTGGTATACCGTGATGGGGGGGGGAGACAAGAGTGGTATACTGTGATGGGGGGGGAGACAAGAGTGGTATACTGTGGATGGGGGGGAGACAAGAGTGGAATACCGTGGATGGGGGGGGGAGACAGTGGTATACTGTGGATGGGGGGGGAGACAAGAGTGATATACCGTGGATGGGGAGACACAAGAGTGGTATACCGTGGATGGGGGGGGGGAGACAAGAGTGATATACCGTGGATGGGGAGACACAAGAGTGGTATACCGTGGATGGGGGGGGAGACAATAGTGGTATACCGTGGATGGGGGGGGGGACAAGAGTGGTATACGGCTGATGGGGGGGGGGGACAAGAGTGGTATACCGCTGATGGGGGGGGGGGGGGAAGCGAGTGGTATACCGTGGATGGGGGGGGGGGGAAGACAAGAGTGGTATACCGTGGATGGGGGGGGGGGGGAGACAAGTGGTATACCGTGGATGGGGGGGAAGGGACAAGAGTGGTATACCGCGGATGGGGGGGGGGGGGGGAATGGCCAATTTTATTCTTGTCTAAGCTAGGGCAGCACAAAACCAAAATACACCACTGCCCACAGTTAAAGAGGAAGTAAACCCTCCCCCAAAGAAATGGCGCATGTGCGCGGGGGCCGCCGTTCACGGCACTGGGCTCTAAAGGAACGGCACGGGTGGCCATGCCTTCAGAGCTCATGCGCTGATGATGTCATCGGCTGCATTAAAAGTAAATATCTCCTAAACGGTGCAAGTTTAGAAGATATTTACAGTACCTATAGGTAGGTCTTGTTAAAGGCTTACCTATAGGTACAAGTTCCAAGAGAAGGTTTACAACCTCTTTAAGATTCATTAGGCTTCCTGCACACAGTGGAGTTTTTTTTCCTTTGGACGCCTTTTTCTCCTGGCAGGAAAAAGCTGCTTGAAGTGATTGTAACGTCTTGTGTTTTCATTTTCAATAACAAAGATGTTATACTTACCTTTTTTTTCAGAGAGCAGCCCAGATCCTCCTCTTCTCGGGCTCCTCTTCACTGCTCCTGGCCCCTCCCTGCTTTTGAGTGCCCCCCACAGCAAGCAGCTTGTTATGGGGACTCCTGAGCTGAGCCACAGCTCTGTGTGTCCATTCAGACACGAAGATGCCATTTAGCCCTGCCCCCTCTCTCTTCTTATTGGCTAATTGACTTTGACAGCAACGGGAGCCAATGGCACCACTGCTGTGTCTCAGCCAATCAGGAGAGAGAGTCCCGGACAGCCGAGGGACTCGTGAATATCACTGGATAGAGATGGGGCTCAGGTATGTATTGTGGGGGGGGGGGGATGCTACACGCAGAAGGCTTTTTATTATAATGCAAAGAATGTATTAAGATAAAAAACCTTCTGACTTTACAACTACTCAAAATGCGCCCAAAGCCGCATGTTGCTCACACATTTAGGTGTGTCAAGCGTTTGCTCACTGGTGGATTTTGTTGGCCAGATACCGAAGCGGTTTTAAACCCAAAAGCAAACCTGTATTATATTGCAGCTTACCAATTCCTATATGTGATGGCTGCATTTGTTTTTGCTTTTTTTTAGGCTTTTTTATGTCTGATTTCATCTGGTGATCCAAGCAGTAAATCTTACATGCTGAGATCTGACGGCTTACACAGCGGGTCTAACAAGCCCAACCGGATCCTAGCAGCTGCTGCCTGGGGTAGGAGGAGGAGGGCTGAACTTCTGCGGCGAGATCACCCATAAGTGGGAGCGGGTACCTGTCCCAACCAGCTACCCCCCCCCGAAAGGTGCCAAATGTCGCACCCCTGAGTGGGGGAGGAGGCAGATAAGCAGAGCTTCCTCTTTTGGGTGGAGCTCTGCTTTAACCACTTGCCGCCAGCCCACCGCCAAATGACGGCAGAGCTGTGCGGCTATTGTTCTGAGACACCGTCATATGACATCGCACCGGAACAGCCTCTCTCGCACGCCCGCAGTGCGGGGATTGTGGCCGCGCCATGTTACTCGGACACAGCGCGACCCCGATCTTGGTAAAGAGCCAATGAAATTGCTCTTTACCCATGTGATCAGCTGTGTCCAATCACAGCCGGTCACATGTAAATGAGGAAGTGCCATTTATCAGCTCTCCTCGCCTCACACTGTCAGAGTGAGGCGAGGAGAGACGATCAGCGGCTCCTCCTCACAGGGGAGACCAGGACAGGTGATCAGCGCACTGATCATCAGTGCCCTGATTACAAAAAAGTGAAAAAGTGTCCATAGTGCTGCCAGTCAGTGCCCATCAGTGCCTGCTCATCTAGGCAGGTTTGTGGGCACTGATGGTGCTGCCCATCAGTGCCGCCTGTCAATGCCCATCAGTGCCACTTATCAGTGCGGCATAGTAGTACCCCCTTATCAGTGCCTGCTCGTCTAGGCAGGTTTGTGGGCACTGATGGTGCTGCCCATCAGTGCCACCTATCAGTGCGGCATAGTAGTACCCCCTCATCAGTTTCACGGAACACCGGTACGGAGGCCACATACTGTATTATGCGTACTGGTGGTGGGAAGAAGATAAAATAGAACTAAAGGCAAAAGTTTTTTTTTTTTTTCATTTTGGATCATGTAAGGGAGGGTTAATATAACCCATCAGATTATTTTTTTTCCTTCGGTTTCCCATTGAGATTTCCCTTCATTTCCTGCAACATAACCAAAACAGGAGGTGAGAGGAAATCCCTCCAAAGTGACGGTTCTTGTGTCCCTGTTGAAAGAGATTTTACCTCTCTTCTTGTTGTCTTGACAACCCAAAATTTGGGTTTTTCCTTTGCTCATAGGCAGGCCACACATGGTGCAAATTTCTTTCCTGCAACCACGGGTTGCAGGAAAGAAATCTACACGATTCGCCCATCAACGCAGTCAGTGTTGAGAGGGGAATCCCTCCTGCCGTGCAATTGTATTCTCCCGGTGTGGGCAGGCGGGGAAGCCGTCCCCGATGAGAGAAGACAGTGATTATCATTAGTGAATCCTGCTGGTTGGTTGTACCCAAGCTGCTCAATCGGTCAACTTGGTACATTCAGCCTGCCCATTATTAGCTTGAATCACGGCCGGTTCAGCAATATTTGAACCATCTGTTGCCAGCCTTGATATCGATAAACAAAGACACATAAGGGTTGATTTACTAAAACTGGAGAGTGCAAAATCTGGTGCAGATGTGCATGGAAACCGATCAGCTTCCGGGTTTTATTGTCAAAGCTTAAATGAACAAGCTGAAGTTAGAAGCTGATTGGCTACAATGCACAGCCGCACTAGAATTTGCACTCTACAGTTTTGGTAAATCAACCCCATAGGGTGGATCTTCCTAACTGTGGCACAGACAGCAATAAAAACCTGACAGGTGCTCTGATCACTCTCTACTCTACCCCCCCCCCCCCCAAAAAAGTTTGCCTTTAGTTATAGTTTCAAAAAAATATATCTGATGAAAGAATTTACAGAATTTGCAAGCCCACAGTGTGGACTTCATTATGCATGTGTGTGCAAAACAGAATATTTGTCGCCATAGCAGTAAAGTTAAATTACTTCTCTAATTCTTATCTTTGTGTCTCCTAGGCTTGACGTGGTGTGAAATCGCAAGGGAGGTCCTGGATAACTGAATTGGTCCATTGATGAAGTGTTTCATGCGTCAAGACCTTTAGGACCTGGCACCCGTCCCCCCGCTCTTAGCTATGTGAATCCTCACACCCTTTTCTTTCCCCCTGCATCGTCCAATACAACCGCTCTTGTGGAGACCCTTACCGGAGTCTGGAAGGGGGCCAGCGGCCGGGTGCCCGCCATGGAGAAAATGGCGCGAGTCACCACGGCCCTGGGCGGTAACACCCTGACAGGCCGCACCATGTTCTGCCACCTCGACGCCCCGGCAAACGCCATAAGCGTCTGCCGGGACGCTGCACAAGTGGTGGTGGCCGGCCGCAACATCTTCAAGATCTACTCCATGGAAGAGGACCACTTTGCGGAGAAGTTGAACCTGCGGGTTGGCCGGAAGCCTTCTCTGAATTTTAGCTGTGCAGATGTGGTGTGGCACCAGATGGACGAGAACCTTTTGGCCACGGCGGCCACCAATGGTGTGGTGGTAACGTGGAACCTGGGAAAGCCCTCCAGGAACAAGCAGGACCAACTGTTTACAGAACATAAAAGGACGGTGAATAAAGTCTGCTTCCACCCAACGGAGGTCTACATGCTGCTCAGTGGATCCCAAGATGGCTACATGAAATGCTTCGACCTCCGTAAAAAGGACTCTGTCAGCACCTTCTCCGGTATGGCTCTGTTATATCTTAGGCTATAAAGAGTACGATCTAGGAACTTCCCATCCCAAAGTCATCCCCTTACCTTGGCTGAATCTGTGGTTTTTCTTTTATTTATTATATATATATATATATATATATATATATATATATATATATATCACCTAACTACCAATAAATAGCCCTGATAGTGCAGTCAAGTTGAGCTCGATCTTGTAGTTGTCAAGACTGGTAGCTGCCATGCTCTCTTCCAATTGGCTGTGCAAATTCCTCTCTCTATAGTTCTTTCAATGGCCGGCAATGGGTGGATATGTTCTGTGTTCACCCCTGGTCTTGAAGTAATTGTAAGGCTTCAAATAAAAAAACAAACGAACATGTTTATACTTGCCTGCTCTATGCAGCTGTATTGCACAGAGCAGCCCTGAACCTCCTTTTCTCTGGTCCCCCGCCAGTGCTCTTCGTTCCTGCTTTTCTCTGTTGGCCCTGCCCCCCCATTCTCTGGCTCCTTCTGCTGTCAATCAAATTCTGTGAGCAATGACTGATGCTGCTGCTCCTGTGAGCGGAGAGAGGAGAGAGCCTCTCAGATGAGCACAGCACTGGATCGAGATTGGGGTTAGGTAAGTATGCAGGGGGGGGGGTCAGGGGGCAATACAAATAGGACATTTCTTTTACCTTAAAGTCATTTTAAAGGTAACATTTAAAAAAAAAAGCAAACATGTTCTATATTTACTCTATACTTACCCTATCCTCCTCTTTCGTGTGCCCTGCCAGAACGCCTGGCTCTTCCTTTCCGACCAGTGCTCCCATAGGTAGCCGCTTCCTATGGGAGCATTTGTGCAGGCTCGCTTCCAAGCTCCGCTGTCTGCGCCCATAGACACAGACAGAGGGACTCAGCTCTGCCCCTTACTCCCTCGTCATAGGATATGATTGACAGCAGCAGGAGCCAATGGCTTTCACTGCTTTCATCCTGCCCTGTGGGGAGGGAGAAAGAGGAAATAGCTGCTGCTCTCTTGCATAACGTTGGATCGAGCTCAGGTAAGTATAAGGGGGGCTTTAAGGGGAGCTGGATACAGAAGTTTTTTTTTTTTTTTTTTTTACACCTTCATGCATTCTATGCATGAATGTAAGAAAAAAAGTCAGCTTTTAAACCACTTTAATGGAAGAAATGCATTAAGATAAAAAAATATCCAGCCTTTACAACCACTTACCGCAAAGTGACGTAGGGGTACGTCAGCAGACTTTGCGGTGTTATACCGGGGTGATGCCTCTAGCTAGAGGCATCACCCCGGTACCATTGTTTAGAGCCGGCGGTCGGCTTTCCGGCGGTAATGACCGATGCGGCTCAGGAGCCGCTCGGTGGTTACCCCAGCGAGCGGGAAGGGATTCCCCCCTCCCGCTGCCTTCCGCGGCTTTGCCCGGGTCTCCCGTCCCACCGGGAGACCCGAGCACCCAGCCGGCACGTCCGCCGGCTGGATGGAGTCCCGATCAAAGCCGGAAGCGGCTTCGATTGGGTCTCCAATAACCTAACCCGGAGGCGGCGTCCATGACGTCACGTCCGGGTTACTCTGCTGCTAAAGGCGGCAAATTCAAAAAACGGCTGTATGCAAAAATGCCGTTTGCGGCGTTTTGAATACATGGAAGTGGAGGGGTTTGGGGTCTTTTAGACTCTCAATCCCTCCATAAAGAGTACCTGTCACTGCATATTGGTGTCACAAGGGATGTTTACATTGCTTGTGACAGCAATTAAAGTGATCAGATTTTATTTTTTTTTAAAAACCTGTGATAAAGTTAAAAAAAATAAATAGGAAAAAAAAAATTTTAGCTCACGAACGAAAGAAAACGCATATGGAAGTCGAGCTGCGAATTAAATCGCTGTTCAAACCACACATGTGAGGTATCGCCGCGATCGCCAGAGCGTGGGCAATAATTAAAAAAAAAAAAAAAAAGCTACACTCTAACCCTAAACTGGTAACCGTTAAAAACGTTTAATGCGTCACCTATTGAGATCTCTATTGACCGTAGTTTGTCGCCAACCCACGGGTGTGCGCAATTTTAAACCGTAACATGTTGGGTATCTATTTACTCGGCGTGACATCATCTTCCACAATATACAAAAAAAATGGACTAACTTTACTGTTTAGTTTTTTTTAAATGGCGTTTTAAAGACCGCTTCGCAAATACCGCGTGACAAAAAATATTGCAATGACCGACATGTTATTCTCCAGAGTCTTTGCTAAAAAAAATATATATATATATATATATAAATAATGTTTGGGGGTTCTAAGTAGTTTTCTAGGAAAAAATACTGATTTTAACTTGTAAACAAAAAGTGTCAGAAATAGGCCTGGGGCTTAAGTGGTTAAAGTGGAATTCCTGGATAATCCTAACTACTCCTAAAATTGTCCCCTCCTTCCTCCTAACACCTGTGCTTACTATCCTGTGTAAGAGAGATCCAAATACATACCTATTTTAAGGCTGCTCTGGTCCACTCACATGATTCTGCTTCCCTTTATCAGCCAGCGCCCTGCAGGGGAGAGGAGGGAGCACCGACAACAGATGGTTCATTGAAGCCTATGGGTGATGTCACCACTACAGTTGTTGTTGGCATGCTCTGTCCTCTCCAGTGACACTGACAATGGTTAACATGGGAGTTCAGGTGACTGGATCGGAGCGGCCTGAAAATAGGTAAGTATACAGATCTTTCTTACACAGGGTATTATTAGGTATAGGTGTTAGGGGAGTGAGGGGGAGTGGAGGGGAAACTTGTAATAGTAGTTATCCCAGAATTCCACTATAAAGTCTTAACTCCATGTTTAAAGTGATACTAAAGCCTTTTGCTTTTTTTACCTAAAATGTAAAAAAGGTTTATACTTACCTGTTCTGTGCATGATTGTGCACACAGTGGTCCTTTATCTCCTCTTCTGGGCCCCCGCCAGAAATTTCTGCTTCTCCTTTCCAGAATGTGCCCCCAAAGCAAGTTGTGTGCTATGGGGACACTCATACCTGCGCGCTCCTGAGCCGGGCTGATTCAGATTGCCTCACTGGATTTGATTGACAGCAGCAGGAGCCAGTGGCTGCCATTGCTATCAGTCTATTCTCTGAGAGGAAGGAGAAAGGCCTGCGCTGGCACACATGGGCACAACCCTGGATTGAGAAGTAAGTATTTATGGAGAAGGGGGTGGGTGTGTGGAAACAGCAAGGTGAAGTATGTTTATCCTAATGCAGGTAATGCAGGTAATGCATTAAAGTGGTTCTAAAGGTTGAAGGTTTTTTACTATCATCTGTGCCCCCCCCGGCCCCCACAATCCTTACCGGAGCCACCTCCAATCCAACGATGTTCATGATAGCTCATTGGCTCCGACTGCTGTCAATCACAGCCAGTGAGCCAATGAGTAGAGAAGGGGGAGGGGGCGAGGCCTAACCACAGCTGTGTCTTATGGATGCATAGAGAAGCAGCTTGGGGGTGAACATGCAGCGGTTTTCTCTGGGGGCACTGCTCGAGGGGGAAGAGCTAGGCTCCGCGATTTATATTTTCATAGACCCGCCGCCGCTTTTATATTTTGGAGCCGAGATCAGGGAAGTCAGAGGGGTTGGAGCGGAGATGATTTAATGTACCCGCGGCAACAGCTGATGCAGTGTAACGTTAAAAAAACACTACCCAGTGAAAATTCCTTACCCTCCGGAGCTATGAGCATTCGCAGTGGTAAGCTGCTCAGCTGTTCCATGACGTATGTGCACAGGAAGTGACGAGGGTAGGGAATTTTCACGGAACACTGGATCAAAATAGTCGGGCTGAGCTGTGTTTAGCCATTCACAGGAAACTTTGTATTCTATGAATGGATACAAAGCTTCCTCCGATTGGCTGAGGCAAGTGGATGATGCCCCGATCTCTGCCTCAGCTAATTAGAGGTAGCTTTGTATTTATTCATAGAATACAAAGCTTCCTGTGAATGCCTGACTAACGTCAGCCCAACTCTGTTTTGTTCCAGGAGTGGAACCAGAGGTTCTTGTCCCACTGCCGGAACCCAGCGCTGTATACTGTATCTAGCTGAGAATACATGTAGTTATTACAGCGCATGCAGCAAGGGCACATGTTAGAGCAGTAAGTAGTTTGTTTGGATCAGCATTAACCACTTTCAGACCAGAGGATTTGGCTGCTCAATGACCAGGCCCTATTTGGCGATTCTGCACTGCGTGACTGTAACGGAGAATTGCGCAGTCGTGCGAAGCTGTACCCAAACAAAATTGACGTCCTTTTTTTCCCACAAATAGAGCTTTCTTTTGGTGGTATTTGATCACCTGTGCTATTTTTTTTTTATTTTTTGCTCTATAAACAAAAAAAGAATGACAATTTTGAAAAAATAACAATATTTTTCACATTCTTTTATATGAAATTCTCAAAAAAAAAAATGTAAAAATCAAAATTTTTTAACATTTTAGGCCAATTTGTTTTCTGCTACATATGTTTGGTAAAAAAATCACAATAAGCGTATTTTGATTGGTTTGCGCAAAAGTTATTGCGTTTACTAACTAAGGGAAAGATTTGTCATTATTTTTTTTTTTTTTACTAGTAATGGCGGCCATCTGCGATTTATTTTGCGGGACTGCGACATTGCGGCGGACAGATCGGACCCCTAACTGACATTTTTACACTTTTGGGGGTACCAGTGACATTACTACAGTAATCAGTGCTAAAAATATGCATTGTTACTGTAATAATGACACTGGCAAGGAAGGGGTTAACAGTACTGGTGATCAGGAGGTTAAATGTGTCCCTAGCGGCGTGATTCTAACTGTCAGGGGGCGTGGCTTGTGAAGTAATCACAGAGACATACGATCCTATATAGCAGTATCACATAGCCTCTGTGATCACTTCAGGGAGAATGACGCACGGCTGTGCTTACATCAGCAGTCTGTCCTTCTCTCTCAGCTGCGGGAGATCGCGAGTGGCCGGCGGCCATCAAAGCCGCCGGTCACACGCACTGACTCCCCAGCCGACGAGTCAATTTATTACTTTCCTCAAAATTCTATAAACAATACAATGACAACGTGAAAGAAGTTTGTTTGAAATCTTGCAAATTTATTAACAATAAAAAATCCCATGTACATAAGTATTCACAGCCTTTACTCAATACTTTGTTGAAGCACCAATTACAGCCTCAAGTCTTTTTGAGTATGATGCTACAAGCTTGGCACACCTATTTTTGGGGCAGTTTCTCCACTTCTTCTTTGCAGGACCTCTCAAGCCCCATCAGGTTGGATGGGCAGTATCGGTGCACAGCCATTTTCAGATCTCTCCAGAGATTTTCACTCGGGTTCAAGTCTGGGCCACTCAAGGACATTCACAGAGTTGTCCCATAGCCACTCCTTTGTTATCTTGGCTGTGTGCTTAGTGTCGTGGTCCTGTTGGAAGAGGAACCTTTGCCCCAGTCTGAGGTCCAGAGCTCTCTGGAGAAGGTTTGCATCAAGGATGTCTCTGTACATTGCTGCATTCATCTTTCCCTCGATCCTGACCAGTCTCCCAGGTTTTGCCGCTGAAAAACATCCCCACAGCATGATGCTGCCACCACCATGCTTCAGGGATGGTATTGGCCAGGTGATGGGCGGTGCCTGATTTCCTTCAGACATGACACTTGCCCTTCAAGCCAAAGAGTTCAATCTTTGTTTCATCAGACAATTTTGTTTCTCATGGTCTGAGAGTCCTTCAGTGCCGGTTCACACATATGCAATGTCGACATTGCATGTGATTTGCACCGTACTGCTGTGCAAATCCCATGTGATATCTGTGCGATGCGAATTTAGCCATGCAGTTCGCATGGCTAAATTTGCATCACATTTGGACCAAAGTCGTAAGGGACCCTTTTTTTTTGTCTGCACTAGAATCGGATCGCATGGATGTTCACACCTATGCGATCCGATTCCTGTCCGAACTGACAGTTTGCACTGCGATATGTGACCTAATCTGGGGGGTATCGTTAACTTTGTATTGACACTCCCAGCAGTTTGCATATGGCAGTGTGAACTGCCTGTGAGTCGGGTGCGATGCGGGAACCCACAGTGGATTTGCATGGCTCCCACATCCCACCAATGTGAACCGACAATCGGGTGCCTTTTGGCAAACTCTGAACAGGCTGTCATGTGCCTTTTACTGAGGAGTGGCTTCCGTCTGGCCACTCCACCATACAGACCTGATTGGTGGAGTGCTGCAGAGATGGTTGTTCTGGAAGGTTCTCCTCTCTCCACACAGAAATGCTGGAGCTCTGTCAGAGTGAGGATCAGGTTCTTGGTCACCTCCCTGACCGTCCTTCCCCCGATCGCTCAGTTTGGCCAGGCAGCCGGCTCTATGAAGAGTCCTGGTGGTTCCAAACTTCTCCCATTTACAGATGATGGAGGCCACTGTACTTATCTGTGCCTCCATACAATCCTGTCTCAGAGGTCTACAGACAATTCCTGATACAGGGATGGAGACGCTGGGCATTACCTGCTGGTGTCTCACCTAAAGTCCCACATAGCCTATATTGTTAACTGTGGGATCTTATAGACAGGTGTGTGCCTTTCCAAATCATGTCCAATCAACTGAATTTACCACAGGTGGACTCCAATCAAGTTGTAGAAACACCTCAAGGATGATCAGTGGAAGCAGGATGCACCTGAGCTCAATTTTGAGTGTCATGGCAAAGGCTGTGAATACTTATGTACATGAAATTTTTATTTATTTATTTAATCAATTTGCAAAGATTTTAACCGCTTTGCGACCACCCGCCGCAGTTAAACTGCGGCAGACAGACGCTCCTGGGCAAAGCGACGTAGCTATACATCGGTCGCGAGCAGGAGGCTAGGGGGCGAGCGCGCTCCCCGTCAGCGGGGAAGCCGATGCAGCGGGCAGGCGGCACCGATTGCCGCCTGACACCCCCGCGATCGCTCCCTGAGAGGGAAGAACGGTCAGCTGTTGTAAACACAGATGACCGTTCTTCTCCCTGGAATGATCACAGAGCCCATGTGATCCTTCTATATAGGATCACATGTCTCTATGGTCATTTCAGAAGCCACACCCCCCCCACAGTTAAAATCACTCCCCTAGGCTTACATTTAACCCCTTCCCTGCCAATGTCATTATTACAATAACAGTGCATATTTTTAGCAATGATTACTGTAGTAATGTCACTGGTCCCCCCAAAAGTGTCAAACATGTCAGTTAGGGGGTCCAAACTGTCTGCCGCAATGTCGCAGTCCCGCTAAAAATCGCAGATCACTGTCATTACTAGTAAAAAAAAAAAAACAATAAAAATGACCTAAATCTTTTAATCTTTCCCTTAGTTAGTAAACGCAATAACTTTTGCGCAAACCAATCAAAATACGCTTATTGTGATTTTTTTTTTTTTTTTATTACCAAAAATATGTAGCAGAAAATAAATCGGCCTAAAATGTTAAATTTAGATTTTTACATTTTTTTGGGAATGTTGTATAGCAGAAAGTGAAAAATATTGTTTTTTATTTTTTTTCAATATTGTCACTCTTCTTCTTCTTTCTTTTTTTTTTTTTTTTTTTTCTTTTTTTTTATAGCGCAAACAAATAAAATTCGCAGAGGTGATCAAATACCACCAAAAGAAAGCTCTGTTTGTGGGGAAAAAAGGACGTCAATTTTATTTGGGTACAGCGTCGCACGACCGCCTAATTGTCCGTTAAAGTAACGCAGTGCCGAATCGCAAAATATGGCCTGGTCATTAAGGTGGAAAATCCTGGTCTTAAAGTGGTTAAACAAACTTTTTTCATGTTGTCATTATGAGGGAATGTTTGTAGAATTTTGAGGAAAATAATGAATTTCATCAATTTTGGAATAAGGCTGTAACATAATAAAATGTGGAAAAAGTGAAGCGCTGTGAATACTTTCCGGTCGCACTGTGCAGTCTGGGTTTATGGAAGCTCTTAAATAGCATGGATCTGTACTACAGTACACCTACAATTATGTAACAGATCCAGTATATTTATATTAATCCGATCACATTCACATTGATAAAGATGTAACAGAACACGGTAAAACATATCTAAACCCCAAATCAATGCAGTAATCTGTTGCAGCTTACCGATCCATAGATGTGATGGCTGCATTCCTTTTCTGTTTTCAGGCTTCTTTCCCTTACTTTACCTGGTAATCCTGCCAGTTCCACACTTCCTGTACTAGGGGAACGTCGTTCATTGGACTGTAACTGTGGAAGAACAGCTTTGTCGCCATTGATTGCTCTCCTGTTTTGGACTACAAACACCTCCCCCTCATTTCATCAACTTAATATAAGATGGAGGTTTTCTGTTGTTCACAGAATATAGTTTCGGAAGCTGATATTGTTTTATAATTTCAGTTCACTGCATAGGAAGTTATAAGGATGCTGAATTTCTGGCAAGATAAACAGATACTTTCTCAGTACTTAGTCTAAAAAAAAAGAAAAAAAAGGAAACTATTGCAGCCACCACAGCGAAAGACTGCTGAGTTGCAGAAAATTTATATTTTAGTTCTTGGCTTTAGATATACTTTAGGTTCCCTTTTAAAGGCAGTAGAGTACTGACTGGCTGACCATATAATCTTGTTGCAGGTCAGTCTGAGAGTGTGAGAGACGTACAGTTCAGCATCCGGGATTATTTCACTTTTGCGGCCACCTTTGAAAACGGAAACGTTCAGCTGTGGGACATCCGCAGGCCCGACCGCTTCGAGCGAATGTTCACTGCTCATAACGGACCTGTCTTCTGCTGTGACTGGCATCCGGAGGACAGGCAAGTACCCTGATGGAAGGTCACTCTACTGTTTAGGTAAAGTGTGTCGATGCAGAGGGGGGGCGGGTGAAGAGGTACCTGAGGACTCTCTGGGGGAGATTTACTAAAACTGGTGCACAAAATCTGATGCAGCATTTGCATAGTAACTAATCCGCTTCTAGGATTTATTGTCAGAGCTTAACTGAACAAGCTGAGGCTAGAAGCAGTTTGGTTGCTATGCACATCTGTACCAGATTCTGTGTGCAACAATTTTTAGTAAATCTCCCCCTGTGGTTGAGTGTGGGGGTTAGTATGTGTGGTGCCAAGTGAAAGGTATGAATACTGAATTACTTTTAAATTTACTACAGGTATGCAGTCTTGGGGGCATGGTGCGTTGGCTGTCAGTGGAGTTTGGCATGGGTGCGTTGGCTGTCAGTGGAGTTTGGCATGGGTGCGTTGGCTGTCAGTGGAGTTTGGCATGGGTGCGTTGGCTGTCAGTGGAGTTTGGCATGGGTGCGTTGGCTGTCAGTGGAGTTTGGCATGGGTGCGTTGGCTGTCAGTGGAGTTTGGCATGGGTGCGTTGGCTGTCAGTGGAGTTGGGCATGGGTGCGTTGGCTGTCAGTGGAGTTGGGCATGGGTGCGTTGGCTGTCAGTGGAGTTGGGCATGGGTGCGGTTGCTGTCAGTGGAGTTGGGCATGGGTGCGGTTGCTGTCAGTGGAGTTGGGCATGGGTTCGGTTGCTGTCAGTGGAGTTGGGCATGGGTGCGGTGGCTGTCAGTGGAGTTGGGCATGGGTGCGGTGGCTGTCAGTGGAGTTGGGCATGGGTGCGGTGGCTGTTAGTGGAGTTGGGCATTAGCGTGGTCAGTTGATTAGTGCTTGGGTGTAGTGGCGGTCAGTGGAGTAGGGCATATGGGCGTCGGTGGTCAGTAGATATGGGCATGGGTGCAGCAGCGGTCAGTGGAGTAAGCATGGGCGTGTTGGCGGTTAGTGAAGTCAGGCATGGGTGTGGTCAGTGGATTAATGCTTAGGTGCAGTGGCAGTCAGTGGAGTAGTGCATGGGCGTGCTGGCAGTCAGTGGAGTTGAGTATGGGTGTGGTCAGTGGATTAGTGATTAGGTGCAGTGGCGGTCAGTGGAGAAGTGCATGGGCGTGTTGGTGGTCAGTGGAGTCAGGTATTGGTGTGGTCAGTGGATTAGTGCTTAGGTGCAGTGGCAGTCAGTGGAGTAGTGCATGGGCGTGATGGCAGTCAATGGAGTGAGGTATGTGTGTGATCAGTGGATTAGTGATTAGGTCCAGTGGCGGTCGATGGAGTAGTGTATGGGTGCAGTGGTGGTCAGTGGAGTAGTGCATGGGCGTGTTGGTGGTCAGTGGAGTCAGGCATTGGTGTGGTCAGTGGATTAGTGCTTAGGTGCAGTGGCAGTCAGTGGAGTAGTGCATGGGCGTGATGGCAGTCAATGGAGTGAGGTATGTGTGTGATCAGTGGATTAGTGATTAGGTGCAGTGGCGGTCGATGGAGTAGTGTATGGGTGCAGTGGTGGTCAGTGGAGTAGTGCATGGGCGTGTTGGTGGTCAGTGGAGTCAGGCATTGGTGTGGTCAGTGGATTAGTGCTTGGGTGCAGTGGCAGTCAGTGGAGTAGTGCATGGGCGTGCTGGCAGTCAGTGGAGTCGAGTATGGGTGTGGTCAGTGGATTAGTGATTAGGTGCAGTGGCGGTCAGTGGAGTAGTGCATGGGCGTGTTGGTGGTCAGTGGAGTCAGGTATTGGTGTGGTCAGTGGATTAGTGCTTAGGTGCAGTGGCAGTCAGTGGAGTAGTGCATGGGCGTGATGGCAGTCAATGGAGTGAGGTATGTGTGTGATCAGTGGATTAGTGATTAGGTGCAGTGGCGGTCAATGGAGTAGTGTATGGGTGCAGTGGCGGTCAGTGGAGTAGTGCATGGGCGTGTTGGTGGTCAGTGGAGTCGGGCATTGGTGTGGTCAGTGGAGTAGTGTATGGGTGCAGTGGCGGTCAGTGGAGTAGTGTATGGGTGCAGTGGCGGTCAGTGGAGTAGTGGATGGGTGCGGTGGCAGTCAGTGGAGTAGTGGATGGGTGCAGTGGCGGTCAGTGGAGTAGTGGATGGGTGCGGTGGCGGTCAGTGGAGTAGTGGATGGGTGCGGTGGCGGTCAGTGGAGTAGTGGATGGGTGCGGGGGAGGTTAGTTGAGATGTGTGTGGGTGTGCTGTATGCAGGGGGTACAGTGGTGGACTTTGAGGTTTATGTCCATGCAGTGGTGTTGTCCATGTTCATGGGAAACTCATTTCTTTTATATGATACATCAGTATTTAAAACAGAAATGGTAACCTAGTTACTTTGATTTCCTTGCAGAGGTTGGCTGGCAACTGGTGGACGTGACAAAATGGTAAAAGTGTGGGACATGAACACTAACCGAGCCAAAGAGATCTACTGCGTTCAAACCATTGCTTCCGTGGCGCGAGTAAAGTGGCGGCCGGAGAGGAAGTACCACATAGGGACATGCTCCATGATGGTGGACCATAACATATATGTGTGGGACGTTAGGCGACCCTTCATCCCATTTGCCACCTTTGAGGAGCACAAAGATGTGACGACGGGAATTGTTTGGAGACACTGCCACGACCCTTACTTCCTGCTCTCGGGCTCTAAGGACAGCACGTTGTACCAACACATCTTCAGAGACGCCAAGAGGCCCATAGACCGGGCTAACCCTGAAGGCCTCTGCTATGGCCTATTTGGAGACCTGGCCTTTGCGGCCAAGGAGAGCCTCATATCTTCGTCTTCATCAGCCAATGACTCTAATAGGAAGCCGTACGACCGACGCCACCCCATCTTCTTCCTGAGGAAGCCAGACCCCATGGAGCAGTTTGAGAACATATCCAGTGGGTTAAGTGTTTTCGAGGCGGGCGGAGAAGACATGGGCTGGTTTGTAGCCACAGCTGAGCGTTACGCTTTGGCTGGGCGGCCGCTATCTGAACTGTGCGATCACAACGCCAAGGTGGCCAGAGAACTCAACAGGTGGCAGGTGAGCTTTAGGGGCACTAAATACATCACCAGCGCCTAAAATGAAGGCCTGGAGGAGCTGATCAAAGTTGATTCTTTATCAGATGAATGCAGTTTTACTTCTTTTTGAGATTGGATCTTTAGAAAGGGGATTAGGATGATGGGAAAAGGAGATGTGTCCAGTTTTGGGTGAAAGGTCCACTTCAAAGCTCCAGTCAATTTTTTTTTTTCTTACATTCTTATTTTTATCTGTGACCCCCCCCCCCCCCCTGCCCCCCATTGAGGAGTTATCTTTTTCCTCAAGAAATAGGAGTAGCAGTTGTTCCTGGGACAGGAAGGCATAGACGGCTACATAAAAAAGATTGAACCTTCCTCATTGTTTAGAAAGTGTTTGTCTGTGTTCCCCTGGCAGAGATTTCTCACCACTTTTTCTTCACACAGGAAATTGGGGGTAGGGTTCAATATTGAGTTGGCCCACCCTTTGCAGCTATAACAGCTTCAACTCTTCTGGGAAGGCTGTACACAAGGTTTAGGAGTGTGTCTATGGGAATGTTTGACCATTATTCTAGAAGCGCATTTGTGAGGTCAGACACTGATGTTGGATGAGAAGGCCTGGCTCATAGTCTCCTCTCTAGTTCATCCCAAATGTGTTCTATCAGATTGAGGTCAGGACTCTGTGCAGGCCAGTCAAGTTCCTCCACCCAAACTCGCTCATCCACGTCTTTATGGACCTTGCTTTGTGCACTGGTCCACATCATTTGGTGGAGGGGGGATTATTGAACTCTGCTTTAACTAGAGTTTATTTTGGGGATTACAGAGATGCTGACAGGGAGGGGGGGGGGGGGGGGGAGAAGACAGGCGACAAAAAGACATCCCCCTGAAAGTAAGCCCCAATGCATTTTTTGTAGCCAAAATAACTATAAGATCTGGTCCTATGTTGGGGGGGGGGGGGACTTTGTAGTTACATAGTTATATACTTATTCGGATTGAAAAAAGACACAAGTACATCTAGCTCAACCAATAAAAAAAAAAAAGAAAAACACCATTCAATCCCTTATACACAATCCTATATCCTAAGGCACCTTTCACACTTGGAGTCTGTCGGCGGACTCCGTTTTTCTCAGCGGGGGATACATCCGCCGATCCCCCGCTGAGTAGGCGGATGGCATCTTTCTCTGCGCTGTGTGCGGAGACAGAGCTGTCAGGTCCCCATTCTTCTCTATGGGGGAAATCGGATGAGAATGGACCGTCTGTCCGTTCTCATCCGATCCCATCTGCTGGACGGATGGAAAATAGGGTTTCCATCCGTCCAGATGTCTCCGCTGACATCTGATGCCCCATAGAGATACATGGGGGCATCCATTCAGATCCGCCCAAAAAAATGGACAGGCTAATCTGAACGGTCTGCCTATGTGAAAGGGGCCTATCTGTTCCTCAGCCACATGCATATGTTGCAGTGCACAAGTGTGACAACTGAAGAGTGCTGTAACTGGCCACAGTTAATGCTTAATTTTTCTAAGAGGTACTGCAGCAGCTGCTGTGATAGTCAAAGTCTAGGTATATAAACTGCTAATGTGTGTTTTGTGCAAATACACATATATAAATTAATTTATAAACGTCACTTCCGGGTTCCTACGCGTCACGATACCACGTGACTTCCTCAGGGATTGATCCCTGAGGAAGTCACGTGGTATTGTGACGTGACGCGTAGGAACCCGGAAGTGACGTTATGGAACGGGACGGAGGTCCCCAGCACAATTTATTTATTTATTTGGTTATTGCGATTAAGACACCAGCACATTATTTAATTTTATTAATGTGATTATTTAATGAAGTAATATTTGCACGAGTGAATTGCACATCTATGAAACACAGAGAAGCACCTTATATACTTGAATTAATTTATATATGTGTATTTGCAGAAAACGCACATTAGCACTTTATATACCTGAATTAATTTATATCTGTGGATAGTAAGAAGTTCAGTTTAAATACCCAGACAGCGCAGTACAACCCCATACTCTTGTGGATAAATATCACTGTCCCATTTGAAGTAATCCAAACCATATTCTCAGTGTCCATTAAGTAGCTGTCCATCATTTTCTCAGTCACCCTGTGCCCCTAAAAGAGACAGGGGGACTTCCACATAAGAGGAACATGGGGAGCCAAGAGAGGGGTTTCGCAACCTCTCTAAGCTTTGTTCCACGGGCCCCCCAACCAAAGTGACTCCTGACACAGGAGGGCCTTCGGCATCCTCGCTTACAAGGCTGATCTCCCTGCATTGTACATGATGATGCGGCACAGCTGCCACCAACGGCTTGAGTGCCAAAGAGAAGGGTGGGAGTCTTCAACAGCTCTCATGGGTGGGAGGGTATGGGAAGTACATTTTTTTTTTTTTTATTACTGTTACTCCTGTAGTGTAGTGCAGTGCAATGGTAAGTTTTTACTTTCCTGCAGAGTGCAGCGTTAAAAAGGCCTTGCTTTGTTTTTTACTGAAGGCCGAGAAATTGACATGGATGTCATTTTTAACCACTTCAGCTCCGGAAGGTTTACCCCCCCCCCCCCCCCCCCTCTTCATGACCAGGCCATTTCTTGTGATATGACACTGCTTTACTTTAACTGACAATTGCACGGTCATGCAATGCTGTACCAAAAAATCCCCCCCCCCCCCCCCACAGAATAGAGCTTTCTTTTGGTGGTATTTGATCACCTCTGCATTTATTTTTTGCTCTATAAACAAAGACCAACAACTTAAAGAAAAAAAAAGCTACATTTTTTACTTTCTGCTAGAAAACATATGCAGTAAAAAATCTAATTTGTTCATCAATTTAGACCAATATGTATTCTGCTACAAATTTTTGGTAAAAAAAAAAACCCAATAAGTGTATATTGGTTGGTTTGCACAAAAGTTATAGCAGCTACAAACTATGGGATATATAGATATTGGTCTAAATTTATGAACAAATTTGATTTTTTTACTGCATATGTTTTGTAAAGGCAGGCGTCCCAATACTTTTGGTAATATAGTGTATAAACCGGTGCATCTCATAAAATTAGAATAATGTGTGTATATATAAATCTATCATCAAAAAGTTTTTTTTTTTTCAGTAATTCAATTCAAAAAGTCACACCTGAGACCTTGTAACACTAACGAGTCACATGACACCGGGGAGGGAAAATGGCTAATTGGGCCCAATTTGGACATTTTCACTTAGGGGTGTACTCACTTTTGTTTCCAGCGGTTTAGACATTAATGGCTGTGTGTTGAGTTATTTTGAGGGGACAGCAAATTTACACTGTTATACAAGCTGTACACTGACTACTTTACATTGTACCAAAGTGTAATTTCTTCAGTGTTGTCACATGAAAAGATAGAATAAAATATTTACAAAAATGTGAGGGGTGTACTCACTTTTGTGAGTTGGCGCCCATTCAGACTGGCGCGACACAACTTTGTGGGGCGACCTGTGAAGTCGCGGTGCACACGGTGCGACTTGCACGGACTTCATATAATTGAAGTCAATGCAAGTCACCTCCAGGTCGCCCCGAAGTAGTACAGGACCCTTTTTCTAAGTCGGAGCGACTTGTGTCGCTCCTATTAGAACGGGTCCTGTACTATTCAATGGCGAGCGACCGACCGCGACTTGTCAGGCGACCAAGTCGCCTGACAAGTCGCGCTAGTGTGAATGGACCCTTACTGTGTGTGTAGATAGATAGATAGAGATATATATAATATAGATCAATGGATATAGAGACACACACACACCCTACCTGGCTGATGCCCCTGGAAGCTGGAAATCAATGAAGTAGACACTCTGATTGGATGAGGTGAAGAGTGTACATCACGCCCTGTGCGCACCCCTATACTGGGAAGATCGTTCACATGTGGGCTGCGATTTTAAAAAAAAGTGCAAGGACTTCTTTACTGGGTGTCGCGGAGCATGGGAGCTCATTCAAATCAATGGGCTTCTTGTAGCCACACAGGTGTGAACCAGGCCTAATTGTAATGGATAAAATAAGGTCTTGGGTCTGGACTACAAGGCTGACTAAAACAATCCTTTGGTAGGTAAAACATTTCTCATGTAGCTGTTCAGCTTTAAATTTTATGTAAAAAATGACATCAAGATAAATGTATAAACATACAGAATGTTCTCCCTAAAATACACAGTGACTTCCCTTATTCTGTTTTCCTTTATGATTTCTGGGTTGGACTGTCTGGCTTTTGAGGTCCATACAAATGTATTTGGCAATTAGATATCTCATTGTATATGGGACTGTCGTCACCATTTCTCTTATCTGTACTTCTAGGTTGCTCAGACTTGGACAATGCTCAGAATCATCTACTGCAGCCAGGGCACTGTGCCACCCACCAATCTGAACCACAGCTTAAGCAAAAGTGGAAACACCTTGCCACTACTCAACAGGTGAGTTTGCAGGATTAACCAGTTGTGGACATTGGCTGTGCTACACACACCCAACACATCTTGAATGAAGTACACAGGGCATGCATAGTACATCCCGCCCTTATGCTCCACTCCTTACTCCTCACACTTGCTGGCAGTTCCTGTATGTCAAACTGACAGCCTGGAGTTGCTGTGTAAATGGAGGCACTGTAGAAGCTTCTGCTGTCAAACTGTCTTACAGTGTTTGTAAACACTGTTCAGACAGGAGATCGAGAGATATAAAGTAACATTGTTAGGCTACATTTGCACATGCGTTTAGCCTTGTTGTGAATCCCAGCGGCAAGAATCTGATTCCTGCAGCTGGGATTGATAGCTGTGTGTGGATATTTTTGTGTGTGTGAATCCTCAGTCACTGTGGGTTTGGCGGCCGCAGAGATCCAAATGAGTGCAGAGTAAACCCCTGTTCTTAAACGCATATTGTGAGATGAGTCCATTTGGTTGGTCGCAGGCCGGTTGGTTTTGTATGACATACATCGTCCTTCCAGTGCTCCTTGCTGCAAAGACCAGTTATAGGTGGGGGGGGGCGCAGTGGCCACTTGTTTGTGTTTTGAATATATTGGTCAGGCAGCCCACTGACACCTATGCTGCTATAGTGCAGGAGTTCAATGCGCCCCTGTACCTTTAAGGAGGGGGTGGGCTCCTTCCAGGCTCACCTGTCCTCTGCCTATCCATTAAAATGCATGTGCTTCCATTGTGGAGACTCTCAGAAGTTAGTTAACACTACAGAAAATGGGGTGCAGGGCCTGAAGTTTACGCATGTATTTGCAAATGTGTGCAGACTAAACCCGTTCTTAGTGCATACTGTTAGACAGGTCAATTTGGTTGGTTGCTGGATGGTAAGTTTAAGCTTGGCATTCTCTTTCATACGTCACCCTTACAGCGCCCCTTGCTGCACAGACCAGTTATAGGTGGGGGCAGTGGCCACTTGTTTGTATCCACACACTGCTGTCAATCCCAGCGGCAAGGATTAGCAGTGTGGCTAAACACCCATGTGAATGTAAACCTACTTTTGTATCTACTATTTCCATTCATCTGCAGATCAAATGGATGAACTTCAATCTGCATCTGTTAAAACAACCTGGCAACGTTTTTTGCTTTTTTATTTATTTTTTTTTATAAAATCAATTGCTATTTAACCCATTAGTTTACCTTTTTAAAGCACTAATTTAAATAAAAATAGAAAAGAATAGTTTTATATGGTTTTTTTTTTCTCTCTATTTAAACTTTTTTATTTTTTTATTCATTTTGTTACAACTTTTTTAAGTGCTGCTTTAAAAAAAAGTTGAAAAGCCCTTTATTTCATTAAAAGAAAAAAAAAAAACCTTTGCAATGCTTTGTACCATAATTATAATTAGTGGGACCCATTATAGAATAAAAGGTATACTTTATTATCAACAGTTACAGTATTTCTTTATTAAATTGCCATTAATCAAAGTAGAAAATGTCTTTAGTTCTTTTATGTTTCTTCTCCTTGAATTGCATAAAAGTAAGGTCATTTTTGCAAGATAAAAAAAGCCTTTTCTGAAAAAAAAAAATGCATATTCTTTTGTTCTCTTTTTAAGTAATGATAAAATTATTGACAAATAGGCTCTTAGAAATGTAAAACTTGCTCCTGGTCCAAAAAGGGTTTTACAGTTGTGAGAGCTGGATTGGCTAAGGCCCCGTTCACATAGGGGCGATCCGACTTCGGGTGGCGACCTCCGAGGTCGCGGTGCAAGCAGCGCGCCGCGACCTCGGAGAGGCCGCCACGGACTTCATAACATTGAAGTCTATGGCGGTCGCCTTCGGGTCGCCCCAAAGAAGCTCCGGACCCTTTTTCTAAGTCGGAGCGACTTGTGTCGCTCCTATTAGAAAGGGTCCACAGCTTCCCTATGGAAGGCGACCTACGGCGACCTGTGAGGCGACCAGGTCGCCTTAGTGTGAACGGGGGCTAAACCATACCCAAATCACATTTAGTTTGTAAAAGCTCTCACAGGTGGTTGAATGTTGTCACCCCCTAACAGGTTTGCATAGGGCCCTTTGTAGCCATTAATTTAAAAAATAGCTGCAATTCGAAAAAAAAAAAAAAAAGTTGAAGTGATTCTTTGAAAGACATTATCATAGTAAAGCCTATATGAGAGATTGGGTTTATGTGCGCTTTGTGTGACTTTTTCTTTTTCTTGGCTTCCCCTCTAACTGGCACCCTCTTCCCTCAGCTTCAGCATAAAGGAGATGCCCTCTGGGATGGGCAGTGAAGCCAGGCTGGAGCACAGCAAGGGAGACAGCCGAGCTGACAGCGTTCTGATGGACTCGGCAGCCATTAATAATGACGGTAAGGAGAAACTTTTCATTGAATTTCCTTTAGAGATCGTGTTCATATGGAAATATCCCACCTTGCTACTGTAGTTTGCTGGAATGAATACTTGACTTTTTCTCAGGTTATGGCTAACCCCTATAATGGTGCAGCAATCAAATGTTAGAGGCTCTGTCCCCATACTATTAATAGCAGCAATAATCTTGCACAATCTTTCCATAATAACCTTGTTTCATAATACAAACTTGTTGCACTTTCGCTGTTGTTTATTATTATTTTTTATTTTTTTGCTTAATATTCAATAAGCCTTATTGCAAGTAGTGCGAACTTGCAAAGTCAGACATGGCACATCACTCACCGCCAGTCCCTCTCCTGCTCTTCCTATGCGTTTTCCCCAAATAGGGGGCTTAGTCATGAAACAGTTACATCTTTATGTATTTTTATTTATTTTCTTTTATTCGTGCATTTCATCTCCCCAGAGTTATTGATATTCTGTTACTGAACAGGCCTATGCCTTCCTTTGGGTACCACCATCTTGTATGGGACATTAGTAGTCCCAGGCAAACTCTGAACTGTCACAGAAATGATGCTCTGTAGTATTGCCCTACTATCATTTGATTATATTTGAAGTGTAATGAACATCCTGCCATTTACCGGAGCAGAGAACTAAATAAAGCCAGCAGTGACCCCTCCACTCTGCACATAATAAAATCAGCCCCTGCTTGCTTTCTTTACAGTTTTTGAGCACTAATGACTCAGCAATGGGTGCACAGACTAAAAAAATCACTGATCTTTTCTGGAATCCTTTTTATTTTCTAACAGGTAGCTGTGTGGACTCCTGTTTTCTACTTACATAGCAGCTGGGAAGGGGTTGGGAGCCTGCAGATCTAGGAATTGAGTTTTGCAGCTAAAAAAATGTTAATTTACTATTTTTACTTTTTTTTTTTTTGTAGGAGTCTGGAAAGCATTGCACCCGCAATCAGCAGATCACGGGTGCAAAGCAGGACTCTTGCAGAATATGTGTAAAGGCTCGTACACACTATAAGATAATCGGGCGAACATTTTCGTCTAAAGAATTTTAGTACGATTTTCTTGTAGCGTGTACAGAACTTTCTACAGACAAATCTGAAATTTTGTAAAAAAATTCACGAAGGAACAAACTCCAAAATTTTTCTCGTATGGAAAAAAACGATTTTTGTTTAATGTGTACCGTTCTGGTACAAGAAAAATCGGTAATGAAAGACTGCGCATGATCAGAAACAAATAGCCTTTGTCGTACGAGAATTTTCGTTCATCGGTTCCGATTTGCTGTGAAACGACGAGGAAAATCAAACAACCGTTGGCCCGATTTTTCTTTTAGTGTGTACCCCACTTCAGCTGTCCGCTTGTACCTCGTACGGACAGGCAGTTACCCACTGCCAGGGAGACTTGATGAGCTACCTAGAGTGCTTAACAGCACCGTAGCAGTTCATTGAGAATTACAAGCCTACAGACGTAAAGGCTGTCAGTACCTGTAGTTCTCCCATTCACAGAACTCTGTGAATGAATGACATAACTGCAAGTTCAAGGAGAAGATCCCCGGCTCGTTGTCACTAGAGGCGCTGGGTCGGGGAGAGGCTGCAGCAGCGGGAACATTTTACACGTGCCACCCTAAAAACCGATGGAACATGTGACATGTTCCTAAAGGTGAACTTATGCTTTAAGGCTAACTTAAATTGATATAAATGGTTATTTTATACACTGTTTAAGTTTTATTTTCCTTCTGTGTAAGTCTAATTTTTAACTCTTTCCTGGCAGAGAATGAAGAGACAGAGGGCAGCGATGTTCCTGCCGACTATCTGCTCGGAGATGTGGAGGGAGACGAGGACGAGCTCTATATGGTTGACCATGAGCATCCCCACCGTAAGTCTCATTTGCAACTTTACCTGTTTGTGAACAGAACAATGGAAGTGGGAGAGTCACCCTTTGTATTTGTTCTGGTGACCATTGTGACTGAAAGTGAGGGGGAAATCCAACATTTGAGTTCTCCCCAGAACAGGAATTGAGTCAAAAATCCTCCAGTGGGGAACCGGTTCCGGGGATAACTTTCCAAGACTGGATTTCCCTCACTTTGGAGAGATTTCTGTTTTTTGTTCCTGTTCTGTAGATTATCAACTGAAGGGAATTATCAATGATAGAAAATGTAGTTCCTTACTTTATCAAAGATTAAATAAGGAAGAAAATATTTTTGGCTTTCAAAAAAAGGTTAATTAAAACAGTTAACATTAAAGGCTTCTAACACTTAACATAATCTTGACAGATTGTGTGTATGCCAGAGATTCGGCTGTGGCCAATCACAGCACAGAGTTCTGTGTTGACAAACACACAGAATTTTGTACATAGACAGCGATCTGTCTATTTCTTCTCCCTGAAAAAGCAGGCAGATCTGTTAATAAAAGTGGCACGCATTACATTTGTTAGGCACACAGTTAACCCATTCATTGTCCCTTGATGTTATCCCCTTCCCAGCCAGTGTCATTAATACAGTATTTTCACTGATCACTGTATTAGTGTCACTAGCGATTGTTATGGCGCTTTTCCACTGCATAGAACCAAACGGTTTGGCTCGCTTTTGTGCTTTTCCACTGCTGGTACCACATGGTATGGTGTAGGAACGGTTCGGTACGGTACGGTGCGGCGGTGCTTTTCCACTGCATGGAACCGAACGGTACGGCTCTCAAAAACAGTACCACCTCGATTGTGGTTCCAAGAGGTACCATAACCGGTACCATATCCCACAATCCTTTGCATGCAGTCACTACTAGCCACTGATTGGTCAGAGAATCCCACCACCCCGTTGTTATCCCACCCACTTAACTTTAGTACTACTTTAGTGGAAAAGCAAACTGTACCGTACCGAACCGTTCCAACACCGTACCATGCGGTACCAGCAGTGGAAAAGCAAGCCGGGCCAAGCAGGGCTGAGTAGAGCCGAGCCGGTACTTGCAGTGGAAAACTGCCATTAGTGTCCCTCCAAGCCAGTGTTTGTTAGCGCCAGATTGCCCACCACACTATTACAGTTCCACTCTAAGTCGCTAATCACCACCATTACAAGTATAATGTCTGTACAAATCCCTATCTTGATCACAATCGGAACTATACTAGTGTCCCTGATAGTATAGAAAAGTAGCAGAATACATTTTGGTCTGAAATTTGTGAAGAAATTAGATTTTATTGGATCTGTTTTATAATGGAAAGTAGGAAATGATGTGTTTTTTATTCAAAGCTTTCAGGTTTTTTTTTTTTTTTCATATAATAAATAAAAAACCCAGAGGTTATCAAATACCACCAAAAGAAAGCTATATTTGTGTAAAAAAAAAAAGTATATACATTTAATTTGGGGACAATGTTGCATGACCGTGCAATTACCAGTTAAATTAGCACAGTGCTGAATAGAAAAAAAATGCCCTGGTCATTAAAGTGGAGTTCCACCCATTTTTAATAAATTGGATTACATAGATGTATGTAATCCCCTTTAAAACAACTTTTACCAATGGAAAGTTTTTTTTTTTTTTTAGTAAATACCTTATTTTCTGCTTTATTTATCCTCTTCTCACTTCCGGGTCCGGTCAGCGATTCGCAGTGTGTGCTGGGATGTATTTCAGGGCATGAAATCTCACATCATTACACAGGAGATGAGCTGTACTGCGTGCTCTGCCCCGCCTCCTCTCAGTGAGCTCTAAGTATGTATTGTATTGAGGCCGTGCTCCGCCCCCGCCTCCTCTCGGTGAGCTCAGTGAGGATATAATGCTTTGTCCTCGCTCACTGAGAGGAGGCGGGGCGGAGCACGGCCTCAATACAATACATACATACAGCTCACTGAGAGGAGGCGGGGCAGAGCACGCAGTACAGCTCATCTCCTGTGTAATAATGCGAGATTTCATGGCCTGATATACATCCCAGCACACACTGCGAATCGCCGAATGACGTAATCGCCGACCGGACCCGGAAGTGAGAAGAGGATAAATAAAGCAGAAAATTGGTAAAAGTCGTTTTAAAGGGGATTACATAGATCTAAAGTCACTAAAATGGGTGGAACTCCACTTTAAGGGGGTAAAACGTTCCGGAGGTCAAGTAAGTATTCTAACCTGTAATCTCCTTTTGTGTCACGTACAGCGGAGGAGCAGGAGTACGTTCTTCCCCAGGAGGCCTTCCCGCTTCGTCATGAGATCACAGACAACCCCTCGGCTTTGGACCACTTACAGGACAAAGCCGACTCTCCCCATGTAAGCGGAAACGAAGCGGAGACTGTGTCCCTCACTCCGGTGGAGTCCTTCTCCCTCATTTCTATCTCTCACGCTCTTTATGAAAACCGTCTCCCCATCGACTTCTTCAACCCCACCGTCCGTGACATGTTGTGCTTCTACGCCCAGCAGGGTGACGTGCAGATGGCGGCCTCTGTGCTCATTGTGCTGGGGGACCGGATCCGCAAGGAGATAGATGAACAGACGCAGGTGATCAAGCAATGCAGCCATTGTTATATGGTTTTTAATCATTTATAACAGCAGTAAATCCTATATTGTGGAAAAGTTTATATCTGAAAATTTGCATAAAAAAGTTGACCATTTGATGAATTCTAAGACTATTATGTAATATGTAGACCCATGATGTGCTGGCAACCATATAATTTCTTCTGTGTTCTGGTTGTGAATGTGTTGATTTAGTGTATGTTTGTTGCTTACATATATGACCATGTGTCTCTACCCCTATAGGAACACTGGTTCACCTCCTACATTGACCTATTGCAGCGATTCAAACTGTGGAACGTGTCTAATCAGGTGATCAAGCTGAGTACTTGCAGCGCCATCAACTGCCTGAACCAAGCCTCAACTACCCTCCACATCAACTGCAGCAACTGCAAGAGGCCCATGAGTAACAAAGGCTGGATCTGTGACCGGTGAGGAACAACATGATTAGCAGGATATCGCACCATGTACAAACAAAGCATGTAATTCTGAATGTGCAGTCAGGCACCTAGCATCTAATTAAAGCGAAGTTCCACCCAAAAGTGGAACTTCCGCTTTAAATAGTCCTAACCCCCTGACATGCCACATTTGGCATGTCATTTTTGGGGGGGGGGGGGGAGCGGGTACCTAGTTTTGACATGTACCCGCTCCCACTTCCACTCGGAGCGCCGCGGCGCCCTGAGCGGAAGTTCTCCTCTCTCCCTCCCTCCCTGCAATCTTCTGGGACATGTCAGAGGTCCCAGAAGATTGCCGGCCAATCACGACGCATAGCGCAACTCGCGCATGCGCAGTGCGTACCCGGCTGTGAAGCCGCAAACTGTCACAGCCGGGTGCCCACATCAGTGATGCCGGCGCCGCGCAGAGAGGGAGAAGACGGCGCATCGCTGGAGCGTGGGACAGGTGAGTGTGCGGTTAGGCTGGAACTCCGCTTTAAGGATTTAGCAATGGCTTCTCCCTTCTATTAGTAGAAGTCTTCTTTTTAGTGCTCATTCAGATGAGCACAGAGACCCATCCTCTGCGCTCAGCTGCTTTTTGCTGCATGTGCATCGATCTTGGAGCTGCATGCAGACAGCCCATGAAAGTGAACGCAGATACAGCGGTTGCACAGATAGTCGCATGTGAAAATCTGACATACTAGCAGAAGCTGTGCATGGATCTGAACACCGACACTTTGCTTTCAGATCTGTTCACCCGCTCCTGCTTGCATGTGAAATTTTGATATGCGGTTGTGTCCATGCAGCTGCTGCATCTGCATCCACTTCTATGAGCTGACTGCGTGCACCTCTGAGGTGGATGCACACACAGCAAAAAGCAGCTCTGCATGGAAGACAGGCGGAGGACATCCGTCTGAATGAGCCTTAACTGTGTGTTTTCCTAAAGCTATTCTGCTAAATTATTAAAGGGTAGGTAGGGCCAAAGCTCTTTCTTTCTTGTTCTTCACTCATCTGACCCATTTTTTTAGCCCACAGCAGGATAAAGTCCGCTGTCAGCTGACGTCTCAGAGCTGTTCCAGGCTCTGGAGAGATCCCCGATTTAATGTCGGGATCCACCCATGTGCCTGAACCGACAGCTGTCTCAGCCTCTCAGCGAGTCACTTAGAGCCTGAGCCAGCCTTCACAACCTAGTGCTCCAGTGAGCACTAGAGGGGCAGAGCAGAGAGCTGGTGACTGTCAGTCATTCGCTTTCTGCTCACTGAAGACAAAGAACTGAGTAATCAGTGGTCCTTTTATCACTCAGTTCTCACTCTTAGAAGCAGCAGGGGACCGGACCGATGCAGCATCTGACTGATGCTGACTGATGTTGTATCTTGTTTTTTTCTTTTTTTGATTCCCGAACATCTTTTAATGGCTTCTCTGTCTCCCCACCAGGTGTCGCCAGTGTGCCAGCATGTGCGCAGTATGTCACCACGTAGTGAAAGGCTTGTTTGTCTGGTGCCAAGGCTGCGGACATGGCGGACATCTCCAGCACATCATGAACTGGATGCAGACGAACTCCCACTGCCCCGCCGGGTGCGGGCACCCCTGTGAATACAGCTGAACGTTGTATATATGAGTGCATACAGATGAAAAACAGTGTCAGCTGGTGTTTGAGTACACTATGAATTATTTCCACTGTCCCCTTGTGAGGAAAGGTGCCACATGCAACACTTTTTTTTTTTTTTCTTTTTTTTTTTTTCCTACTTAAAGTGAACCTGTCCTTGCCAGAAAGTGCCTAAAGTAACAACAGTGGTGAAGTTCTTGATGCTGCTTGTGGTACTGTATTAGTTTTAATGATGGCTTGTCCTGCTGGATTCCTTAGGATCAAAAGCCCAGGCTGTACAAAGGGTCTTGATGTCCCTACTGGTTTAGGACTCCTAACACCTGTGCAAAGGACTGCTTTTGCCTGCCTAGAATGCAGTGGTGTTCTGTGAATCCACATGCAGCCAGTCCCATTTATTGCAATTGGGACTCAGCGGCTGCATGGACACAGCTGCTGGTCCCAATTTGACAGCCATGTGGGTGTATGTCCCCAAAATTGTGAGCAGCAGCTGTGTGCTTATAACTGCTGCATTCCATTAGCAATGAACAGGACAGCCTGCATGCGGATGCACAGGACACCTGTGCAGGAAAAAACAGCCGTTTGCATGAGTGCACGCTTTAGGTACGCCCATGTTAGTGAGCCTTTATAATAAGCCTTGCCTGTGCTAAGCCCCACCCAATGTAACTCAACTTACAAATACCAGAGTGCTCCTGGATATTAAAGACTTAGACTTTGGAAGTTGAATGGGCGTGGTTAAGTGTCAGTAGGGGCAGGGTTTAAAGCCAAACTCCCAAGGACAAAACATTATTTTCAAATATACTCCTCAAGAGCCAGGAAAAAGAATATACATCCATTTTGTATTAGTTACCTTTTACAAAACCCCGTTATTACCTTGTATAATAGTAGTGGTGACGTCATCGCTTTGCTGCGCAGAGCTGTAGGAGGGACCCAGCAGGCTCCACCTACTACAGGCTACCTGCTGAAAACTACAGGAAGGGGCGGAGACAAGACCAGTCATCCTGCACAAGGAGAGAGAGCAGCAGTGAGTTGTCTTTATTACGGGAATTCTCACACTGAAATACTGCACAGTTCTAGAAGAAATACACAAAGCACACCAAGATTCAAGGAAGAATACACATAATGAATGTATGTAGAGAATATTTGTTTAGTCTAGACTTAGCTTTAATAACTTGAAGGGAACTTTTGACCCTCTGTACAGCCTGGGCCATGGATCCGAAGGGCTGGCTACTTCCAGACACAATTAAACGACTGTACTTTAGCACTGTTACCCTTTTGGGACCGGTCAGGCTCCCTTTAAATAACAATGTTACTGTGGTCTGAAGACTTGTCTTCCGCCATGCACAGATAGAAGTGTCTAAAGGAAGAGATCCTTTTGTAGCCCATAAAATCCAGATACCTTTTTTCTGTCTTTTTACCGCACTGACAAAGAATGTTGTGTTGTATTTTTTTTTTTATTTGGATGCAGATTATGACCTTTTTTTTACTTTATGGGTTACTTAAAGCAGAACTTAACTCTTGGAAACTTCCCCCTCATATAAAAGTTCAGCATACATGCATTATAACCATAGTGGTGAAGTCCTCCATAGATTCGATTTTGCTGGATTACCTCTTATTTAAAGCCAAAGTTTAGTCAAAACCTAAAAAGAAAATCAGCACAAGGGACTATATACACACCAACCAATGTGCAGTGCCCTTGTGCTGCTGTCCTTTTGTTTTCCCCAACCAAACAAGTCATAATTGTCCAGTGTGGCAGAGGTTAATACTGAGGAACCTTCCATATGTACTTGTCAGGAGTTCCGGCTATGCCTTTTCCTCTGTTCAAAGAAGCTGTACTGTAGCTTCCGTCAATAAAAATAAAATAAAAATAAATAATAAAAAAAAAAAAAAAAAAAAGCACCGGAAGACAGGCGGGTGAATGAAAAGCCTCCTTCATTCTTTGAATTTTGGGAAATGATATGATTTTAGTGAATATAGGAGGCGTAAAGGGCGGCATAATTGGCACTCTTGACCAGTGTGTATGACATGTCTTTCGGCTTTTATTAAACTGAAAGGGAAGCCTCTTCCTAGACATCTCTTCCCCCCCCCCTCTCCTTCTGCCTATCCTGTATAAAAAAAATGAAATGTGCACTTATTTTAAATCCACTCAGGTCCTTTCATGTGATCTTGCAGCTCTGGCTCCCTGTTTTATTTAGCGGCTGCTGCAGGAGAGAGGAGGGAGTGCTGACAACAGCTGGGTATTGGGAGCATATGGGTGACGTCACGGCCTCCAGAATTCCCAGCTGTTGTGGAACGCTTGCTGAGCTGGTGCTGCAGGATGAAGTGACTGGACTTATTGGAGTGTAAGAAAAGCCAACTATTCTTAGAAATATTCACTCCCCCTCCTACCTATCCTGCTTGACCTGTATTAAAAAAAAAAAAAGAAGTGTGTACTTGCTTTACTTTTAATCCACTCCAGTCCTTTCATGTGATCCCGCAGCTCTGGCTCCCTGCGTCATTAAGCGGCTGCTGCAGGGGAGAGGAGGGAGCGCTGACAACGGCTGGGCTATGGGAGCATATGGGTGACGTCACTGCTCTTGGAATTTCCAGCCATTGTGGAGCGCTGAGCCGGATCTGCAGGATCACAGGACTGGACTGGAGCAGATTAGAAATAGGTAAGTGCACATATTTTTTTTAGTATACACGATAGACAGGAAACATTTTTAAGACTAGCTAAAGTGTAGCTCCAGTAAAATTCTAACTAAAGCCTCGTACACACGCACCGATTGTTGGCCGACCGATCGGTTGTCTTTTGTCCAGTGTTGTTGTGTTGGTTGAAATGTGCTCTAGACTGCACACACATTTTTTCGGCCAACAACAACCAACTTCAGAAGTGATGTCATGTGATGGTTTACTTTCCGTGTGTTTTTTCTTCTCTGAGCATGCCCAGTCTTGCTCATCTGATTTTTGTCTGCCGAAATCTGTACTGACTGACGAACAATCGGCCATTCTGTTGACTGCCAACAAAAATTTTATAGCATGCACACCAGATTTTGTTCGGCCGAAAAGTCGCAGTCGGTTGTCGGAATCATCATACTAACAAGCCGACAATTGGCCGATCGGACGTTGGCCGAAAAATTTACGGCCAACAATCGGTGCGTGTGTACGAGGCTTAAGGCTCAACCTATACCCACCCCTATTTGAGGACTATTCCATCTACCCTGTAAAAGGAAAGTTACCTATACTTACCTATTCTGAAGGGGCTCCGGTCTGGTCACATGATCAGGTCCCAGCACTGGCTTCAGTGTAGAGGAGAGGCAATAACAATGGCTGCAGAGCCTGTATGATGGCATCACCTATAGGCTTACTATGGGGCATCCATTGTTAGCAGTGCCTCCTCTACGGACCGGAGCACCCTCAGAATAGGCAAGTATAATCCGCTTTCTTTTCACAGGGTAGATAGAATAGCCTTAGAATAAGGGTGGGAGCGGGTTTAGACTTACAGATGGTCCCCGAGTTACAAACATCCGACTTACAAACGACTTCTACTTACAAATGGAGGGAGACAACAGGAAGTGAGAGGAAATCTCCCCCTAGGAAGGGAAATTCATTCCTGTAAAGCTGGATACACACTATCCAACTTTTGTGGTTAGATTTCCTTCAGATTTACCTTTTCTATGCAGTGCAAGGGCCTGCCAGATTGCATGCAAATTGAAAGTGTTTAGGTTTGACCTCATATTATATGGTTTTGGTAAATCTAAAGGAAAAAGTCTTCAGAAAATCTTATAGTGTGTATGGCCCTAAAGAGTTGTCATAGGAAAAAGGTGTCTCCACTGAAGCTTTATCATCAATCCTTGATTCCACAATGACCCAAAATTCTCAAAACTCAATTGTCATCGGGATAGAAAGTGAGGAGAAATCTTCCAAACAGAGGCACAGACAGGAAAACAAATGTTACAGGGGTGTTAAACCTTTCCTATGCTATCAAAAAAATGTGACCGTTATTTTTTCTGGCTGGAGCTACACTTAAAAAAAATGTACCTGTTCCGACTTACAAACAAATTCAACCTAAGAACAAATCTACAGACACCATCTTTTTTGTAACCCGGGGACCGCCTGTAGTCAGAATTTGACTGGAATTACACTTTAAGCTTTTGTTTCACTTTAACCCTTGTGGCACTGGAAGATTACAGCTGCGGGGTGTGGTGGTAAGACAGAGGATTTCAACTAAAACCACAGTCAGCAGCACAAAAAGGGCCCTTCACATTGATTGGAAGTACAGTCCCTCTTGCTGATTTATTTATCTAATTTTCTTTTTGACCAAACTTTACCTATAAGGCCCCGTTCACACTGGGGCGATCCGACTTCCCGGGGCGACCTCACAGGTCGCGGCGCGCTGCACGCACCGCGACCTCGGAGCGGCCAGCACGGACTTCATAACATTGAAGTCAATGCAGGTCGCTCCGGGTCGCCCCAAAGAAGCTCCGGACCCTTTTTCTAAGTCGGAGCGACTTATGTCGCTCCTATTAGAACGGGTCCACAGCTTCTCTATGGAAGGCGACCTGTCAGGCGACCAGGTCGCCTGACAGGTCGCCCCAGTGTGAACGGGGTCTAAGCCAGTGATAAATACCTATGCATGCTCAGTGTGTCCTTCCTCGCCAGGCTGAGATCTTCATGGCACATTACTAAGATGGGTGTAAAATGTGAACTTAAAACCCGCGCTAAAATTATATTGTATAGAAAAGTGCTACCTGAAGCTGCTGCCCACTTAGGTAAAAAAAACAAGATGAAATGAAAATAATATATGACAGCGCTAACAGGAAAGTAATAAATAATTCAAAGTGATCCTCAAATAGTGATCAATATAAAGTGCACTTAATAATAAATATGACAATAAAAAATAATATATATCACAATGTAAAGTGAAAAATGCTTTGTGCTAAAATATGACCATAAAATTAATATATATCACAATATAAAGTGCAATAAACAAGATAATAAGTGTTAAAGTGATTCAGTGCAAAGTAAAGTGCAGTCCAAAATTATAAGTCCATTAGTGCATTCAAATGCGGTGCTGGACAAAAGGTGCTTAAGGTGCTCCACACTGTGGTGAAAAGTGCTCCAAACGGCCCCTTTTGGGGATCCACTCACCAGATGTTATAGGTAATCAAGCCTTAACATCCATGGACTCTCCAACACAGCCCGATGGATGGATGGATCTGTATGTCACCAAACGAGCCTCCAACCTTTACTAATGGTCCCCCTCGATAGTATTTTCAAAAGGAAGGGAAGGAGCCAAACATAGTGAAGCCCGTAGCAACTTTTATTAAATGTAATAAGTAAAAAAAAAAAAAAAAAAACTACTCACAACATTTGAGGATCACTTTGAATTATTTATTACTTTCCTGTTAGCGCTGTCATATATTATTTACATTACTAAGATGATGTCACCCTCCAACTCCGGTATTGGCCCTTAAGCCCCGTACACACGTACCGAATGTTGGCCGAACGATCAGCCGTCTTTTGTCCGGTGCTGTCCTTTCGGTTGAAAAGTACTAAAGACTGCACACGAATTTTGTCGGCCAACAACAGCCGACTGCAGAAGTGATGTCATGTAATGGTTAACTTTCCGTGTGTTTTTTCTTTTCTGAGCATGCCCAGTCTTGCTCATCTGCTGTTTGTCGGCCGAATTCTGTACTGACTGAGGAACAATCGGCCGTTCTGGTGTTGGCCAACAAAAATTTTAAAGCCTGCACACCAGATTCTGTTCGGCCAAAAAGTCGCAGTCGGTTGTCAGAAGCATCATACTAACAAGCCGACAATCGGCCGATCGGTCGGTGGGCGAATATTTACGGCCGACAATCGCTACGTGTGTACGGGCCTTAACTCTTGGAGTAAACTGGCCCTTTCAGCAACTCCATGGGGTTGGTTTATTAAAACTGGAGCACTCAGAATCTGGTGCGGCTGTGCATGGTTAGTCAATTGGCTTCTAACTTCAGCTTTTATTAATTAAATATTGACAAAAAAAAAAAACTTGGAAGCTGATTGGTATTTATATAGAGCTGCACCAGATTTTGGATTCTCCAGTTTTAGTAAATCACATATGACTACTGACTGCCCGGGGATGGGATTTTTGCTGATGTTCATTGTCGGTACAGAAGGGGATGCAGGGAATAGGTGCTGGCTTCAGTAAGAGCAAGGACAGCACAGACTTTATTACTATACACAGTACGTATGCTAATACTGGTTCACTGACCTCATACCAGGTAATTGGAGAACTCCTTCCGCTTTAAGTTGCCCCTAATCTTTTGAAATACCTTTCTATAAAAAGTTGGCTTGTAGCGGAAAGGAGGGAGGTTAGCAAAAAGGTCAGGGTCAGACTGAACAAAGGTAAGTAGGAGAACTGTCCTGTGGTGGACACTATTGACTCTCAGCCAACTTTTTCTTTTGGATAATGTAACTGCAAAAAAAAAAGTAAACTAAAAAAAAATTAAATACCTAACGACACTATTTTGGCAAATCAAACATTATACAGCTTGCATCAGTTGAACACTAAGGGGCTGATTTACTAAAACCAGAGGGTGCAAAATCTAGTGTAGCTCTGCATAGAAACCAATCCGCTTCCAGGTTTTTTTTTTTTTGTGCCAAAGCTTAAAGTGATTGTAAAGCCTTGTTTGTTTTTTTAATAACAAACATGTTATACTTACCTGCCCTGTGAAGTGGTTTTGCACAGAGCTCCTCTTCTCGGGCCCCTCTTCGCTGCTCCTAGCCCCTCCCTCCTGTCCAGTGCCCCCACAGGAATCGGCTTGCTATAGGGGCACCCAAACCGAGCTGCAGCTCCGTGTGTCCATTCAGACATGGAGCTGCCGGTCGGCCCTCTCCTGATTGGCTTACTGACTTTGACAGCTGTAGGAGCCAATGGCGCTGCTGCTGTGTCTTTGCCAATCAGCAGGGAGAGTCCCGGATGGCCGAGGGGACTCATGGACATCACTGGACAGAGATGGGCTCAGGTAAGCATTGGGGGGTGCTGGGGGGGATGCTACACACAGAAGGCTTTTTATCTTAATGCAAAGAATGCATTAAGATAAAAAACCTTCTGACTTTACAACTCATTTAATTGAATAAGCTGAGGGTAGAAGCTGATTGGTTACCATGCAGAACTGCACCAAATTCTTTTGCACTCTCCAGTTCTAGTTAATCCACCCCTATCTCTCTAATCTCAGCAGTTGTCTTTCATTTCTGTTTTGGTTTAATAGGATGGGAGTTATGGGCAAAGCCAGAAATGACATCTGTGATGCCGGCTGTCACTGAACACAGCAGCTTTTCTTTTTCTGAGTCCTCCCTGTAGCAGACTTTTATTACTTGTAGATCCTGTCGAGACCAGTTATTTTTCTGCTTCCTGTAAAAGGATGACAACGCTGTTCATTCTGTAGTAGAATTGCACAGCAGCGTTGTCAGCCTGTGGACAGTCAGATGGTTGTGTAGTTTTTAAATTGTCTTTAAAGGCTAGCGCCATGTTTTAGAACATGTTTTACCTGTATTTAGAGCGTACCATAAAGCATAGCTGCATACAGTGACCCCCCCCCCCCCTCCCTACCTGTATCGCAGGATGCTCCTTGCTGTAGTTTGCTATTTCATAAATTGGTGTGGATGTGTGCGGCTCTGACTGCACCGCTGAGTAATCCACTCACTGGGATAGCTCAGTAGAAAGTCCCATCTACCACCACTGTACAGAGCCACGTCACTCCCTCACCCCTTTTGTAGTACAGTTGCACCTCCTCCTAGCTCAGCCCTATACCTCTGTACAAACCTGAGGCTGAAGGTAACATCAGTAGAGCCTGTGCATTGCATCTGTGATACAACCAGAAATTCCCTCACGTTGGAGGGATTTCCTCTCACTTCCTGTTTTGGCTATGGGGCAGGAAGTGAATGGAAATCTCCCCCATGGAACACAGCTGGTAAAAAAAAAATAACTGACCGGGTTATATAACCCTCCCTTACTCTATCCCAGGGGGTCTCCAAACTATGGCCCTCCAGTTGTTCAGGAACTAGAATTCAGATCATGTCTGTGAATGTCAGAGTTTTACAATGCCTCACGGGACGTGTAGTTCCACAACAGCTGGAGGGCCGTAGTTTGAGGATCCCTGCTCTATCCAAACAGATAAAAAAAGATTAAAAAAATGCTCTGCAGACTTCAATGCAAAAAAGTAGTAAATGCAGATTGTTTGTCTCTTAAAGGAACTAAAAGCAAAACTTTGTTTTCTCTATGGATATTGTAGCAGAGGGTTAGAACCCCTATCAGGTTTTTTCTTTGCCAGTTGTGTCCCATTGAGGATATTTCCCTTCACTTGCTGCCCCATTGCCAAAATGGGGAAGTGAGAGGAAATCCCTCCAAAGTGAGGAAATCCCTGGTTTTCACCAGAACTAGTGTCCCAATTGGAAGATTTTCCGACTATTCCTGTTTTGGTGACAACCCAATTATCAAAGCAGGACAATAGGGTGTATCTCCCTGAAGGGGCCACAGACAGAATCTCAGCCAAAACAAAAAAAAAAAGTTATACTTTAAGGCCTAACACCAGCTAACCTTTTTTAAGCTGTTAAAGTAGAATTCCAACCCAGCAGTAACAATGTTTAAAATGTTATCCCCCCCCCCGCCTAAGTTGTGTTTTAAAAAGCCTAAGTTGTGTTAAAAAAAAAAAACCTCATATACTTACCTATTTTTAGTCCGGTGCGATCATGTGATCCCGTGTGCCAAATGAGCAGCTATTCCATTGGAGCCTATGGGTGACGTCACCTCTCCCAAAATTCCCAGCCGTTGTCGGCGCTCCCTCCTCTCCCCTGCAGCCACCGCTCACTGACACGGGATCACATGACCAGACCGGGAGGATAAAAAAAGTAGATGTGTTTTTTTTTTTGCACAGGTTAGGCAGGATCTGTAGTGTGGGGGGGGGGGGGTTATAAGGATATTTAGTGTTAGGTTGGAATTCTACGTTAATGCCAGTGACTGGCTGCACCACATATGTTGTTTTTGAACAATTCCTATCTCCAACTTTCTTGTTTTATAATCCAGCCGGACCCCCAGGATCTGGGTTTGTACATTTTACTACCAATACCTCCCACTAGCCCGGCTCTTGTGGTTTTAGACTGGACAATTAAGGCATTCTGGTCAGTGGGATAGCAGTGTTTTTATACTTTGTATTTATTATGGGCTGCCAAACGGCCTTTCTGTAACAAACTCCTCCAACCTGAGTGTTCCCATGTATGTACAGCGCCTGTATATAGTTTTACACAATAAACTTGGAAACTACTCTGCCGCTGTGTTGTATTATTACTATTATGTTGGCTGGGAGAAACTTATGAGACTGAGCTGGGGTTAGGTTGGAATAAATGTCTATTAACCCCTTTTACTGCCCTTTTAATACGGAAAGGTTTCTTCACAGTAAGAGCTGTGAAAATGTGGAATAGACTCCCTCCAGAGGTGGTTCTGGCTAGCTCACTAGATTGCTTTAAAAAAAAGGCCTGGATTCTTTCCTGGGTGTACATATTATAACTGGGTACTAATATTTTTAGTTAAAGTTGATCCAGGGAATATCAGATTGCCTCTCGGGGGATCAGGAAGGATTTTTTTCCCTGTTGTAGCAAATTGGATCACGCTTTGCTGGGGTTTTTTGCCTTCTTCTGGATCAACTGTGGGTATAGGATTGTGTGGTTGGGTTTTCATTACTTTTTTTTTTTTTTTTTTATTGGTTGAGCCAGATGGATTGGTGTCTTTTTTTTTCATCCTGACTAACTATGTACAGTAATCCCCCGCTACATCGCGGTTCAGTTTTTGCGGTCCCGGTAATTCGCGGTTTTTTTTGTAATGTTATTTTACTATAAAAATCATTAAAAATGAAAGATTTTTGTGTTTTTCATAGCTCTTGCTCTGTCTCTAAGTATCTTTTATGTGTTTAAATCAGTTTCTATTGTTTTAAAAGTGTGTTTAAAGACCTTAAAATGCTTTTACACGTACAGTGACAGTAAAATAAACATGCCTACAATGCATTTTAATAGGGTTTTTCTATTTCGCGGAATTTCACTTTTCGCGGCTGGGTCCAGAACGTAACCCCCGCAATGGAGGGGGGTTTACTGTAACTTTGTACTGCCACAACCGGTTTTGCTTTTTTCTGCACACATGCTTAAAAAAAATAAAAATAATAATTTTAGAGTCTGCAGTACTAGAGACCTCAGAGGGCAAAATACCAGTCAACAGTATTGCCTGTGCTCTTCCTGCAGCTGACCTTTCCCCCCCAATTACTGATGTACTATGGCAGCGGCCATCTTGGTAGTGGCAGGACTTTGCTTCCCCAGGTAAAAACTGTAAACTGTAGCACAGATATTGTGTATAACATGAGAAAAATCGCAACTACCACCATGTTTTTTAATTCAGGGTCTCTGCTGTGGGTTAATAGCTACTAATTTAGGGGTTTTAGTGCACTTTTCTATATTCATTTTAGCACGGATGCTCCAAAATGAGTGTAGCACTGTCCCCGTACGGCTTGCTGTGTGATGACCTCTTGGGCCTCCTCTGATTACCTGCAGACAGTCACTCAGGGACAGTTCCCTCATCTATCCTTATGCCGAATGGCTCATTACTCAATAAACTGTCCAGGGTATTTGGTTTTATATTTATTGTGGAACTTGGATGGGAGAAGGGAATGGTGGGATACTCCAACTTGAACTATTTACAGTTGATGAGGACAACTCTCACTTGTCCTCACCAGGTTACTTGTGGAAGCAGTCTGACTGCTGTAACCATACTGCCACTTGTATGGAAGAATTAAGTCCCCTTGCTCTCTCCAGCAGCAGGCTTGATGCAACAACATTACCTGCACGACACTCTCTAACATCCTCTTGGCTGACACCCGTCCACTGACTCTGCTAGCTTAAGGGATGGCCCTCTCAGGACAGGCCCCATGACACAGATCTGTTCTCACTGTATGCAGACTCGGATCCTTTCTAGTGTTTCCCATCCAGTCAGCTCTGCAGGACCTCCGGGTTCAGTTCCTCTCTAACAATCAGGCCCTTAGGTCAACCACCTGAGGCCGCATGGCAACTTCTACAGGGGAGGGGCAGCCACCCCCTCCCTCTGGGACCCTGCTCTCCAGCTGAAAGACCAAGAGCAGATATGCCCTTGGCATTTATACAGTATCCCAGCGTGCACCGAGGCACTTTCGTCTGCCAATCACCAGGGCTGTACTAATGCCTGTGCACTCATTTGTCAAGTTATCTCCCACTGTCCAATATGCCTCCCTATTGGACCAATGTGAAACACTTCAGACAAACTGAGCTGCACCTGAGCACCATGAGCAGACCTCACTAGCAGATCCTGATCTCTGGTAGGCTGAGAACAATATACGATAGATTTACCTGGCCCTCTTTCTGGTAATCAGAAAAGATCCAAAACTTAAATCTTTATCTCTCTAGCACCTACCTTGGAAGGTGCTATATGAGCAAAAAGGCTCCAGCAGTAAAAGGGTTAAACCCAGCTGGAATTCAAGCTGCTTCCGCATTCATGGCCAGAATTTACTATTGTTGGGAAATGTATTGTGGTAAATCATGCTAGCAGCCTTCTGCTGCCATCTAATGGTGAGTTACCAGGATGACTTACAGAAGTCCATAGTAAACTTTGTGGTTTTACAATGTGTCTGTACCGTTTATATGTCCTACTCTAAATTGAATGTATACCTTACACCACTGCTTCTGATTATATTAACCACTAGCTGCCTGGGGCAAGTTTCAAATTTTCCACAGACGTGGTAAAATCAGCTTTTTTTTTTTTTTTTTTTTGCTAGAAAATTGCTTAGATCCCCAAGCATGAGATATTTTTTGAAAGCAGAGGCACTGGAGAATAAAATGTTGGCTGTTGCAGTTTGTCACACACTATTTGTGCAGCTGTTTATCAAATGCAAATTTTCAGGGGAAAAAAAAATACATTTAAATTAATTTTAGTGCACACAAACACAATATAAGACCCAATTTTTTGGTAGAATATGAAAGATGGGGTTGTTTTGAGTAAATAGATACCAAATATGTTCTGGGCTTACAAGAGTTCATAAATCACACCCTTCCTTATGATCGAGCGTTCCACAGTTATTAAGCCAGCAGTGCTCCAGAATGATAAATGTATATATTGGAGCATCGGGGAAAAGGGTGGAAGATTGCAGTCCAATAAAATGGACAAATGTACATAATTGTCAACATAAATTAAACTTCACTTCCACATACTTGTGCTAAATTATATATATATATTAGGGATAGAATGATATGTTTTTTTCAGGACCAATACCGATATCTTGGTCACAACGTATCGGTATTGGCCGATATTTTGTACATTAAAGTTATGAAAAATAAAGACCATTTTTTACACAAATCTGGTAATAAACATTATTTCTGTTTAATGCTTAATGGCTGACTGTCTGGAATCCTGTGGTGGGTGGCTGGCACAGGGGTTGTGGGTGGCTGGCTGGTACAGGGCCTGTAGGCGGCTGGCTGGGATAGTGCCTGTGGCTGGCTGGGATAGTGCCTGTGGCTGGCTGGTACAGGGCCTGTGGCTGTTTGTCTGGCACCCTGTCTGTGGGTGGCTGTCTGTCTGGCACCCTGTGGTGGGTGGCTGGCTGGCACCCTGTGGTGGGTGGCTGGCTGGCACAGGGACTGTAGGTGGCTGGCTGGTACAGGGCCTGTGGGTGGCTGGCTGGTACAGTGCCTGTGACTGGCAGGTACAGGGCCTGTGGGTGGCCGGCTGGTACAGGGCCTGTGGGTGGCTGGCTGGTACAGTGCCTGTGACTGGCAGGTACAGGGCCTGTGGGTGGCTGGCCGGCTGGTACAGGGCCTGTGGGTGGCTGGCTGGCTTGCTGGTACAGTGCCTGTGGCTGGCTGACTGGTACAGGGCCTGTGGATGTGGGTAGCTGGCTGGCACCGGGCTGCTGTGGGTGGGTGTATGGCTGTGATACACTCCCGCGAGACTAGTCCCGAATCCAAACGAGGCTGTCCAAGGCGAGGGAGGCGGCCTAAGAAGGCAGAATGACGTCACAAAAATATCGGCCAGTTCCGGGACCAATACCGATATATTGGGGAAAGTGCATATGAGCCGCGCCGATAATCAGTCTATCCCTAATAAATAAATAAATAAGTAAATATATATATATATATATATATATATATATATATATATATATATATATATACACACACACATATATAAAGTGCCAGTGCACTCAATAAATACATAAATAGTCCAACACAGCAAACAAATAATAATAGATGAAACCCATCCATTTATGGTAATATAGCGAGTAATTTGTTTGTTTAGATGTAATCTAATTTTTAGGGGAAACAGGGAGATTTACATGCAGAGAACTCTGGGATGATGCAAATAATAATAATAAAGATGCCATAGTGGTCATATTGCAGTGTAAGAATGTATAAGTACTAGTAGAAATTTTATTATTGAGAAGGGTGGAGTAAAATGGAGGATAGAATACTGTAAAGCCATGTTCCAAGTAGAAAGGGTCTACCAATATAGCGGCCGCGCTACATCGGGCCGGACATACGATGTGACCCAACAGAGAAGAGTGGGAGGATTTGGGTGCAGTAGCACCTGTTAATTTTATTAACACCAAAGCAGCTGAAACTGATTAATAACCCCCTCTGCTACTTAACAAAATATGTGAACAAAATATTGCATTTTTTCATGTCTGGATAATAATTGTGTACATTTGAAATTGTGAGTGTACCTGCACTATGGCTGTGTGTTACATGTACTAACTGTACGTATTAGTACATTACCCGTATAATTGATGAAATCAAGTAATAAAGTAATACAAAACAAAAAATAAATAAATTAAACTGGGGCTGCTGCTATAGTGAAAGTTCAACTGACCTCATAAACTGTCAACAAAAATTAAACTTAGCCCTGCTTCCACATACAAACTCCTGCCCACTATAGCAGCTGGGAGTTTGTTTACATTATTGCCGCCGGCTATGTAGTAGATGTGATTTGGGCAGCTGTAAAGCCGCATGATCACTTTAACATGCTTTCTTCCCCAGCTCAACTTTGCCCGGGGTGAAAGAATGTCTAACTTCACCACTGCATGTTACACCCTAAATATGGATGCAATATGTAACATATTACTAAACGTGAACTTATCCTTTAACCACATGAAGGGTGTGAATAATTATTTTATGAAATATGAAGCTAAGAATAAGAGCACAGGGCCATGGCCTCAAATTAGTAGAAGGGAAATTCAAAACCAATTGAAGAAAGCATTATTTTACTTAGAGTAGTGGATTCTAGGAATAGCCTTTAGAAGGAGTAGTGAGTCAGTCAACAGTGAGTAAATGTAAGTCTATACTCTGACAAAGAGGGTTACAAAACCTTTCCCCTCCCAAATAAGGGCCTATCGTGAGTAATGCTGCTTGGGGATCTCTACCTCTGACTAAGTAGGGGGCATGTTGGATTTCTGCAGAGAGACCTCTGCCCCCACACAGAGCGCAAAGGTCCTGATGCGGCTGTTCCTGTGTTAAAAAAGGAAAACTCATGTTTATCACGTTTCCTATTATCTTTTAAAGCGGAGTTACGGCCACTTCTACTTCCCGTAGGGCTACGTCACTAGCTTGTGAGGGTCTAGGGAGCGAGCGCGCGCCCCCGGAGGCGCGCTCCCGCGTGGTCACGGACCCCCCCGCGCGTGTGACCAGCGGACCCGATGTCCGCCGGTCACTCGGCGATCGGCGGGGGAGAGGGAGAATGTCAGGCAGCTTGTGTAAACAAGCTGCCTGTCATTCTCCTCGCTGTAAAGACACTGATCAAACGGATCTAGTATGTAGATCCGTTGATCAGTGTCCTTACAGCTCAAGCCACAGCCAATCACAGTAGAAAGCACGCCCCTAGGGATACACACAGCCCCTCCCTTCCAAATAAAGTTAACCCCTTCACAACCAGTGTATTTTTACAGTAACAGTGCATATGTATAGCACTGATTACTGTAGAAATGTCACTGGTAACCCCAAAAGTGTCACAAATGTCAGTCAAGGGTCCGATCTGTCCGCCCCAATGTCGCAGTACCGCAAAAAAAATCGCAGATCGCCGCCATTACGCGTTAAAAAAAAAACAACAAAAATGACAAAAATCTTTCCCTTTGTTAGTAAACGCGATAACTTTTGCGCAAACCAATCAAAATACGCTTTTTGCGATTTTTTTTTTACCAAACATATGTAGCATAAAACAAATTGGCCGAAAATTTTAAAAAATTTTGATTTTTACTTTTTTTTTTTTGGGGAATTTCATATAAAAAATGTGAAAAATATTGTTATTTTTGCAAAATTGTTGCTCTTTTTTTGTTTATAGCGCGTGATCAAAAAATCGCACAGGTGATCAAATACCACCAAAAGAAAGCTCTGTTTGTGGGAAAAAAAGGACGTCAAATTCGTTTAGGTACAGCGTCGCACGACCGCGCAATTGTCCGTTAAAATCACGCAGTGCCGAATCGCAAAATACCCCCTGGTCAGGAAGGGGGTAAAATCTTCCGGGGCTTAAGTGGTTAAGGAAATGTCTACATTTTTGTACTTTTTTTTTTCTTTGTTTATTATTAGCAGGAGTTAGCATTTTGTTTTCTTTTTAGGCAGTTTCATTTGAAATACATTTTAATTGTAGGCAATCTTATATCCAGCCAGCAGGTGAAGATCTAGTTTTCTTTTTAGATTATTAACATTACTTTTCAGTGGTGACAAAAGTCCATTGTTATCTCCAATTGGTGATCAAAACAGTGATTTCTCTTTTATCAGACAGCTGGGTCCAAGATTTAGACAAACAGAATTGTGAGGTGTGAAGGTGTGGGAATTGGGGCTTACCTGAGGTGTAAAGGTGCAGGAATTTGGGCTGATCTGAGGTGTGAAGGTGCAGGAATTGGGGTGATCTGAGGTGTGAAGGTGCAGGAATTGGGGTGATCTGAGGTTTGAAGGTGCAGAAATTGGGGTGATCTGAGGTGTGATAGTGCAGGAATTGGGGCTGATCTGAGGTGTGAAGGTGCAGGAGTTGGGGGCTGATCTGAGGTGTGAAGGTGCAGAAATTGGGTTGACCTGAGGTGTGAGGATGCAGGAATTGGGCTGATCTGAGGTGTGAAGGTGCAGGAATTGGGGGCTGATCTGAGGTGTGAAGGTGCAGAAATTGGGTTGATCTGAGGTGTGAGGATGCAGGAATTGGGCTGATCTGAGGTGTGAAGGTGCAGGAATTGGGGGCTGATCTGAGGTGTGAAGGTGCAGAAATTGGGTTGATCTGAGGTGTGAAGGTGCAGGAATTAGGGTGATCTGAGGTTTGAAGAGGCTGAAATTGGGGTGATCTGAGGTGTGAAGATGCAGGAATTGGGGTGATCTGAGGTATGAAGAGGCTGAAATTGGGGTGATCTGAGGTGTGAAGATGCAGGAATTGGGGTGATCTGAGGTATGAAGGTACAAGAATTGTGACTGATCTGAAGTGTAAAGATGCAGGAATAGGGGTGTTCTGAGGTCTGTTGCGCAGGATTTGGACTGATTTGAGGAGTAAAGGTGCAGAAGTTAGAGCTGATCTGAGGTCTGATAGTAAAGAGATTTGGATTGATCTAAGGTGGGAAGGTGCAGGATTTGTGATGATCTGAGATGGGAAGATGCAGGATTTGGGGTGATGTGTACAAGGCCCAGGGGACTTCCACTCGGTGTTTCACTTCTCCTGCCACCATCTTCCTGCACCTCCTGGGGGACACACCATCCCCCAGGGCTGCCAATGTAGGTAGCTACTATGTGCACTACTCTCCATAAAATAAATTTAAATACATTTTTGTACACTGGTATTAATTTAATTACATCAGTATTTTCTTAATATACAATACATGTGCTTAGGTAAAGGGTTTAATAAGGGGTTCTAGTGGAAAAGACTGAGGTACTACTAAAATTCCACGGGTTAGGGGGCGCAGATTACTTCCCTTGCCCCGGGCGCTGACAACCCATGCTACTCCACTGGTTGGACCCTTAATAGTAAATGTTGCGTGTGGATGGAGAAAATGGCGGCCCAGGGCACGTGGATTGGTGTGTCGGGAGCCATGTGTGTGCTATAGCTATGCAGGAAAATGTTGACCGTGCATCCAATGACAGCGGGACATTCTTCCAATAGAGTGGCAAAGTGGATGCTGTAAAGAAAACTGTTGACCATGCATTCAATGTCAGTGGGACATTTTTCGAGTCTTGCTTGTACAAGTGCTATGAAGAGAAATGTTGGCCGTGCATATGACTACTAAATAGCAAAGAGGGTCAGCTGGCTCAGAGTGATGGAAGCGCAGTTGGAGCCCTGGTACAAGCAAGGATGGCAGATGCATGCAAGCTGAGAGGCACGGTCCGCTTTACAGTAACTTCCAGGCAGGCTGAGCTGAGATGAAGCCGCATCGGAAGGGTTACTGTACCGCGCGGGAAATCGCGTGCTGGAAGGTTCTGCCTAGCAGGAGGACCCACCGCCAATCTGGAGTTGTGGGCGGAGACGTTGCTCATGCACAGCCAGTCTGGAGAAGGAAGGCAAGTCTATAAATTACTTCTGCTTCCGGGTGGGGCTGAGAGGGAGACACGTGTGTGGAGGAGCAAGATGCGAGTACCGGAGTGAGCCGGAGCGCAGAGGCTATCCCAAGTGTTGGTGGAGAACCTGCGGAGCAGCCCAGAGAGCCGAAGACATCCACCCTGTGGGATACAGGGGTGCGGATGGTGCCCGATGGGAGACTGGCATTGTGCACCGGAGGAGGCTTGGAGCATTTGGACTTGGTTTGTCCTCAGAGTCTGAATGTGACCATGCATATGCAGGTGTGGGACCAGTGCAGGCATTGCGGCAATCTACTGCTGAGGGCGGAAGAAAGTGGAGGTCCGCCCAGAAAGTTGAATGTGTCTTGGGAGACTGGGGTCACTCACGCCCTATTTGCCCTATTGGCTGCGGTATCGGGGGCCTTTCACAGGCCGTGGAAGAGGAGTGCTGTGGTTCCTAATGCAGCTGGAGTCCATGCAACCTGTCAGTGGTTCAGGGTGCAAATGGAGAGAGGCCCGAATGTCCGAACTGGGGTGCATGCAGGTAGTGCGGGCCGGGGAGTGGCCACCTGGTGCATCAAAAGCTGCTCCCACACAGGCAGAGGGTAGAAGATGGCCAGCGGTGACCATGGCTTCTAGTATGAGTGTGAGCAGTGAGGAAGAGGCCGGAGTCATTGATGTCTCCCAGCTTCCAGAATCGGTTCAGGTCCTTGGAAGAAGGATTGGATGTTTGGAAGTCAGAGGAAGAGACTGAATGGGACTGGGAGTCCGAGGATCGGAGCAGTCCAGCCAGTCTTGGCCCACCTGAACCTGATGAGGAGGTTAGGGATTGCGTGGTGGGAGGACAGTGCGCCAGGAATCTGGGGTTCTGCGAGGCCTATGCTAATCGGGTCCCAGACCTATCCCCACCTAGTAACTATGCCCGGGCTCGTGATCAAAATGAGGCCTACGCCTCCCTCTTCAAAAGAGAGGAGACCCAATATCCCCCAGCTGGGAGAGGTCCCTCCCCAGATGTTCTAGGATGCAGAGGTGGATAGAGAGAAAGGTGGCCTTAGAGTAGGGGTATGACTATACCTATGCTCCATGTGAGGTCATGCTGGAGATAGAGGCCAAAAGATAGTCCTGGTGTGATGAAGCTATATGGGACTTCCTCTTTGTCCCCAAGCCATATCGTAACCAGTCCAGGATGGACTTGTGGAAGACCTTTCTATCAGTAAAAGCACAGTGGAACCATGGGCGGGCTATCTAATTGGACCGGGTAGAGGTCCGCCGCCCAGATGGATCTGGCCAGGCCTGGTCGATCCAAATCCAGGAAAAGGAGGGGAAGATTGTCTGGATCCCCCATCCTTATTTCTATTGCTAAGGAGAGCATACACTGTTTAATTGAGAATTGAGGCTGGCTAGCCTATGTCTGCTGACTGAAAAAAAAAAAAAAAAACAGACTCACAGTGGATGAAAATTCAAGTCCAGTTGTTGTTGGGGCTTATGCCCTCTTTCCATTACCCCCTCCCCTTTTTTCCTTGCAGAAGGGGTTAAGGAAATCACCAGATGCCACTGGCTAGTGGACTTATACCAGAGGGCCGACCCTCTCAGGAGAAATTAAGGACTGTTATCTGCTATTCTGGAGATCCTTTGGGCCATCAGGCTGGGATCGTGGATTACAACTTGTTCAGAGTTCCAAGGGAACTATCTTTGGGCCAACGGGCCAACAGAGGAACTTTGCGGGTGACCGCCTGAAAGAAGTGGGTGGCACCCTGGGAGTTTTTTGGTGGGGGGGTTCCCTAGTGCAAGGGGCCCCTGAAAAAGTTACTGCAAGCCCCTACAGGACTGGTGGTTGTCCAGGCTCCAGCAACAGGTCTTTGTAGGAGAGAAAATTGGGTGCCGAATACTGTGATGGAGAGGACATTACAGACACCCTTTTTTCTGGATTAATAACTAGATAGTCAGTGACGGTTTAGGATTGCCTTTGAGGAGCGGTATTGAGCGACGTGACAAGACTGACAAGCCAATGCCTGATAGGCAGTTCAGTGAGGGATGCTGGATGAGAAGGCCGCCCTCACAGGGAGTGTCTTCTTACCAGAGAAATTAGCTAGACTTGTATTGTTTGAATGTGTATATGCAGAAGTGCCTAACCTTTTCTCTTTTTCCCTTTTCAGGATGTCTAAATGACTGTAGATAGTTATTTAGGATGCTGTGGTTAACCACCAGAGCAAAGTTTGCTTGGTGGGGGTGCATTGTTCAAAATGCACCCCAAAATTGTATCATATTTGTATAAAAACAAAATGCCTATATTTTTCTACATAATTTATTCTGTGCGTTCATTTTCCCTTTTCCACTTTTCCATTTGTTTTTTTTAGTTATGGGATACTCCTTGAAAATTTTGTAGAGTTTTTGTAGGGGGCGGCTGCCCCAGAGCCAATGGGGACATGGCTCGTTTTGGTGGGGGGTGGATGTAGCACCCTCCTAGACAGGTGCTAGTTAGAGTGGATAGATAGATTGCTCTGCCTGCTTACCAGGGGAGTAGCAGGTAAACTGTAATCTGCTCCATCTGCTTATCAGGGGAGTCTGATCAGTAGTTAGGCCTGTTACATGTGTGATTCACTTGGTCTGAGGGAGTGTCTTCGCTGTATCCAATAGGGGAGCCTGTTGGACAGTGGAGGAAACCCAGCCAGTGACACACAGGCTTTTGAAACTATCCCAATGGGTTTGCACAGACAGTGGTGCATCATGGGATATGTTATAAAAGCCGGGATCACATGTGACAGGGTGTCTTTGGGCTGGAAGCTAGGTCCCAGGAGGAGGGTGACGCCTGTCTCTCCTGTCTGTATGGAAGGTGGTCACAGGCGGTCGGTCTAGTGGACCAGAAGTGTGGTGCTGAGCCAGGAGGTCCTCTGGATGCTGACAAGCAGAGTTGGAGGCAGAGCAACCTTGGGAAAAACAGTGTCCGTGAGTACTGGGAAGCTTGCCAGGGGTCTGCCCAGGAAGGGACCACTCCAGGGTGAGTAAGTGCACAGGAGCTAGCATGCACAGCAAGTGAGAAAGGGGATACCAAGCTTGGACCCTGAAGACTAACCTAAACAAGAGTTCATATTCTTTATCTTCACTTCAGTGGCAAGGTGAAGCAGCGGCCTTGCCATATACTACAGATAGTTGTCCTCAAGTTGTGCATAGTTCATAGAAGGAGTATCCCACTCATCTCTTCTCCTATACCAGTTCTCAATAAAATAAAAAAACCAACATCCCCTGGACTGTTCATTGTCTGAGCCACGGATTTAAAGTGATAAGTTCCATAGACTGTTGCTACGGGTAACCCAGGGGAATCCAGAAAGTGAAATTCTCAGCAGCTCTCTAGGGGGCAGTGCTACATAAAGTTGAAGCAGCTGAACTATTTATATTAGATAAATCCTCCACAAGTCCAACAACAAAATAAGTAAAAGAAAAAAAATCAATCAGTGCTCACAAAGATGCATAAAGGTCACCAACCATCCCAACAAACAAAAACATGATAAATAAATCCACTTGATGGTCCATTTCTCGATCAAGTAGTTTCCAGTTTTGCAGCTATGTAGACAGTGGTACTAGTAATCTTCTTATCACAGCCAAGGGGAATTCATTAAAGTTGTTGCAGGGTAGAAATTCCTGGGAGATTTCTAAAATAAAGTTGACCCAAAACTAATAATGTTTCCTGCAGATAGGACTTCCTATCCTTAGTGAAATTGTCTATTACATTCTGCTATACTTGTATGGTTGACTTGCAATTTTCCAAAATTTTATTTCAGTGAAAAATATGTTGTGCTCTATTAACCACTTCTGGACCGGAAATTTTTACCTCCCTAATAACCAGGCCATTTTTTGCGATACGTCACTGCGTTACTTTAACTGACAATTGCGTGGTTGTGCGACGCTTTACCCAAAAAAATTTATGTATTTTTTCCCACAAATAAAGCTTTCTTTTGGTGGTGTTTGATCACCTCTGCGGTTTTTATTTTTTGCAAGAGCGACAATTTTGAAAAAAAAAAAAAAAAAACAAATATATGTTTCTTTCTGCTATAAAACATAACAAAACATTTAAAAAAAAATATTTTCATCAATTTAGGCCAATATGTATTCTGCTACATATTTTTGGTTAAAAAAAAAGTCCCAATAAGTGTTTATTGATTGGTTTGTGCAAAAGTTATAGCGCCTACAAACAATAGGATATACAGTTGTATTCATCATAATTTACACCCCCCCCCCCCCCCCAATGCTGTAAAGGGAATTTAGTGTACATTTGTAATTGTATTCAGAATGAAATCCTACAAGGACTTCTTAAAGAACCATATGCAACTAAGATGACATCAATTGGTTTTGTAATACAGTAGAAGAAACAAACAAAGATAAAATTCCCAGTTCAATTTGCCAACCAGTCTGCTTACCAACCAAATTAACCTGTCTAACAGTTTGCGTCAATACAGGGATTTAGTTAGCACACATTTGCAATCGCATGCGTAAGCTGCAGGGCCACTTCACGGCTCCCTGTTACCTGTAGTCCTAGCTCTAATGAATTTATAAGAGTCTTCACAGTGGAAGCACATGCAAGCTAATGGATAGATAGGGGGCAGGTGAGCCTGGAGGTGGCCCATCCCTCCTGAAAGGTAATTGGGGGCATAATGGAAGCCCAGCTGATAGCATTACAGCAAAGGCATCCAGTATGTCCACTCACCAGTACACATTAACAACAAAGAAAATGGCCTCTGCCCCCACCTATAACTGGCCTTCATAGCAAAGAACACATGGAAGGGCAACGCACATGAAACAAACAAAGATAAAATTCCCAGTCCAATTTGCCAACCAGTCTGCTTACCAACCAAATTAACCTGTCTAACAGTTGTAATACAGTAGTAAATGTTTCTTTTGTGAATTCTTCATTGACACAATTATTCAACCCCTTAAAGACTACCACTCTGAAGAACGTTCATTGAAGTGTTTTCAATCAGGTATTGAAAACACCTGTGGATGTCAGGGAGCAGCAATAAAGCCTAATAAGCACCAATTAGGCAGCTTTAAAATGACTGTGATACTCAGCTCCTTCTAGACATTTACTGGTGTGGTTACAAACATGGTGAAGTCAAGAGAATGGTCCAGGAAGACAAGAGGAGAGGTGATTACTCTTCACAGGAAGGGCAATGGCTATAAGAAGATTGCAAAGATGTTAAACATACCAAGAGACACCATAGGAAGCATCATTCGCAAATTCAAGGCAAAGGGCACTGTTGAAACGCTACCTGGTCGTGGCAGAAAAAAGATGCTGACTTCGACTGCTGTGCGCTACCTGAAGCGTCGAGTGGAGAAAAGTCCCCGTGTGACTGCTGAGGAACCGAGAAAAGATTTGTCAGATGTGGGTACTGAAGTTTCTGCTCAGACAATACGGCGCACACTGCGTAATGAAGGCCTCCATGCCAGAACTCCCAGGCGCACCCCTTGCTGTCTCCAAAGAATAAGAAGAGTCGACTGCAGTATGCCAAAAGTCATGTGGACAAACCACAGAAGTTTTGGGATAGTGTTCTGTGGACTGATGAAACAAAATTAGAACTGTTTGGGCCCATGGATCAATGCTATGTTTGGAGGAGGAAGAACAAGGCCTATGAAGAAAAGAACACCTTGCCTACTGTGAAGCATGGCGGGGGTCAATCATGCTTTGGGGCTGTTTTGCTTCTGCAGGTACAGGGAAGCTTTAGCGTGTGCAAGGTACCATGAATTCTCTTCAGTACCAGGAGATATTGGATGACAATGTGATGCAGTCCGTCACAAACCTGAGGCTTGGGAGACGTTGGACCTTTCAACAGGACAATGATCCCAAGCATACCTCCAAGTCCACTAGAGCATGATTGCAGATTAAAGGCTGGAACATTTTGGAATGGCCATCACAGTCACCAGACTTAAATCCGATTGAGAACCTCTGGTGGGGCTTAAAGAAAGCAGTTGCAGTGCACAAGCCTAAGAATGTGACTGAACCGGAGGCTTTTGCCCATGACGAATGGGCGAAGATACCCGTAGATCGCTGCAAGACACTTGTGTCAAGCTATGCTTCACGTTTAAAAGCTGTTATAACTGTAAAAGGATGTTGTACTAAGTACTAAGATTGAATGTCACTTGGGGGGGGTGAATAAAACTGATAATGATGTGAGCACAGAAAAGACATTTGTGGTTATTTCATTATAAATGTTATGTTATATTTGTCTGACCTACACGTGCCTCTTTGATTTAATTGTAAGCAGGATGACTGAATGATCAAAATCAATGTCAAACTGGCCAAAACAATCAATTTCAGTGGGGGTTGAATAATTTTGAATAGAACTGTATTTATTTATTTTACTAGTAATGGCAGCAATTAGCGATTTTTAGCGGGACTGCAACATTGCAGTGGACACATTGAACATCTACAGTAACTTGTATTATTGACACTTTTTGGGAACCAGTGACACTAATACAGTGATCAGTGCTAGAAAATATAAACTGTTACTGTACTAATGATGCTGAGAGGGAAGGGGTTACATCAGGGGAGATCAAAGGATTAAATATGTCCCTAGGGGGTGCTTACTAACTGTGGGGGGGGGGGGTTGCACTGATTGGGGGAAGACAGAAATCCTCATTCCTGCTTAGCAGGAACACAAGATCTCCATCTTGTCCCTTTGCAGAATGGCGATTCTGCCTGGTTTACATAGGCCGACCGCTGTTCTGCCTCTCCCGGGGATGATCGTGGGTGGCTGGCGAACATCGGGTCAGCCAGACCTGTTGATTGACATCCCCGCTAGCCAATCACGGCGCAATGGCGCCATCTAGAGTCTATTGAACAGAACAGCATACGGGCTGCAAGTGGTTAATAAAGGGTAAAAGATCTATTGTTATAATACCTTAGATTGTAAGCTCCTTGAGGGTAGGGACTGATGTGAATGTGCAATGCATATGTAAAGCGCTGCGTAAATTGACAGCGCTATATAAGAACCTGAAATAAATAAAAATAAATAAATAAATAATACTAATAATTATTTATTTTTCTTTATTTATTTTTTTTTGCAGTTTTTGAATTTTTATTAAGAGTTCATTTGCTCTTCACTTCACCAATCTCATCAGGGCCCTTTTCACTTCTTTATTACGTATGGTGTAAATCAGAGGGTTTAACATGGGAGTCACTGATGTGTATAGCACGGTGCAGATTTGCTCCAAAAGCTCAGCGTACTGAAATTTTGGAACCAGTACCACAGAAGCTCCGTTTACATAGAAGAGGATGATTACAATGAGGTGGGATGAGCAGGTGGAGAAGACTTTCCTCCTTCCATCTATTGAATTCATGTTTAGGATGATGCCAATTATTTTTACATAAGACATCAGATTAAACAAAAATGGAAAAAAGACAAACAGCAAAAACTCAAAGCTCACCAACATGAAGAACATCTCAGTCCCGGCACATGAAATGTTGATCAGAGCTTTGACATCACAGAAAAGTTGATGAATGACTTTTGAATGGCAAAATGACATAGATGACGCTGTCATTGTCATCAATAAAGAATTTGCACAAGCGGAGATCCAGGTGCCTGCAATGAACATCAAACAATTTTTTCTCCCCAAGATTTGGTGATAGTGTAAAGGCTTACAGATAGCGACATATCGGTCATATGCCATAATTAATAAAATAATATCTTCACTGGTACCAAATAATGCGTAAAAGCAGAACTGAGTAAAGCATTGAGTGAATGATATTGTATTATTGTTAGGGGTAAGTAACATGTGTAGCAGTTGGGGAACAATGACTGTTGTAAAACAAATATCTACAATGGATAAGTTACAAAGAAACAGATACATGGGGGTGTGTAAATGGTCATCAATATTTATCACTGTGATGATAATTATATTTATTAACAGGCATATGAAATATATTGTAAGTAAAATACCAAAAACGTACAGTTTGTCTTCTGCTTTAAAGAAAAATGGCAAAATCTGAAACATGTTAGTTGCTGTATAATTTTCCATCAAAACTGCTCTTCTTTTGTGAGAAAAAAATAAAATAAAATATGATCATCTACAATGCCAGAACTTATCTGGTAGAAGACTGCAGGTTCAGATGATTCGGTGTTCTCTTTTCATGCTGACTTGTTGTGGTACATTTTATTTATATGTACTTAAAAATTAAATACAATTAAAAATGATTATGACAAAGTTTATCATTTTGGCTTTTTAAATAAACACCCTACTGGTAACAAATAGCTGAAGATATATTATTATGGTAAAATCTGAAACTCTTTACATGCTGTATAATTCTTTATCAAAACTGTTCCTCCTTTGTAAGAAGCAATGAAATATGATTATGATCAACACTGATATCATTTTTTTCAGCAAAACACTGCAGATTCAAATTAATAAATATTCAGTTAATCGGTTTTTATACTGACATGTAGAAAATTTTATTTATATACACATATAAAAATGTTTACTGTTTTGGCACCTTAAAAATAAACACCTTCTGATTAACATACTGCCATTAGTCAGTATTAGAGTTGAGCGGACACCTGGATGTCCGTGTTCGGCGGGTTCGGCCTAACTTGAAAAAAAAGTCCGTGTCCCGGACTTTTGCCGAACTTTTCCCGGACACCGAACCCCATTGAAGTCAATGGGGACCCGAACTTTCAGGCACTAAAATGGCCCTAAAACACCAATGGAAAGGGCTAGAGTGCTGCAAATGGCAGCAAAACATAGTTAAGAGCATGGCAAGTGCTCTGCAAACAAATGTGGATAGGGAAATAACTTAAAACAACAACAAAAAAAACAGAAAAATAAAACAATGTTCTTCATCTCTGAAGGACGAGGTCCATATGGAGTAGGAGGGAGGTTGAGGTGGTGGTGGATGTGGCGGTGTCATAGGCGTGCGCACAGGGTGTGTATCGGGTGTACCTGGGCACACCCTAATCACCTAGTGCACATTAGCATTATCGCTCTGTTTGCCAGTGAGGAGATGGGAAAGATCTCCCTCGGACCTACTCTGCTCTATTTCACTTTGCCAGCAGGGAGAGTAATGTATCGGGGCCATGTACATGTAGGCAAACACATGCATGTGTATTTAAACTTTGGGGTGCACACCCTAATGCAATAGGCTGCGCACACCTATGGGCGGTGTAAGTGGAAGCGCCCCTTTTATCAAAAAAAAGGTGTATGTATCTCACACGTACAGAACCAGACTAGGCCCCAATTACTATTTTTTGTACCCCCAAAGGCAGGATGAGTAGTAGGAGCAGTTCGGAACAGGCAGCACCCTCAAATCCTCGGAAGTATGAGATGTACCCCAAAAATTGGAAAGGTGTATCTCACACACGTACCGACACAAACTATCCCGCAATTTAATGGTTTATACCCAAAGGTTTTTATTGAATAGCGGAATAGAAAATATTATCAAAAAAAAGTGTATGTATCTCACACGTACAGAACCAGACTAGGCCCCAATTACTATTTTTTGTACCCCCAAAGGCAGGATGAGGAGTAGGAGCAGTTCGGAACAGGCAGCACCCTCAAATCCTCGGAAGTATGAGATGCACCCCAAAAATTGGAAAGGTGTATCTCACACGTACCAACACAGACTATCCCGCAATTTAATTGTTTATACCCAAAGGTTTTGATTGAATAGCGGAATAGAAAATATTATCAAAAAAAGTGTATGTATCTCACACGTACAGAACCAGACTAGGCCCCAATGACTATTTTTTGTACCCACAAAGGCAGGATGAGGAGTAGGAGGAGTTCGGAACAGGCAGCACCCTCAAATCCTCGAAAGTATGAGATGCACCCCAAAAATTGGAAAGGTGTATCTCACACGTACCAACACAGACTATCCCGCAATTTAATTGTTTATACCCAAAGGTTTTGATTGAATAGCGGAATAGAAAATATTATCAAAAAAAGTGTATGTATCTCACACGTACAGAACCAGACTAGGCCCCAATGACTATTTTTTGTACCCACAAAGGCAGGATGAGGAGTAGGAGGAGTTCGGAACAGGCAGCACCCTCAAATCCTCGAAAGTATGAGATGCACCCCAAAAATTGGAAAGGTGTATCTCACACGTACCAACACAGACTATCCCGCAATTTAATTGTTTATACCCAACCCAAAGGTTTTTATTGAATAGCGGAATAGAAAATATTATCAAAAAAAGTGTATGTATCTCACACGTTCAGAACCAGACTAGGCCCCAATGACTATTTTTTGTACCCCCAAAGGCAGGATGAGGAGTAGGAGGAGTACGGAACAGGCAGCACCCTCAAATCTTCGGAAGTATGAGATGAACCCCAAAAATTGGAAAGGTGTATCTCACAGGTACCAACACAGACTATCCCGCAATTGAATTGTTTATACCCAAAGGTTTTGATTGAATAGCGGAATAGAAAATATTATCAAAAAAGTGTATGTATCTCACACGTACAGAACCAGACTAGGCCCCAATGACTATTTTTTGTACCCCCAAAGGCAGGATGAGGAGTAGGAGGAGTTCGGAACAGGCAGCACACTCAAATCTTCAGAAGTATGAGATGCACCCCAAAAATTGGAAAGGTGTATCTCACACGTACCAACACAGACTATCCCGCAATTTAATTGTTTATACCCAAAGGTTTTTATTGAATAGCGGAATAGAAAATTTTATCAAAAAAAGTGTATGTATCTCACACGTACAGAACCAGACTAGGCCCCAATTACTATTTTTTGTACCCCCAAAGGCAGGATGAGGAGTAGAAGGAGTACGGAACAGGCAGCACCCTCAAATCTTCGGAAGTATGAGATGAACCCCAAAAATTGGAAAGGTGTATCTCACAGGTACCAACACAGACTATCCCGCAATTTAATTGTTTATACCCAAAGGTTTTGATTAAATAGCGGAATAGAAAATATTATCAAAAAAGTGTATGTATCTCACACGTACAGAACCAGACTAGGCCCCAATGACTATTTTTTGTACCCCCAAAGGCAGGATGAGGAGTAGGAGGAGTTCGGAACAGGCAGCACACTCAAATCTTCAGAAGTATGAGATGCACCCCAAAAATTGGAAAGGTGTATCTCACACGTACCAACACAGACTATCCCGCAATTTAATTGTTTATACCCAAAGGTTTTTATTGAATAGCGGAATAGAAAATTTTATCAAAAAAAGTGTATGTATCTCACACGTACAGAACCAGACTAGGCCCCAATTACTATTTTTTGTACCCCCAAAGGCAGGATGAGGAGTAGAAGGAGTACGGAACAGGCAGCACCCTCAAATCTTCGGAAGTATGAGATGAACCCCAAAAATTGGAAAGGTGTATCTCACAGGTACCAACACAGACTATCCCGCAATTTAATTGTTTATACCCAAAGGTTTTGATTAAATAGCGGAATAGAAAATATTATCAAAAAAAGTGTATGTATCTCACACGTACAGAACCAGACTAGGCCCCAATGACTATTTTTTGTACCCCCAAAGGCAGGATGAGGAGTAGGAGGAGTTCGGAACAGGCAGCACCCTCAAATCCTTGGAAGTATGAGATGCACCCCAAAAATTAGAAAGGTGTATCTCACACGTACCAACACAGACTATCCCGCAATTTAATTGTTTATACTCAAAGGTTTTTATTGAATAGCGGAATAGAAAATATTATCAAAAAAAGTGTATGTATCTCACACGTACAGAACCAGACTAGGCCCCAATGACTATTTTTTGCACCCCCAAAGGCAGGATGAGGAGTAGGAGTAGGGAACAGGCAGCACCCTCAAATCTTCAGAAGTGTGAGATGAACCCCAAAAATTGGAAAGGTGTATCTCACAGGTACCAACGCAGACTATCCCGCAATTTAATTGTTTATACCCAAAGGTTTTGATTGAATAGCGGAATAGAAAATATTATCAAAAAAAGTGTATGTATCTCACACGTACAGAACCAGACTAGGCCCCAATTACTATTTTTTGTACCCCCAAAGGCAGGATGAGGAGTAGGAGGAGTACGGAACAGGCAGCACCCTCAAATCTTCAGGAGTATGAGATGAACCCCAAAAATTGGAAAGGTGTATCTCACAGGTACCAACACAGACTATCCCGCGATTTAATTGTTTATACCCAAAGGTTTTGATTGAATAGCGGAATAGAAAATATTATCAAAAAAAGTGTATGTATCTCACACGTACAGAACCAGACTAGGCCCCAATGACTATTTTTTGTAAACCCAACGGCAGGATGAGGAGTAGGAGTTCGGAACAGGCAGCACCCTCAAATCCTCAGAAGTATGAGATGCACCCCAAAAATTGGAAAGGTGTATCTCACACGTACCAACACAGACTATCCCGCAATTTAATTGTTTATACCCAAAGGTTTTGATTGAATAGCGGAATAGAAAATATTATCAAAAAAAGTGTATGTATCTCACATGTACAGAACCAGACTAGGCCCCAATTACTATTTTTTGTACCCCCAAAGGCAGGATGAGGAGTAGGAGGAGTACGGAACAGGCAGCACCCTCAAATCTTCAGAACTATAAGATGAACCCCAAAAATTGGAAAGGTGTATCTCACAGGTACCAACAAAGACTATCCTGCAATTGAATTGTTTATACCCAAAGGTTTTGATTGAATAGCGGAATAGAAAATATTATCAAAAAAGTGTATGTATCTCACACGTACAGAACCAGACTAGGCCCCAATGACTATTTTTTGTACCCCCAAAGGCAGGATGAGGAGTAGGAGGTGTACGGAACAGGCAGCACCCTCAAATCTTCGGAAGTATGAGATGCACCCCAAAAATTGGAAAGATGTATCTCACAGGTACCAAAACAGACTATCCCGCAATTTAATTGTTTATACCCAATGGTTTTGATTGAATAGCGGAATAGAAAATATTATCAAAAAAAGTGTATGTATCTCACACGTACAGAACCAGACTAGGCCCCAATGACTATTTTTTGTACCCCCAAAGGCAGGATGAGGAGTAGGAGGAGTTCGGAACAGGCAGCACCCTCAAATCTTCAGAAGTATGAGATGCACCCCAAAAATTGGAAAGGTGTATCTCACACGTACCAACACAGACTATCCCGCAATTTAATTGTTTATACCCAAAGGTTTTTATTGAATAGCGGAATAGAAAATTTTATCAAAAAAAGTGTATGTATCTCACACGTACAGAACCAGACTAGGCCCCAATTACTATTTTTTGTACCCCCAAAGGCAGGATGAGGAGTAGAAGGAGTACGGAACAGGCAGCACCCTCAAATCTTCGGAAGTATGAGATGAACCCCAAAAATTGGAAAGGTGTATCTCACAGGTACCAACACAGACTATCCCGCAATTTAATTGTTTATACCCAAAGGTTTTGATTGAATAGCGGAATAGAAAATATTATCAAAAAAAGTGTATGTATCTCACACGTACAGAACCAGACTAGGCCCCAATGACTATTTTTTGTACCCCCAAAGGCAGGATGAGGAGTAGGAGGAGTTCGGAACAGGCAGCACCCTCAAATCCTTGGAAGTATGAGATGCACCCCAAAAATTAGAAAGGTGTATCTCACACGTACCAACACAGACTATCCCGCAATTTAATTGTTTATACTCAAAGGTTTTTATTGAATAGCGGAATAGAAAATATTATCAAAAAAAGTGTATGTATCTCACACGTACAGAACCAGACTAGGCCCCAATGACTATTTTTTGCACCCCCAAAGGCAGGATGAGGAGTAGGAGGAGTAGGGAACAGGCAGCACCCTCAAATCTTCAGAAGTGTGAGATGAACCCCAAAAATTGGAAAGGTGTATCTCACAGGTACCAACGCAGACTATCCCGCAATTTAATTGTTTATACCCAAAGGTTTTGATTGAATAGCGGAATAGAAAATATTATCAAAAAAAGTGTATGTATCTCACACGTACAGAACCAGACTGGGCCCCAATTACTATTTTTTGTACCCCCAAAGGCAGGATGAGGAGTAGGAGGAGTACGGAACAGGCAGCACCCTCAAATCTTCAGGAGTATGAGATGAACCCCAAAAATTGGAAAGGTGTATCTCACAGGTACCAACACAGACTATCCCGCAATTTAATTGTTTATACCCAAAGGTTTTGATTGAATAGCGGAATAGAAAATATTATCAAAAAAAGTGTATGTATCTCACACGTACAGAACCAGACTAGGCCCCAATTACTATTTTTTGTACCCCCAAAGGCAGGATGAGGAGTAGGAGGAGTACGGAACAGGCAGCACCCTCAAATCTTCAGGAGTATGAGATGAACCCCAAAAATTGGAAAGGTGTATCTCACAGGTACCAACACAGACTATCCCGCGATTTAATTGTTTATACCCAAAGGTTTTGATTGAATAGCGGAATAGAAAATATTATCAAAAAAAGTGTATGTATCTCACACGTACAGAACCAGACTAGGCCCCAATGACTATTTTTTGTAAACCCAACGGCAGGATGAGGAGTAGGAGTTCGGAACAGGCAGCACCCTCAAATCCTCAGAAGTATGAGATGCACCCCAAAAATTGGAAAGGTGTATCTCACACGTACCAACACAGACTATCCCGCAATTTAATTGTTTATACCCAAAGGTTTTGATTGAATAGCGGAATAGAAAATATTATCAAAAAAAGTGTATGTATCTCACACGTACAGAACCAGACTAGGCCCCAATTACTATTTTTTGTACCCCCAAAGGCAGGATGAGGAGTAGGAGGAGTACGGAACAGGCAGCACCCTCAAATCTTCAGAACTATAAGATGAACCCCAAAAATTGGAAAGGTGTATCTCACAGGTACCAACACAGACTATCCCGCAATTGAATTGTTTATACCCAAAGGTTTTGATTGAATAGCGGAATAGAAAATATTATCAAAAAAGTGTATGTATCTCACACGTACAGAACCAGACTAGGCCCCAATGACTATTTTTTGTACCCCCAAAGGCAGGATGAGGAGTAGGAGGTGTACGGAACAGGCAGCACCCTCAAATCTTCGGAAGTATGAGATGCACCCCAAAAATTGGAAAGGTGTATCTCACAGGTACCAAAACAGACTATCCCGCAATTTAATTGTTTATACCCAAAGGTTTTGATTGAATAGCGGAATAGAAAATATTATCAAAAAAAGTGTATGTATCTCACACGTACAGAACCAGACTAGGCCCCAATGACTATTTTTTGTACCCCCAAAGGCAGGATGAGGAGTAGGAGGAGTTCGGAACAGGCAGCACCCTCAAATCTTCAGAAGTATGAGATGCACCCCAAAAATTGGAAAGGTGTATCTCACACGTACCAACACAGACTATCCCGCAATTTAATTGTTTATACCCAAAGGTTTTCATTGAATAGCGGAATAGAAAATTTTATCAAAAAAAGTGTATGTATCTCACACGTACAGAACCAGACTAGGCCCCAATTACTATTTTTTGTACCCCCAAAGGCAGGATGAGGAGTAGAAGGAGTACGGAACAGGCAGCACCCTCAAATCTTCGGAAGTATGAGATGAACCCCAAAAATTGGAAAGGTGTATCTCACAGGTACCAACACAGACTATCCCGCAATTTAATTGTTTATACCCAAAGGTTTTGATTGAATAGCGGAATAGAAAATATTATCAAAAAAAGTGTATGTATCTCACACGTACAGAACCAGACTAGGCCCCAATGACTATTTTTTGTACCCCCAAAGGCAGGATGAGGAGTAGAAGGAGTACGGAACAGGCAGCACCCTCAAATCTTCGGAAGTATGAGATGAACCCCAAAAATTGGAAAGGTGTATCTCACAGGTACCAACACAGACTATCCCGCAATTTAATTGTTTATACCCAAAGGTTTTGATTGAATAGCGGAATAGAAAATATTATCAAAAAAAGTGTATGTATCTCACACGTACAGAACCAGACTAGGCCCCAATGACTATTTTTTGTACCCCCAAAGGCAGGATGAGGAGTAGGAGGAGTTCGGAACAGGCAGCACCCTAAAATCCTTGGAAGTATGAGATGCACCCCAAAAATTAGAAAGGTGTATCTCACACGTACCAACACAGACTATCCCGCAATTTAATTGTTTATACTCAAAGGTTTTTATTGAATAGCGGAATAGAAAATATTATCAAAAAAAGTGTATGTATCTCACACGTACAGAACCAGACTAGGCCCCAATGACTATTTTTTGCACCCCCAAAGGCAGGATGAGGAGTAGGAGGAGTAGGGAACAGGCAGCACCCTCAAATCTTCAGAAGTGTGAGATGAACCCCAAAAATTGGAAAGGTGTATCTCACAGGTACCAACGCAGACTATCCCGCAATTTAATTGTTTATACCCAAAGGTTTTGATTGAATAGCGGAATAGAAAATATTATCAAAAAAAGTGTATGTATCTCACACGTACAGAACCAGACTGGGCCCCAATTACTATTTTTTGTACCCCCAAAGGCAGGATGAGGAGTAGGAGGAGTACGGAACAGGCAGCACCCTCAAATCTTTAGGAGTATGAGATGAACCCCAAAAATTGGAAAGGTGTATCTCACAGGTACCAACACAGACTATCCCGCAATTTAATTGTTTATACCCAAAGGTTTTGATTGAATAGCGGAATAGAAAATATTATCAAAAAAAGTGTATGTATCTCACACGTACAGAACCAGACTAGGCCCCAATTACTATTTTTTGTACCCCCAAAGGCAGGATGAGGAGTAGGAGGAGTACGAACAGGCAGCACCCTCAAATCTTCAGAAGTATAAGATGAACCCCAAAAATTGGAAAGGTGTATCTCACAGGTACCAACACAGACTATCCCGCAATTGAATTGTTTATACCCAAAGGTTTTGATTGAATAGCGGAATAGAAAATATTATCAAAAAAGTGTATGTATCTCACACGTACAGAACCAGACTAGGCCCCAATGACTATTTTTTGTACCCCCAAAGGCAGGATGAGGAGTAGGAGGTGTACGGAACAGGCAGCACCCTCAAATCTTCGGAAGTATGAGATGCACCCCAAAAATTGGAAAGGTGTATCTCACAGGTACCAAAACAGACTATCCCGCAATTTAATTGTTTATACCCAATGGTTTTGATTGAATAGCGGAATAGAAAATATTATCAAAAAAAGTGTATGTATCTCACACGTACAGAACCAGACTAGGCCCCAATGACTATTTTTTGTACCCCCAAAGGCAGGATGAGGAGTAGGAGGAGTTCGGAACAGGCAGCACCCTCAAATCCTCAGAAGTATGAGATGCACCCCAAAAATTGGAAAGGTGTATCTCACACGTACCAACACAGACTATCCCGCAATTTAATTGTTTATACCCAAAGGTTTTTATTGAATAGCGGAATAGAAAATATGATATCAAAAGGTGTATGTATCTCACACGTACCAACACAGACTATCCCACAATTTAATTGTTTTTACCCAAAGGTGTAGATTAAATAGCGGAATAGAAAATATTATCAAAAAAAAGGTGTATGTATCTCACACGTACAGAACCAGACTAGGCCCCAATTACTATTTTTTGTACCCCCAAAGGCAGGATGAGGAGTAGGAGGAGTACGGAACAGGCAGCACCCTCAAATCTTCGGAAGTATGAGATGAACCCCAAAAATTGGAAAGGTGTATCTCACACATACCGACACAGACTAACCCCCAATTTAATTGTTTTTACCCAAAGGTGTAGATTGAATAGCAGAATAGAAAATATGATATCAAAAGGTGTATGTATCTCACACGTACCGACACAGACTATCCCGCAATTTAATTGTTTATACCTAAAGGTTTTGATTGAATAGCGGAATAGAAAATATGATATCAAAAGGTGTATGTATCTCACACGTACCGACACAGACTATCCCGCAATTTAATTGTTTTTACCCAAAGGTGTAGATTAAATAGCGGAATAGAAAATATTATCAAAAAAAAGGTGTATGTATCTCACACGTACAGAACCAGACTAGGCCCCAATTACTATTTTTTGTACCCCCAAAGGCAGGATGAGGAGTAGGAGCAGTTCGGAACAGGCAGCACCCTCAAATCCTCGGAAGTATGAGATGCACCCCAAAAATTGGAAAGGTGTATCTCACACACGTACCGACACAGACTATCCCGCAATTTAATGGTTTATACCCAAAGGTTTTTATTGAATAGCGGAATAGAAAATATTATCAAAAAAAAGTGTATGTATCTCACACGTATAGAACCAGACTAGGCCCCAATTACTATTTTTTGTACCCCCAAAGGCAGGCTGAGGAGTAGGAGCAGTTTGGAACAGGCAGCACCCTCAAATCCTCGGAAGTATGAGATGCACCCCAAAAATTGGAAAGGTGTATCCCACCACACGTACCGACACAGACTATCCCGCAATTTAATTGTTTTTACCCAAAGGTGTAGATTGAATAGCGGAATAGAAAATATGATATCAAAAGGTGTATGTATCTCACACGTAGAGACCCAGACTAGGCCCAAATTACTATTTTTTGTACCCCCAAAGGCAGGATGAGGAGAAGGAGGAGTTCGGAACAGGAAGCACCCTCAAATCCTCGGAAGTATGAGATGCACCCCAAAAATTGGAAAGGTGTATCTCACACGTACCAACACAGACTATCCCGCAATTTAATTGTTTATACCCAAAGGTTTTGATTGAATAGCGGAATAGAAAATATTATCAAAAAAAGTGTATGTATCTCACACGTACAGAACCAGACTAGGCCCCAATTACTATTTTTTGTACCCCCAAAGGCAGGATGAGGAGTAGGAGGAGTACGGAACAGGCAGCACCCTCAAATCTTCGGAAGTATGAGATGAACCCCAAAAATTGGAAAGGTGTATCTCACACGTACCAACACAGACTATCCCGCAATTTAATTGTTTATACCCAAAGGTTTTGATTGAATAGAGGAATAGAAAATATTATCAAAAAAGTGTATGTATCTCACACGTACAGAACCAGACTAGGCCCCAATGACTATTTTTTGTACCCCCAAAGGCAGGATGAGGAGTAGGAGGAGTTCGGAAAAGGCAGCACCCTCAAATCCTCAGAAGTATGAGATGCACCCCAAAAATTGGAAAGGTGTATCTCACACGTACCAACACAGACTATCCCGCAATTTAATTGTTTATACCCAAAGGTTTTTATTGAATAGCGGAATAGAAAATATTATCAAAAAAAGTGTATGTATCTCACACGTACAGAACCAGACTAGGCCCCAATGACTATTTTTTGTACCCCCCAAAGGCAGGATGAGGAGTAGGAGGAGTACGGAACAGGCAGCACCCTAAAATCTTCAGAAGTATGAGATGAACCCCAAAAATTGGAAAGGTGTATCTCACAGGTACCAACACAGACTATCCCGCAATTTAATTGTTTATACCCAAAGGTTTTGATTGAATAGCGGAATAGAAAATATTATCAAAAAAAGTGTATGTATCTCACACGTACAGAACCAGACTAGGCCCCAATGACTATTTTTTGTACCCCCAAAGGCAGGATGAGGAGTAGGAGGAGTACGGAACAGGCAGCACCCTCAAATCTTCAGAAGTATGAGATGAACCCCAAAAATTGGAAAGGTGTATCTCACAGGTACCAACACAGACTATCCCGCAATTTAATTGTTAATACCCAAAGGTTTTGATTGAATAGCGGAATTGAAAATATTATCAAAAAAAGTGTATGTATCTCACACTTACAGAACCAGACTAGGCCCCCCCCAATTACTATTTTTTGTACCCCCAAAGGCAGGATGAGGAGTAGGAGGAGTTCGGAACAGGCAGCACCCTCAAATCTTCAGAAGTATGAGATGCACCCCAAAAATTGGAAAGGTGTATCTCACACGTACCAACACAGACTATCCCGCAATTTAATTGTTTATACCCAAAGGTTTTGATTGAACAGCGGAATAGAAAATATTATCAAAAAAAGTGTATGTATCTCACACGTACAGAACCAGACTAGGCCCCAATGACTATTTTTTGTACCCCCAAAGGCAGGATGAGGAGTAGGAGGAGTACGGAACAGGCAGCACCCTCAAATCTTCAGAAATATGAGATGAACCCCAAATATTGGAAAGGTGTATCTCACAGGTACCAACACAGACTATCCCGCAATTGAATTGTTTATACCCAAAGGTTTTGATTGAATAGCGGAATAGAAAATATTATCAAAAAAAGTGTATGTATCTCACACTTACAGAGCCAGACTAGGCCCCAATTACTATTTTTTGTACCCCCAAAGGCAGGATGAGGAGTAGGAGGAGTTCGGAACAGGCAGCACCCTCAAATCCTCAGAAGTATGAGATGCACCCCAAAAATTGGAAAGGTGTATCTCACACGTACCAACACAGACTCTCCCGCAATTTAATTGTTTATACCCAAAGGTTTTTATTGAATAACGGAATAGAAAATATGATATAAAATTGGTGTGATTTATCAATAGCACATTTGAACAGCAGTGTCTTATATCATTCAGCTCTGCTGCAGGCTATGGAGGGAAAAAAATAAAAATTCCCCTTTTAAGTGTAATTTTTAACTAGATTAGTACAGACTATGCCACAATTTAAATTTTTTTAACCCAAGGCTGTATATTGAATAGTGGAATAGAAAAAAGTGTATGATTTTTGAAACCACTCAATAATAGCACATGTGAACACACACAGCAGTGTATTATCACAGTCAGCACAGCAGCACTGAAGGAAAAACGCTGCACACAGTGACTGATAGAAAAAGACTTTTCTCCCTCCTCCTCAGTGGGCAAAAAATATTGTTTTCACTGCACCCCACACACAGCAAAATCGATGTGGACCAGCTCTGCTGCAGGCTATGGAGGGGAAAAAAAAATTCCCCTTTTTAAGTTTGAAATTTTTAACTAGATTAGTACAGACTATGCCACAATTTAATTTTTTTAACCCAAGGGTGTATATTGAATAGTGGAATAGAAAAAAGTGTATAATTTTTGAAATCTCTCAATAATAGCACATGTGAACACTGAACACAGCAGTGTATGATCACAGTCAGCACAGCACAGCACTGAAGGAAAAACGCTGCACACAGTGACTGATAGAAAAAGACTTTTCTTCCTCCTCCTCAGTGGGCAAAAAAGATTGTGTTTACTGCACCCCACACACAGCAAAATCGATGTGGACCACTGACACCTGCCTATCTCCAGCCTCTCCCTAAAAGGATTGATAAGATCGGTCACTGCAAACCCCCCCCACACAGCAATATCGATTGTAGAACACTGACCCTAAAAATCAGCAGCCTCGCCCTAAAATGCCCTACAACTCGCCCTGCCTAACACACTCCGACCTGTCCCTCAATTCTATCCGGACACAAATGATTTTTGCCTGTCTGTCCCTAATCAGCAGCCAGCACGTATGATGTGTGCTCTGTCCCTGAACTACACAGCAGAATGACGCAGCGGCGCTCGGTCTGGAACTTATAAAGACTTGGTCACATGCTTCAGATGGCCAATCACAGCTACTAATACATTAGTAGGCAGGCTGGGATGGCTTAAGGCACACCAGTTAAACGCTTGTTGATTGGCTGTTGAAAGCCCGCCATGAAAAGCGCGCCAATGCATACAAAACCCGGAAATAAAATGACCGAACACAGATTTTTACCCGAATATACAGTAAAGTTTTCGGGTCCGTGTTCGGGTAACAAAAATCCAATTATTCGGTACGAACACGAATAATACAGTCCGTGTTCGCTCAACCCTAGTCAGTATCCCTGATCACCACCACACCAGTCATATGATGACTCCGTACTTAATTGGTGACAGCTTGAAAAAAAAAAAAAAACATTGAATTCTTTTTTTTTTTTATTTCTTCATTTTCCCAAAAAATTTTACAAAAACTCGCTATACCTCTTGATAAATACCTTGGACTGTCCAAAAAGTGGTAATTTGGGGAATATTTATACTGTCCTGGCATTTTAGGGATCTAGGAGTGAGATGAGCCATCAGTACATCAGGATTGATCAATTTTCAAAAAACTGTATATATACCATAGTTTATAGACTCTATAATGTTCACATAGACTAAATAATACGCACTGATTTGGATTGTTTTTACCAAATAAATGTAGCAGAATACATTTTGGCCTAAATTTATGAAGAAAGATTATATGTTTGCAAAATGTTATAACAGAAACTAATGCTGGCCATCCAATATATGAAAAATCAGCCGCAATTGGGTCATTTGGACAGTTGGTTAATTTTTTCGGCCAGTTAATGGACACAAATCAGTGATCGGTTGTGACGTTGTTGAGCCCAAAAAATGAAGGACAAGTTCAGAAATTTTCTGCCGAAGGAATGATAAATTGAAAGGTTAATGTGTTTCTCGTCCAATCTGTTTGCACTCAGTGTATGTGAAAAAATAAGCAAAACAACTGATTCATTTATGTCCATTGAATGATTTATTGGTCATTACATGATGGTACTATTGTTTGCCGAGTTTTCGTTTTTGGAAAATCAGCTTGAACGATTTTACGTATAGTGTATGTCCAGCATAAGAAAAACATGTTTTTTATTTATTTATTTTCCCTCTTTTTTGTTAATATAATAAAAGATAAAAAAAAAACAGTGTTGATCAAATAACACCTAAAGAAAAATGCTTAATATAAATACCTGTCACAATAAAAGAAGGGAACTATAACATGTGTGGGTGATATAAATAGATAAAATAAATCCGTACTCAAATAAAAAATACCACAGTGCTAAAATATTGACACGGCACTCTAAAAATATATATAAATAAGAAAATAGAAAACCGCTTAAAGTGTTGGTAATGCTATAGTGACAAATAAAGTGCTCAGGTGCATATACATAGATATATTAGACAAAGTTAAAGTGTCCTCTGTGCTCCACAAAATTAACAGTATGAGTGAAATATAGTCCAAATGGTTAGGGTAAGTGTTCAGGTGGGGGGAAATTATCCACAGGTGCTGCTCCTTCACCTAACACCGTGCTTAGGGTAGTGGGGTGCTTCTCCTCAACCCCTCTAAGTGTTCTAGCAGCTCACCTTAAAGTCTAAGGGCAAAGGCCTTATAGTTAATCCAGGGGGCTCCTCTCCAATCCTATATCGTGCTCCACTGTGGCCAGATATCTGGGCTGCTGCGGGTGGGTTGGCTCCCTCTCCCTCTCCAGACTCCCAGCGGTCTCAGTGGATCTCAAAACAAAGGCTCAAAACAAAAGAATCATTACAAAAACGCACTTTAAAGAGGTCTACAAGAACAGTTACCTTCCCACGGATAGCTGCGACCATGCTAATTGGATCTGCAATATCCCGAAAGGCCAGCTACTTTGCTTGAAAAGAAATTGCACTAGGAATAACGACTACGAAGAACAAGCCAAATTGATTGGCAATAGATTCATCGAAAAAGGCTATGACCCTACATTTATTTCAGAAAAGATACAGGAAGTCGGGAATCTGGAAAGGAAAACATTATCAAAGACAAAGAGCAGCAAAAAAGCACTTTTAATAAGAAATTGCCCATTTTATTAGATTTTAATATGCAATATAAAAAAATAGAAAAAGTGATTAGAAAGCACTGGGAAATTTTAAAATTTGACAAACATCTAGGGGGCATTCTCCCAGAAAAACCAGTGTTCGTCTATAAGAAAGCGCCAATCATTAAGAACATGATTGTAAAAACAGTGGTAGACCCTCCAAAAAGAAATCTCACGTTCTTCTCAGGGAAAGGCTTCTATCCTTGTAAAAGATGCTACGCCTGCTTGAAAAGCAAATACCCAAAAGAAAAAATCTTCGAATTCAGATCCACGAAAAATGGCCTAACCCACAAAATTAAGGATTTTGTATGCTGCAATACCGAAGGAGCTGTATATGCCCTAGAATGTGACTGTGGCCATCAGTACATCGGAAGAACAAAGAGACTGTTAAGAATCAGAGTCAAAGAACACATCAAAAACATAGAGAAAGGATTCGAGAAGCACAGCGTATCCAGGCACTTTGTAAAATACCACAATAAAGATCCTTCAAAGCTAAGATTCTGGGCTATTGAACCATATAAGCGGCATTGGAGAGGGAGCCACAAAGTGGCTTTATTAACTTATATTAACTTTTATTATATATTAACTTTGTCTAATATATCTATGTATATGCACCTGAGCACTTTATTTGTCACTATAGCATTACCAACACTTTAAGCGGTTTTCTATTTTCTTATTTATATATATTTTTAGAGTGCCGTGTCAATATTTTAGCACTGTGGTATTTTTTATTTGAGTACGGATTTATTTTATCTATTTATATCACCCACACATGTTATAGTTCCCTTCTTTTATTGTGACAGGTATTTATATTAAGCACAGTTCATACACTATCAACCCAGAAGCGCAGTACCCCCCACTTGTTTAAGATTTTGTGACTGTATGGTTATCAGTTTTGGTACTAGCAGCATCTGGGACCTACAGCACCCCTTTAAATCGTTCTTCCCAGACAGCGCAGGACTCACCACACTACTCCCTTAACACCAAAAGAAAGCTCTATTTGTTTCAAAAAAATGATATAACATTAAATTGGGTACAGTGTTGCATGACCGGACGATTGCCAGTTAAAGTAGCACAGTGGCGAATACCAAAAAGTGCCCTGGTCATGAAGAGGGTAAATCCTTCTGGAGGTCAAGTGGTTAATAAGTGTCAGTTGGAGGTTGGGCTTTACATTATTAGTCAATCATATAAAGTCCATCTAAATCTAGCAGCCCATCTAACATCACCCTGTCCACTGATTGACAATGCTGCTGTCCAAGGGTGGCTCCATTGTTCCTCCATAGATACAGAGGAGGAGTGATTGTAGCCAACCTATGACAGGAGCTTTGTTACTGGACAATCACCAGATGAAAGTATAGAGGAATACAAGAGGTGTCACAGAACCTGCCGGATGTTTGTGTATTGCTTTACAAGTATCTATCTAGGCCATTTTAACAGCAAAATGACTTAAGCATGTTCTCTGTTTCTTCCATTACAGTCCTATCACCTATAAATGATATCCTGGCTGGCTGTGCATGTCACTTTTATTGCCAGAAAAAGAGAGTGTGTAATAAATGAGGTTCACCCGAATTTTACTGTTACTATTTAACCACTTGCCGACCGCCGCACGACTATTTACTGCGGCAGTCAGCCCCTCACAGGCAGAGTGACGTAGTACTACGTCACTAGCCTGTGAGGGTCTAGGGAGCGAGCGCGCGCCCCCAGAGGCGCGCTCCCGCTCCCGAGTGGTCACGGACCCCCCCCGAGCGTGTGACCGGCGGACCCGATCGTCCGCCGGTCACTCGCGATCGTCGGTGGAGAGGGAGAAAGGCAGGCGGCTAATGTAAACAAGCCGCCTGTCATTCTCCCCGGTGTATTAATGGTGATTATACGGTTCTACTATGTAGAACCGTTGATCACTGTTCATACATCTCAAGCCACAGCCAATCACAGTTAGAATCACGCCCCTAGGGACACACATAGCCCCTCCCTCTCAAAAAAACTTAACCCCTTCACTGCCAGTGTAATTTTACAGTAACAGTGCATATGTATAGCACTGATTACTGTAGAAATGTCACTGGTAACCCCAAAAGTGTCAAAAATGTCAGTCAAGGGTCCGATCTGTCCGCCGCAATGTCGCAGTACCGCAAAAAAAAAATCGCAGATCGCCGCCATTACGCGTTAAAAAAAACAACAAAAATGACAAAAATCTTTCCCTTTGTTAGTAAACGCGATAACTTTTGCGCAAACCAATCAAAATACGCTTTTTGCGATTTTTTTACCAAACATATGTAGCAGAAAACAAATTGGCCGAAAATGTTAAAAAATTTAGATTTTTACATTTTTTGGGGGGGAATTTCATATAAAAAAATGTGAAATATATTGTTATTTTTGCAAAATTGACGCCTTTTTTTGTTTATAGTGCATGATCAAAAAATCGCACAGGTGATCAAATACCACCAAAAGAAAGCTCTGTTTGTGGGAAAAAAAGGACGTCAAATTCGTTTAGGTACAGCGTCGCACGACCGCGCAATTGTCCGTTAAATTCACGCAGTGCCGAATCGCAAAATAGGCCCTGGTCAGGAAGGGGGTAAAATCTTCCGGGGCTTAAGTGGTTAATAACTCCAACTGGATGTGACAACATCTGGAGTGTTGGTTATTTTCAGAGCTGCTTTAATAACCACTTCAGCCCCAGAAGGTTTTAACCCCTTTATGATAGGGCACTGCCTTACTTTAACTGAAAATTGCGCGGTCATGCGACGCTGAACCCAAATAAAATTGATGTCCTTTTTTCCTTACTAATAGAGCTTTCTTTTGGTGGTATTTGATCACCTTTTTTATTTTTTGAGCTAAAAACTAAAAAGACCGACAATTTTGAAAAAAAAAATATATATTTACTTTCTGCTATAAAACATCCCCCCCCCCAAAAAAAATAAATAAATAAAATAAATAAATTAAAAAAATACAATTTCTTCATCAGTTTAGGCCAATATGTATTCTGCTACATGTTTTTTGGTAAATAAAAAAAAAAAAGAATCCCAATAAGGGTATATTGATTGGCTTGCACAAATGTTATAGCGTATACAAACTATGGGATAAGATTTATGGACTAGTTATTTAATACATTTTTTTTGTTTACTAGTAATGGCAGCAATCAGTGAATTTTAGCGGGATTGCGACGGATGAAACTGACACTAAATGACATTTTTTGGGGACCAATGACACCAATACAGTGGTCAGTGCTAAATAAAAATACCCTGTCACTGTACTAATGACACTGGCAGGGAAGGGGTTAACATCAGGGGCGATCAAAGGGTTAAATGTGTTCCTAAGGAGTGCTTTCTAACTGTGTGTGGGGGGGGGGCTTCAACTGTAGGAATACAGAGTTCCATGTTCCTGCTTAGCTGAAACACAAGGTCTTCATCTTCTCCTCTGACAGAACGGAGATCTGCTTTGTTTACATAGGCAGACCAGCGTTCTGCCTCTCTCGGAACGATCGCCGGGATCCCAGCAGACATCGGGTCTGCCAGACCCGCTTATTGGCTCCCGCTGTGTCCAATCACAGCAAGAGCTGGTTGCCGGTGGTGTGCATGCGTGCCCCAGACCCATTGCAGGAAATGACGTACCTGTATGTGATTTTGTGCAATAGAGCCGCCGCCCTGCAGTAAATGTACGTGGGGCGGTCAGCAAGTGGTTAAGTAGAGACAATTTGCTGAACATTATCTGAGAATACTTTCGAATTCCTGGAACCGGGGGGCAGGCTGAGCCTTTGATGGGAATAAGAAACATGTGGGTAGAAAAAAAAAAAAATAACCCAATCTCAGCACTGTGGAGGTGGGGCAGGATGGTGAGGGGGAGAGTGCAGAGGGAGGGTGAAGGTCCGCTTTAAGTCATTTATCCTGAGCAGATTAGCTCTCTAATACAATAATGTGCTTGTGTCATGTAAAGTCTTTTGTGGTTGCTGTGTCCTGGTGTAGGGAGCACATACACCTACCATAGGTGTGCATAGGGGGTACGCCAGTTGTGCCTGGGCACACCCTAATCACTGCATGCAGAGCCGATTCTCCCTATTGCCTGGGTTTCCCCCCCTTGTTGCACTTCCAGAATGGAGATTGGGGGAATGGGCTAGTAAATATGTCATTTACCAGCCCCTTCCTTTTCTAAATGAACACAGTGAACGCATGTGTTCACTGTGTTCATTCATAACTGAAGCATATTAAACTGTGTTTACATGAACAGGAAAGCGCTCAACGCAGAGCACTCCCCCGTTCATTCACTCTCCAGTGCAGCTGAGGCTGCAGAGAAAGACGTGTGTGTTTGAGCTTTGGGGCGCACACCCTAATACAATAGCTGTGCACACCTATGTCACCTACCTAAATCCAAAATAGCATTTTCAGCTACAGTCCAGCCAATTGTCTTTGCTTAAAAATGAAGCTATAAAAATAACCATTTAAAACCTAATAAAAAGTACCATTAATGTGGCTGGTGAAAAAAAAAGGTCCTTATTCAGGGTTTGTTCACACGTCTATCACCATTAGTGTACTGCAATAGTGACAGCATCTACCTAGATTTTCTATCCACATTTACTATCTTCAGCTGGAATAATTTAGGTGTGTATATGTACTGTATATCCATGCTGTCCCAAAGACTGATCACACCAGAAATGAACCAAAAGAATCAACCAATATTTTGCACATCTTTTTTTGCTTTTAGAACAATACAATTCTAAAATAAACCATCCAAAATAATGATTTGCAGATCAGGAAGGGTGCAGCCATGGGCACTTCTGCATGGGATGTTGTTAGCATTTTGTCCAGTATTTTACATAGCGAAGACACTTACAACAGGTAGGGCATCCCGTGTGATAGACAGAAAGACTTCTGATGTGTTATAATTATTAGAATATTTATAATGTGCTGATGCTGCTTATGAAATAAGCACACTACAAAAATCCTAAGGGACTGATTCCACACAGCTAATTCATCTTTCCCCGTGGGTCTGATTATAACATTAAATGTTTGCAATACCAAATTATTATTATTTTTTTAACCTTTATCTTTATTCCACCATTGAGTGCCACCATAATATCCTAACTATATAGGAAGCAGAAAGTATGAGGTCATGTGTCCCTTTTACACCTACTGACTGTACAGTATCTCACAAAAGTGAGTACACCCCTTACATTTTTTAAAATATTTTATTCTATCTTTTCATGTGACAACACTGAAGAAATGACACTTTGCTACAATGTAAAGCAGTGAGTGTACAGCTTGTATAACAGTGTATATTTGCTGACCCCTCAAGAATCGCTGATAGCATCAAGTCAATTAAACTCCTGGGATATTGATCAGGTCAGTTAAGTAGCAGAGGGGGTTGTTAATCAGTTTCAGCTGCTTTGGTGTTAATGAAATTAACAACAGGTACACTAGATGGGGAACAATGAGATGACCTTCAAAACAGAAATGGGTTTTTACGGTTTGAGGCCACTGACATTTTTTTCCCCTGCTCATCTTTTCTGACTGTTTTTCACTAGTTTTGCATTTGACTATGGTCAGTGTTACTATTGGTAGTATGAGGCGATACCTGGACCCTATAGAGGTTGCACAGGCAGTCCAACTCCTCCAGGATGGCACATCAATTGCCAGAAGGTTTGCTGTGTCTCCCAGTCTCAAGAGCATGGAGGAGATTCCAGGAGACAGGCAGTTACTCTAGGAGAGCTGGACAGGGTCGTAGAAGGTCCTTAACCCAACAGCAAGAACTGTATTTGCTCCTTTGTGCAAGGAGGAACAGGATGAGCACTGCCAGATCCCTACAAAATGACCTCCAGCAGACCACTGGTGTGAATGTCTCTGATCAAACAATCAGAAACAGACTTCATAAGGTTGGCCTGAGGGCCCAACATCCTCTAGTGGGCCCTGTACTCACCGTGGAGCATGGTTGGCATTTGCCATTAAACACCAGAATTGGCAGGTTTGCCACTGGCACCCTGTGCTTTTCACAGATGAGAGCAGGATCACCCTGAGCACATGTGACAAATGTGAAAGGGTGTGGAGAAGCCATGGAGAATTTTATGCTGCCTGTAACATCCTTCAGCATGACTGGTGGTGGGTCAGTAATCCTTGGAGGGACGCACAAACCTCTACAGGCACCCTGACTGCCATTAGATATCAGGATGAAATCCTTGGACCCATTGTCAGAACCTATACTGATACAGTGGGTCCTGGGTTCCTCCTGGTGCACTACAATGCCCGGCTTAATGTGGCTTATGCAGCCAGTTCCTGGAGGATGAAGGATTTGATACCCTTGAATGAACCCCATGCTCGCCTGACCTAAATCCAATAGAACATCTCTGGGACATTATGTTTCGGTCAATCCGACGCCACCAGGTTGTACCTCGGTCTTTTCAGGATCTCAGTGATGCCCTGGTCCAGATCTGGAAGAAACTACCCTCGGGCACCATCCGTCCTCTCATTAGGACCATACCCCAATGTCGTTAGCCATGCATACACATGGGGGCCATAAAAACTATTGAGGACCATTTTGAGTTGATGCAATTAAATTTCAACAAAATGGACTAGCCTGCTGCATCATTTTTCCACTTTGATTTTCGGGGTGTTTGAATTCAGCCTTCTGTAGCTTGATAATTTTTATTTCCATCAAACGATGTGGCATCCTTTCATTCCTAACACATTAACCAATCCATATCAGTATAGATATCCAGCATGATCTCCTTCCCCATTGATCTCTTTTCCAAGTGTTCCTTTAATTTTTTTGAACAGTGTACATATTTGTATGTATAAAACCACCATATGGCCCCTTTCACATGGGCCAGATCCAGTTTTGCTCAGCAGGAGATCAGTCTGCTGATCCCAAGCTGAGCGGAGCAGCTGGATGTATGACAGATCCGTGTCCACTCTGCCTATGCAGAGCAGACACAGCCTACTCTGCGGGCAGCCGGATGTAAAAGAACCACCTAACACAAGTCCGTTTACATCCGACTGAGCATATAGGAGAATGGAGGGTCTAATCGGGTCTGGCTAAAAAGCAGACAGCCGGACCCAATCTGACTTTCTGTGTGAAAGGGCCTACGTCTTTCCCTTTAACTGTTTAGCTGCTTCCATCTACTAACATCCATAACAACAGAACCAACATGTAAACAAACTCCTGCCCACTGTAGCAGCTGGGAGTTTGTCTACATTTTTGCCGCCGGCTATGTAGTAGATGTGATTTGGGCAGCTGTAAAGCCGCATGATCACTTTTACATGCTCAGGTTTGTGTCTCTTTTCCCCAGCCACCATGTTTCCTGGGCTGACCAATCCCTCCTTGGTGGGCCTTCAGGACCATCTGTTTTCTGATTCCTTCTTGGTAGTATGAACCCTGAAGCAATCATCTCTGAGCACTTCCTAATTCAGAGCTGCCAAAAACCCTCCTCTCTGGCTTTGGATAAAGATGATCAAGCACAGTTTATCTTTTATCATTTGCAACATAGTGACATTAGGGGGTCTAATGTGCGTGCCGATGAAAATGATGATTGCACCAAACACATTATATATTGCTGCGTGCTGGTGTGGGAGCCATAACATTGGTGTCCTCTTTCACTGCTAACTCTAAACCAGCCTTTCTCAAACTTTTCAACACAGAGGAACCCTTAAAGTAATTTTATGGTCTCAGGACCCCTGCTAAATCTCAGGATACATTAGTGTAATGTTCAGTGGGAAGAATACTCACTTGTGGTCATTGGGATAAGGTGACTAGATTTTTAAAATTAAATCCGGAGACATATTTTTTTTTTTACTAGTAATGGCAGCAATCAGCGACTTATAGCAGCACTGTGATATTGCAGCAGACAAATAGGACACATATGTGACACTTTGTGGGAACCAGTGACACTAATACAGTTATCAGTGCTAATAATATACACTGTCACTGTACTAATGACACTGTCTGGGAAGGAGTTAACATCTAGGGCAATCAAAGGGTTAAATGTGTGCCCAATAAGTGTTTTCTCACTGTGAGGGAGGTGCTTTTACTAAGGGAAGGCATAGATCCCTATCTCTGCTTTGCAGGAACACAGCATCAATGCCTTTCATACTGACAGAATGGCGATCTGCCTTGTTTACATAGACTGCCTTTCTGTCTGTGTACAGAACGATTGGCAGGTACCGGCAGACATCGAGTCCGCCAGACCCGCTGATCGGCTCCGATACCCAGAAATGCAGGATCACGGATATATAAATGATCCTGCACAGTGCGACTGCTCTGTAGCAGTAAATCTGCTGCGGGTCGGTCGGCAACTGTTTTGGATCATCAACATTATGATAATTCACAGGCAGGGGGCGCTCTATTATGGCTCTGGCTGGCTCTGTCACAGTGTGTCACATGACACGGCTGCTGGGTGCTGATTTTGTTAACGCTTGATCAATAAGTTAAAAAAATCAGCAGCCAGCACCCATATTATGTAAAACTGTGGCAGTGCACTGCCAGCCAGAGCCATAATAGAGCGCCCCCTGCCTGTGAGTTATGATATCACCATCCATGATGCCAGAGAGACAGACACAGTGCAATGTAGTCTATTCACAGACACCCCCTAAGCACACCTATATTGAAGCCTTAAAGGAATTGGCAGCCCCACGATGGGATCTGCTTCTCCCCTGTTCCTGCTGCTGGACACTGTCAGCTGAGCTCAGCTGCCTCTCTCCATCACCGCCGCCACCCCCGCCCGCCTCACTGCCTCTCATGTCTCACTCTCTGGGCCCCGACTACTACTGGGTGGCACAGTTAATGGAAAAAAAAATGTAAATTCTGCACTGACTGTCTTTGAAATTGCCCTGGCCCCTGTTCAAATCCAATCCAGGGACAAAACCGGGGACAGACTTGGTCCGGGGACAGTTTCCTCAGTCTGGGGACCGCCTCTAAAACCGGGGACATCTGGTCACCCTAGTCTACATGAGTTACAACGGCCTATGTGTTTATTAATATGTATTAGGCTTTTAATTACACTTACTTTTGTGACTTACTTATTGACTCTCTATTCCTGTTTTCCTTTTTACCATCTCTCTCATGGTTATGGCATTTTGTTCTTATATTTTTATTATTATTCATTGGCACAGATATATGATGTATTATCTATTTTGTAATGCCACAACTCCATTGTTATATACCATTGTGCATTGCTGTTCCCCGGGACACGAAGGCCCCTTTGCACAATTTGCAGTGCTTGGGGCCTTTTGACTGGGCTGCGTCCTGCAAATGGCCTGCCGGCTCCACTAAATGGCAACGGTCGGCGCATGCGCACGGTAATCCCCTTGTCACAAGGCTATGACGCAGCCACTCGTGTCGGCGGCCCTGTGGCATCTGACGCTGACGTGCAGCTCATGCATGGGTGCCATGGAGCAAGGGGATAGAGCTGGAAACTCATCCAGAGGCGGCTCTTTACCGGACGAAACGTCCTGGGGCCTTTATTGACTCCACCTGCCACCAGTCTATCTCCTCATTTCCCTAATGGTTCGTGGGAAGTGGCCTTCGACCACCCCCCCCCCCCAGATACACAAATATACTTTGTATATGGGGGCCATTCCCATATGACTCCAGACTGGCAAACATAGCTGTCCCAAGACTTACTTACCCATGAAGTGCATCAGTCACCCACAAATGTAAGATAATAGATTGAGGATGACTATTATGGACTTTCTCAGCAATTAGTATCTATTTTTCTTAATCCTCTATTGTGCAGTAGTTAGGCATTTAGTGCTACACTTTCCATCTTTATTGTATGGGGGTCTATGAATGGGCACATTTATACTTTATACTGTATATTATACCCCGCTACTTAGTATTATTTTTTCCACCAGGGCTGGTCTTTTTGCTGCAATGCGATCCTTGTGAGCTGCAGTGTGCACGGTTCGGGCATTGCTTGCCTGGCAGTGTCTCTACCCAATCCATCAGGGCATGGGGAAACATCCCCCCCCATTCCTGCCATTGACACTATCTGTGGTCATCAATGTGATAGGATACATACCTATGGGACAAATTACAATTCCTTATAACATTAACCATACACTGTGAGTATACATTGTTTGCCATGTAACCCTTGGTTTACCTGTAATGGTACTAAATGCTAATATATAATGTACTGATACTTATATATCTGTTATTGCACCCTCAGACAACTGTACTTTGCTCTCCTCTTTCCCTGATGAAGGAATTCTTTTTATATTCTGAAACATGTTGGGAGTCGTTGCGTGAACCCCAGTCATGGTCTGGTCCCTATCTACATGAGACCTAACTTGGGTTCCCTCATGAGCCTAGAGAACTGTACCTCGATCATTGTATGGTGATCTTTCATTGTTCTTAGTCAATTGTTGTAATCTGTGATATCCATCACTGTGTTAATATTTCTTTACTTACTGCCTGTAAAGTCCCAGTGGGGTTTGGTTTTTTGTATAGAGATGTGGCAGTTGGCTCTTTGACCTTTACGGCACTGAGCTATATTTCCTTTATCCTATGCATCATGAATGTCCTGCAGCCTTGTGAAATGCATATAGTTAGAGTGGAGTGGGTCAGTATTTTCAGGGTTAAGCCATGCAATGAGGAGGTGAAATATTACTCCCTCACTCCCTTTCAAACACCAGCAATGACAGCTGTGCACCTAAAGGAGCCCATAGAGCCCTTTCAGCCCCTCTTCCTCCCTCAGAACCCCCCTAGATCCCTTTAGTTTCATGCACCAACTCATTACCAACTGGGGAATGTGCTTCCTCTGTCCCTTTTCCTGTCTCAGAAGTGAGACTTCAGGGGTCTGTTTAGACGCCTGATATATCACCAAAGACCACCTAACAGTAATGAGAAAAAAAAATGAATAAGTTATTTTGAAAAATTACGTTTAAAAATTAAAACAGTTTTAAAAATCAGACTAAAATGTCTTATCAGACTAAAAAGCCACACCCAATATGAAGCACAATTTAGCCACACCCACTTTTTGTTGCAGGTCACCATCTACCTTTGCCCAGGGGCCCATGATTCTATTATGATGTCACTGACCTCTAAGCTCTACGCCTCTCACTACAGACCTCTGAACTTTGCACCACTTACTACTCACCATTGAACTCTGCATCACTTATTACTTAACCCCCGCACTCTGCTTCTATTTTAACCATGGGCAATATTCAGCACAAGAAAAACCACACCCAATTTTTACCACAGCGTGCTGCACATGCCGCAATTTCTTTTTTTTTTTTGCTTAGCAAGACCCAACTTATGATCCTGCACACAGGCCCCATTATGTTCTACGGCACTTTTACCGATCAACTCCCCCCCCCCTCCCCCCTCCCGGGTTGGTGGCATCTTCACCCTGGGCACTGAATGACCTTATCCTAGTACTGGGGGGGGGGGGGGGACAGAACTATGCATGGGGTGAAAGAAAGTCTAATGTCCCCACTGCATGTTACACCCTAAATATGGATGCAACATGTAACATATTACTAAAGGTGAACTTATCCTACATGAAGGGTGCGAAAAGGGTCAGGAGGACTTTATTGTCAATATGAAGCTAAGAATAAGAGCACAGGGCCATGGCCTCAAACTAGTAGAAGGGAAATTCAAAACCAATTGTGAAAAGCATTATTTTACCTAAAGAGTGGTGGATTCTTGGAATAGCCTTTAGAAGGAGTAGTGAGTCAGTCAACAGTGAGTAAATGTAAGTCTATACTCTGACAAAGAGGGTTACAAAACCTTTCCCCTCCCAAATAAGGGCCTATCGTGAGTAATGCTGCTTGGGGATCTCTACCTCTGACTTAGTAGGGGGCATGTTGGATTTCTGCAGAGAGACCTCTGCTCCCACATAGAGATCAAAGGTCCTGATGCGGCTGCTCCTGTGTTAAAAAAAAAAAAAAAAGCTCCTGTTTATCACGTTTTTATGTAGTCTATTTTTCTTTGTTTATTATTGGCAGGAGTTAGCATTTTTTTTTTTCTTTTTAGGCTGATACATTTGAAATACAATTTAATTGTAGGCAATCTTCTATCCAGCCAGCAGGTGGCGCTCTAGTTGTCTTTTTAGATCATTAACATAACTTTTCAGTGGTGGCAACAGCCCATTGCTATCTCCAATCGGTGATCAAAACAGTGATTTCTCTTTTCTCAGACAGCTGGGTCCAAGATTTAGACCAGGGGTCTTCAAACTATGGCCCTCCAGTTGTTCAGGAACTACAATTCCCATCATGCCTAGTCATGTCTGTGAATGTCAGAGTTTTACAATGCTTCATGGGATGTATAGTTCCGCAACAGCTGGAGGGCTGTAGTTTGAGAATCTCTGATTTAGTGCCAGTTCACATATATGTGATGCAGGAACCCTGCAAATCCACCATCATCGCATTCAAATCGCAGGCAGTTCACACTGCCATATGTGAATCACTGGGGGTGTCAATACAAAGTTAACGACACCCCCAGATCAGTTTGCATATTGCAGTGCGAACTGTCAGCTCAGACATGAATCGGATCGCATAGGTGTGAATCACCATGCGATCCGATTCTGCTGCGGACCCAAAAAAGGGTCCTGTGCGAGTTCTGTCCGAATCTGATGCAAATTCAGCCGTACAATCTGTATGGCTGAATTCGCATTGCACAAACATCGCATTTGATTTTCAGAGCAGTGCGCTCCGAATCACATGCGATGTCTGTCATCGCTTTAGTGTGAACCGGGAGTCAGACAAACAGAATTGTAAACCAATTGCACTGCTGTGTTGACTCTTGCATAACCCGTAGTGCTCTGGGAACCCTTTGTTACAGATTACATGTTTATTTATAAAACGCAAATCATAACATTAAATAAACAAAGATAAAATAAAGATAAAAATTGGGTGTATTTCTACAGCGCAAGAAAGAGGAAAAAAAAAACTTAGCAAAGTTGAAGCAGCTGAACTAAATTAAAGAAATCCTCCACAAGTCCAACAACAAAATAAGTAAAAGAAAAAAAATCAATCAGTGCTCACAAAGATGCATAAAGGTCATCAACCATCCCAAAAAACAAAAACATAATAAATCCACTTCTATTGTAATAATGTTGTATCAGTTACAAAAGTGTCTGGTAGTGCTGCACAGGAACAAGTTGATGGTCTATTTCCTGATCAAATAGTTTCCAGTTTTGCAGCTATGTAGACAGTGGTATCAACATTCATGCAGCCCCAGACCATGAGACTCTCACCACCATGCTTGACTGTAGGCAAGACACACTTATCTTTGTACTCCTCACCTGGTTGCCGCCACACACGCTTGACACCATCTGAACCAAATAAGTTTATCTTGGTCTCATCAGACCACAGGACATGGTTCCAGTAATCCATGTCCTTAGTCTGCTTGTCTTCAGCAAATTTTTTGTGGGCTTTCTTGTGCATCATCTTTAGAAGAGGCTTCCTTCTGGGATGACAGCCATGCAGTGGCGGCTGGTGCTCAAAATTTTTGGGGGGGGGCGCAAAAACAAAAATGTAATAGGTATTGCTTCGCGGCAAAAAACGCGGTAAAAAAATTGCATGACTTTGAGGTCATGGTACAGGCATGGCAAAGGTGATGGCATAGGCATGGCACATGTGATGGTATAGGCATGGCACAGATGGTACAGGCATGGCACAGGTGATGGAATAGGCATGGCACAGATGGTATAGGCATGGAACAGGTGATGGAATAGGCATGGCACAGGTGATGGTATAGGCATGGCACAGGTGATGGAATAGGCATTGCACAGGTGATGGTACAGGCATTGCACAGGTGATGGTACAGGCATGGCACAGGTGATGGAATAGGCATGGCACAGATGGTATAGGCATGGCACAGGTGATGGAATAGGCATGGCACAGGTGATGGTACAGGCATGGCACAGGTGATGGAATAGGCATTGCACAGGTGATGGAATAGGCATTGCACAGGTGATGGTACAGGCATTGCACAGGTGATGGTATAGGCATGGCACAGGTGATGGAATAGGCGTTGCACAGGTGATGGTACAGGCATTGCACAGGTGATGGTACAGGCATGGCACAGGTGATGGAATAGGCATGGCACAGATGGTATAGGCATGGCACAGGTGATGGAATAGGCATGGCACAGATGGTACAGGCATGGCACAGGTGATGGTACAGGCATGGCACAGGTGATGGAATAGGCATTCCATTGCACAGGTGATGGTACAGGCATTGCACAGGTGATGGTATAGGCATGGCACAGGTGATGGAATAGGCATTGCACAGGTGATGGTACAGGCATTGCACAGGTGATGGTACAGGCATGGCACAGGTGATGGAATAGGCATGGCACAGATGGTATAGGCATGGCACAGGTGATGGAATAGGCATGGCACAAATGGTACAGGCATGGCACAGGTGATGGTACAGGCATGGCACAGGTGATGGTATAGGCAGGGCACAGATGGTACAGGCATGGCACAGGTGATGGAATAGGCATGGCACAGATGGTATAGGCATGGCACAGGTGATGGAATAGGCATGGCACAGATTGTATAGGCATGGCACAGATGGTACAGGCATGGCACAGGTGATGGTAAGGTCATGGCACAGGTGATGGAATAGGCATGGCACAGATGGTATAGGCATGGCACAGGTGATGGAATAGGCATGGCACAGATGATGGTATAGGCATGGCACAGGTGGTGGAATAGGCATGGCACAGATGGTATAGGCATGGCACAGGTGGTGGAATAGGCATGGCACAGATGGTATAGGCATGGCACAGGTGATGGAATAGGCATGGCACAGATGGTACAGGCATGGCGCAGGTGATGGAATAGGCATGGCACAGATGGTACAGGCATGGCGCAGGTGATGGAATAGGCATGGCACAGGTGATGGTATAGGCATGGCACAGGTGATGGTATAGGCATGGCACAGGTGATGGTACAGGCATTTCACAGGTGATGGTACAGGCATGGCACAGGTGATGGAATAGGCATGGCACAGATGGTATAGGCATGGCACAGGTGATGGAATAGGCATGGCACAGATGGTACAGGCATGGCACAGGTGATGGTATAGGCAGGGCACAGATGGTACAGGCATGGCACAGGTGATGGAATAGGCATGGCACAGATGGTAGAGGCATGGCACAGGTGGTGGAATAGGCATGGCACAGATGGTATAGGCATGGCACAGGTGATGGAATAGGCATGGCACAGATGGTACAGGCATGGCGCAGGTGATGGAATAGGCATGGCACAGATGGTACAGGCATGGCGCAGGTGATGGAATAGGCATGGCACAGGTGATGGTATAGGCATGGCACAGGTGATGGTATAGGCATGGCACAGGTGATGGTACAGGCATTTCACAGGTGATGGTACAGGCATGGCACAGGTGATGGAATAGGCATGGCACAGATGGTATAGGCATGGCACAGGTGATGGAACAGGCATGGCACAGGTGGTGGAATAGGCATGGCACAGATGGTACAGGCATGGCGCAGGTGATGGAATAGGCATGGCACAGATGGTACAGGCATGGCACAGGTGATGGTATAGGCAGGGCACAGATGGTACAGGCATGGCACAGGTGATGGAATAGGCATGGCACAGATGGTAGAGGCATGGCACAGGTGATGGAATAGGCATGGCACAGATGGTACAGGCATGGCACAGGTGGTGGAATAGGCATGGCACAGATGGTACAGGCATGGCGCAGGTGATGGAATAGGCATGGCACAGATGGTACAGGCATGGCACAGGTGATGGAATAGGCATGGCACAGGTGATGGTAAGTTCATGGCACAGGTGGTGGAATAGGCATGGCACAGATGGTACAGGCATGGCGCAGATGATGGAATAGGCATGGCACAGATGGTACAGGCATGGCACAGGTGATGGAATAGGCATGACACAGGTGATGGTAAGGTCATGGCACAGGTGGTGGAATAGGCATGGCGCAGGTGGTGGAATAGGCATGGCACAGATGGTACAGGCATGGCACAGGTGATGAAATAAGCATGGCAAGGTGATGGAATAGGCATGGCACAGGTGGTGGAATAGGCATGGCACAGATGGTACAGGCATGGCGCAGGTGATGGAATAGGCATGGCACAGGTGATGGAATAGGCATGGCACAGGTGATGGTAAGGTCATGGCACAGGTGGTGGAATAGGCATGGCACAGGTGATGGAATAGGCATGGCGCAGGTGGTGGAATAGGCATGGCGCAGGTGGTGGAATAGGCATGGTACAGGCATGGCACAGGTGATGGAATAGGCATGGCACAGATGGTACAGGCATGGCGCAGGTGGTGGAATAGGCATGGCACAGGCATGGCGCAGGTGGTGAAATAGGCATGGCGCAGGTGGTGGAATAGGCATGGCGCAGATGGTACAGGCATGGCGCAGGTGGTGGAATAGGCATGGCACAGGCATGGCGCAGGTGGTGGAATAGGCATGGCACAGGCATGGCACAGGTGATGGAATAGGCATGGCACAGATGGTACAGGCATGGCGCAGGTGGTGGAATAGGCATGGCACAGGCATGGCGCAGGTGGTGGAATAGGCATGGCACAGGCATGGCGCAGGTGGTGGAATAGGCATGGCACAGGTGATGGAATAGGCATGGCACAGATGGTACAGGCATGGCGCAGGTGGTGGAATAGGCATGGCACAGGCATGGCGCAGGGGGTGGAATAGGCATGGCACAGGCATGGCGCAGGTGGTGGAATAGGCATGGCACAGGCATGGCGCAGGTGGTGGAATAGGCACTTACCTGGCGACGGCTCGGCTCCCGGCGGCGGCTTCTCCCCTCCTCGTGACTCCGACGTCCGTCCTCTTCTGCTCGGCTCCCGGCGGCGGCTTCTCCCCTCCTCGCGACTCCGACGTCCGTCCTCTTTTGCTCGGCTCCCGGCGGCGGCTTTTCCCCTCCTCGCGACTCCTCTTCTGCGGCGGGCTGCGGCGGGAAAGTGACCGGGCGGTGACGGTGAGTGACTGATGCACGCACCGGCACCGCCCCCAACGAGGTCACCATGGATGTCCTGAATCATGATTGGTCCAGGCTGGAGTCTGGACCAATCATGATCCAAGACATCACAAAAGGGGGTGGTGTAGCGCAGAGCTCTGCGCTACAGTTACGCCCCAGAAGGCCGTCTATCGGCGCCTCTGCGGGTGGAAAACCCCACCCCCATAGGCACCAATGAGACGGGCGCCCCTTGTGGGGCCATGCAGACCAATTTGATGCAGTGTGCGGCGTATGGTCTGAGCACTGACAGACTGACCCCCACCCTTCAACCTCTGCAGTAAGGATGAGCTTTGAGTTCGAGTTGAACGTAAGTTCGACTCGAACATCGGGCATTCGTGTGTTCGCCTAACACACTAACAAATGGAGCACTCAAGCGGGAAGTTCACCCGCCGATGAGCACCCCATAATGCACTGCGCTGGTGCAGTGAATAAATTACTGATTGTCTGATGATTGGCCAAAGCATGCACATGACCTGTATGCTTTGGCCAATCACAGCACAATGTCCGTGATTGGCAAAAGGCAGGGTGCCTTTAGCCAATCATGGTTCAGGGACTAAGTCCTCTCCCCACACTATATAAAGCTGCTGCTTATTCGGCAGCCGTGTATAGTATGTTAGGCGAGATAGGAGTGAGATTAGGTAGGTAGTTAGTGGATTGTGCATTGTATATATACAGTATATACATATATATATTTATCAGTTATTGCAGGATATATATCAAGCAGTGCAGTGTAGTGTAGGGCTGATTCTTATGACATTTAAACTTGTTCGCGGCTGCAATGTATTGTCGGCTCCCGATAAAAAACATGAAAAAAACGGCCACGCTAAAATTGAAAAAAAAAAGAAAACGGTGTGGGCCCCCCCCCCCAAAATCTATACCAGACCCTTATCTGAGTAAGCAGCCTGGCTGGACAGGATAAGGAGGGGGGACGAGCGAGTGCTCCCCCCCTCCTGAACCATACCAGGCCACTTGCCCTCAACATCAGGAGGGTGCTTTGGGGTGCCCCCTAAAGCACCTTGTCCCCATGTTAATGGGGACAAGGGCCTCTTCCTGGACAACCCTGGGCTGTGGTTGTCAGGGTCTACGGGTGGGGGGCTTATCGGAATCTGGAAGCCCCCTTTAACAAGGGGACCCCCAGATCCTGACCCCCCCTATGTGAATGGATATCGGGAACATGCATACCTACCTATTCACCAAAAAAGTGTACAAAAAAAAATAAAGACAAAAGCCAGTTTTTGACAAGTCCTTTATTAAAAAAATAAAAAAATAGTGTCCTCCGATGTCAATCCATCGCCAGTCACGTCGCCCGCCGCCACACCCGAAAAATAGTAAAAAAACCACTCCCGCCTCTGGCTGGCGTAATGAGCTGCTGGAGCTGTGACAGCTCTTTTATAGGAAAGGGGTGGGGACACCACCCGGTGGCACCGCCCTTTCTAAAGTGACATCAGTAATTTATTCTCTGCACCAGCACAGTGCATTATGGGGCGCTCGTGACGTCAGATTCCAAATAAAAGAGCTGTCACATCTCAAACAGCTCATTACCCAGGAGGTGTCTAAAGAGGCAAGAGGTTTTTTTTTTCTTTTCGATTTTTTGGGTGCGGCGGCGGGCGACATGATTGACGATGGATTTACATCGGACACAATTTTTTTTTTTTATATTTTTTAATAACGGACTTGTCAAAAACTGGCTTTTGTCTTTATTTTTTCTTTGGAAATTTTTTGGTGAATGGGTAGGGGTACGATGGGCCTGTTATGGACTGGGGGAGGACCCCACGCTGTTTTATTTTTTTTATCTGTATTGCCGGGAGCCGACAATACATTACAGCTGCGAGCAAGTTTAAATTGCATTTTTTCCTTTAGAAATGTCAGTGTTGCTGCAGCAGGCTCCATATATTGCACAAATGCACCACTTTACAGGCACATTAAGGGGACCCCCCCAGGCACGATATTTAAAGGAATTTTTAATTTTCATTGTTTCACATTAAGCATCATTAAAATCATTGCTCCTGTAAAAAAAAATAGTTTTTAAAAAATGTTTTGCATTGGTACATGTCCCCCAGGGCAGTACCTGGACCCCCATACACTTTTTTGGGGCAATAACTTGCATTTAAGCCTTTAAAATTAGGACTTTTGATTTTTCATATTCGAGTCCCATAGACTTCAATGGAGTTCACATGTTCTAACAAACTTTTCCCCTGTTCGCGGTGTTCTGGTCGGCTCATCACTACTCTGCAGCAATGCTGGCAGCACTCATATGTCAATTTCCCAAAGGCAACCTCTGGATATGACGCTGAGCACATGCACTCACCTTCTTTGGTCGACCATGGCGAGGCCTGTTCTGAGTGGAACCTGTCCTGTTAAAATGCTGTATGGTCTTGACCCCTGTGCTGCAGCTCAGTTTCAGGGTCTTGGAAATCTTCTTATAGCCTAGGCCATCTTTATGTAGAGTAACAATTCTTTTTTTCAGATCCTCAGAGAGTTCTTTGCCTTGAGGTGCCATATTGAACTTCCAGTGACCAGTATGAGAGAGTGAGAGCGATAACACCAAATTTAACACACCTGCTCCCCATTCACACCTGAGACCTTGTAACACTAACGAGTCACATGAAACCGGGGAGGGAAAATGGCTAATTGGCCAATTTGGACATTTTCACTCAGGGGGTGTACTCACTTTTGTTGCCAGCGATTTAAACATTATTGGCTATGTGTTGAGTTATTTTGAGGGGACAGCAAATTTACACTGTTATACAAGCTGTACACTCACTACTTTACATTGTAGCAAAGTGTCATAATAATAAAAAATAATAATAAAATCTTTACAAAAATTGGAGGGGTGTACTCACTTTTTTTGAGATACTGTATATTTTTTTACTTTCTGCTATAAAACACAGCCAATAAAAATTTTTTAAAAATTAATTTTTTTCATCAATTTAGGCCAATATGTATTCTGCTTCATATTTTTGGTAAAAAAAAATAAAATCACAATAAGTGTTTATTGATTGGTTTGCGCAAAAGTTATAGCGCCTACAAACAATAGGATATATTTATGGAAACAATTTTTCTATTTTTTTTTTACTAGTAATGCCGGTGATCGGCAGTTTTTAGCAGGACTGCGACATTGCAGCAGACAAATGGGACATCTAACTGACACTTTTTGGGGACCAGTGACACTAATACAGTGATCAGCGCTAAAAAATATGCACTTTTACTGTACTAATGACACTGGCAGGGAAGGGGTTACATCAGGGGCGATCAAAGGGTTAAATATGTCCCTAGGGGTGCTTACTAACTGTGGGGGGTTGCACTGATTGGGGGAAGACAGAGATTGTGGTTCCTGCTTAGCAGGAACACAAGATCTCCATCTTGTCCCTTTGCAGAATGGCAATCTTACTTGTTTATGTAGCACCCTCCTAGATAGGTGCTAGGCATTTGTTTACTCTTCTGCTTATCAGGGAGCAGGATTTCTAGTTTTGCCTTTTACATGTGTCCAGGTGTGATTCACTTGGTCTGAGGGAGTGTCCCCAGTGTATCCAATATGGGAGCCTGTTGGACAGTGGAGGAAACCCAGCCAGTGACACACAGGCTTATGTGTCCCACAACCGCAGTGAATCCTGGGATTGGTCATAAAAGCCAGGGGCACATGTGACAGGATGTCTTTGGGCAGGAAGTCAGGTCCCAGGAGGAGGGTGACGGTTGTCTCTCCTCCTGTCAGTGTGGAAAGTGGCCACAGGCAGTCGGCCTAGTGGACCAGAAGTGGGGTGCTGAGCCAGGAACCAGTGACCTGAGGAAAAACAGTGTCTGTGAGTACCAGGGAGCTTGCCAGGGGTCTGCCCAGGAAGGAGACCACTCCAGGGAGAGTCAGTGGACAGGAGTCAGCACACACACAGTGAGTAAGAAAGGGGGTGCCAAGTTAGACCCTGAAGAGAAACCTAAAGTAAAGTCCACCTTTAAATTTTCACATCAGTGGCAAAGTGAAGCAGCGGCCTTGCCGCACACACCGCAGCTAGACGTCCTCAAGTTTTGTGCATAGTTACTAAGTTGGAGTATCCCACTCATCCCTTCTCCCATCCCAGTTCCAAATAAAATATAAAAAAAACAACTGGACTGTTCATTGACTGAGCCAAGTGTTAAAGTACTAAGATTTGACAGACTGTTGTTATGGGTAACCCAGGGGAATCCATTCTCAGCAGCTCCCAAGGGGGCAGTGCTGCATTTACATAGGCAGACCGCCCTTCTGCCTCTCTGATGATCACAGGTGACTAGTAAACATCGGGTCTGCCAGACCTGTTGATTGACATCCCTGCTAGCCAATCACAGCGCAATGGCGCCATCTAGTGGCTATTGAACAAGGCAGCATATAGGTACGTCGTTTCACGCAATAGCACTTCTTTGCCGCAGAAAATACATGGCGGTGGTTCCAGTTTTTTAATTTTTATTAAGAGTTAATTTGCTCTTCACCAATCTCATCAGGGCCCTTTTCACTTCTTTATTACGTATGGTGTAAATCAGAGGGTTTAACATGGGAGTCACTGATGTGTATAGCACAGTGCAGATTTGCTCCAAAAGCTCAGAGTACTGAAATTTTGGAACCAGTATCACAGAAGTTCCGTTTACATAGAAGAGGATGGTTACAATGAGGTGGGATGAGCAGGTGGAGAAGACTTTCCTCCTTGCATCTATTGAATTCATGTTTAGGATGATGCCAATTATTTTTACATAAGACATCAGATTAAACAAAAATGGAAAAAAGCCAAGCAACAAAAGCTCAAAGCTCACCAACACGAAGAACATCTCAGTCCCGGCACATGAAATGTTGATCAGAGCTTTGACATCACAGAAAAGTTGATGAATGACTTTTGAATGGCAAAATGACATAGATGACGCTGTCATTGTCATCAATAAAGAATTTGCACAAGCGGAGATCCAGGTGCCTGCAATGAACATCAAACAATTTTTTCTCCCCAAGATTTGGTGATAGTGTAAAGGCTTACAGATAGCGACATATCGGTCATATGCCATAATGAATAAAATAATATCTTCACTGGTGCCAAATAAGAAGAAAAGGTAAAACTGAGTAAAGCATTGAGTGAATGATATTGTATTATTGTTAGTAAGTAACATGTGTAGCAGTTTGGGAACAATGACTGTTGTAAAACAAATATCTACAATGGATAAGTTACAGAGAAACAGATACATGGGGGTGTGTAAATGGTCATCAATATTTATCACTGTGATGATAATTATATTTATTAACAGGCATATGAAATATATTGTAAGTAAAATACCAAAAACGTACAGTTTATCTTCCGCTTTAAAGAAAAATGGCAAAATCTGAAACACGTTAGTTGTTGTATAATTTTTCATCAAAACTGCTCTTCTTTTGTGAGAAAAAAATAAAATATGATGATCATCTACAATGCCAGAACTTATCTGGTAGAAGACTGCAGGTTCAGATGATTCAGTGTTCTCTTTTCATGCTGACTTGTTGTGGCACATTTTATTTATATGTACTTAAAAATTATGTAAAAAAAATTGAAAATTATTATGACAAAGTTTATCATTTTTGCATTTTAAATAAACACCCTACTGGTAACAAATAGCTGAAGAATTATTATTATGGTAAAATCTGAAACTCTTTACATTCTGTATAATTATTTATCAAAACTGTTCCTCCTTTGTAAGAAGCAATGAAATATGATAATGATCAACACTGATATCATTTTTTTTAGCAAAACACTGCAGATTCAAATGGATAAATATTCAGTTATTCGGTTTTTATACTGACATGTTGTGTAAAACTTTATTAATTTACACATAGAAAAATGTTTACTGTTTTGGCACTGTCAATAAACACCTTATGATTAATATCGTTAAAGAATTATTATTATTTTATCATCAGATCAGTATCAGATTATGGATTTCTCCTTCTTTTCTTATAAGAAAATTGTAGCTATAGTAGAAAATAATTTTCGAAAGCCATGGTAAATTTATATATGTAAATGGTAAAGATCATTTATTTTTTTTTTGCTATCAAAGAATCATATACAGTACTTAGGCCACATCTGCAAAGAGTATAAAAAGTATTTGATCACTAATTGCTGTAAGTTGCATATATACACTATATTCTCACACCTGCCTTTACACACACATGAACTTTAATGGCATCCCAGTCTTAGTCCGTAGAGTTCAATATTGAGTTGACCCACCCTTTGTAGCTATAACAGCTTCAACTCTTCTTGGAAGGCCGTCCGCAAGGTTTAGGGATTTGTCTATGGAAATGTTTTTCCAGAAGTGAATTTGTGAGGTAAGGCACAGATGTTGGATGAGAAGGCCTGGCTCGCAGTCTCCATTCTTATTCATCCCAAAGGTGTTCTATTGAGTTGAGGTCAGGACTCAACTGCAGGCCAGTCAAGTTCTTCCGCCCTAAACTCGCTCATCCATGTCTTTATGGACCTTGCTTTTCTGCAATGGTGCGCAGTCATGTTGAAACAGGAAGGGGCCATCACCAAATTGTTCCCACAAAGTAATTTTCCAAAATGCCTTGGTATGCTGACAACTTAAAGTGGAGTTCCACCCACTTTTAATAAATTGGATTACATAGATGTATGTAATCCCCTTTAAAACGACTTTTACCAATGGAAAGTTTTTTTTTTTTTTGCTAGTAAATACCTTATTTTCTGCTTTATTTATCCTCTTCTCACTTCCGGGTCCGGTCGGCGATTATGTCATTCGGCGATTAGCAGTGTGTGCTGGGATATATTTCAGGGCATGAAATCTCGCATTATTACACAGGAGATGAGCTGTACTGCGTGCTCTGCCCTGCCTCCGCCCCGCCTCCTCTCAGTGAGTTGTATGTATGTAGTGTATTGAGGCCGTGCTCCGCCCCGCCTCCGCCCCGCCTCCTCTCAGTGAGCGAGGACTGAAAGCATTATATCCTCACTGAGCTCACTGAGAGGAGGCGGGGCGGAGCACGGCCTCAATACACTACATACATACAGCTCACTGAGAGGAGGCGGGGCGGAGCACGGCCTCAATACACTACATACATACAGCTCACTGAGAGGAGGCGGGGCGGAGCACGGCCTCAATACACTACATACATACAGCTCACTGAGAGGAGGCGGGGCAGAGCACGCAGTACAGCTAATCTCCTGTGTAATAATGCAAGATTTCATGCCCTGAAATACATCCCAGCATACACTGCCAATCGTGGAATGACGTAATCGCCGACTGGACCCGGAAGTGAGAAGAGGATAAATAAAGCAGAAAATAAGGTATTTGCTAGCAACAAAAAAAAAAAAAACTTTCCATTGGTAAAAGTCGTTTTAAAGGGGATTACATACATCTAAAGTGGCTAAAATGGGTGGAACTCCACTTTAAGTGTTCCCTTCACTGGAACTAAGAGGTCAAGCCCAACCCCTGAAAAACAACCCCACACCATAATCCCCCCTCCACCAAATGATTTGGACCAGTGCACAAAGCAAGGTCCATAAAGACATGGGTGAGCGAGTTTGGGGTGGAGGAACTGGACTGGCCTTCACAGAGTCCTGATCTCAACTCAAAAGAACACCTTTGGGATGAATAAGAATGGAGACTGCGAGCCAGGCCTTCTCATCCAACATCAGTGCCTGACCTCACAAATGCCCTTCTGGAAAAACATTTCAATAGACACATCCCTAAACCTGACCTCAACTCGATAGAACACCTTTGGGATGAATTAGCAAGTTAATGTGCATGTAAAGGCAGGTGTACCAATACTTTTGACAATAGAGTGTATATACAGTATATACATAAAAAAGTTGAACATACTCAATGAAGTTACCGTATAGTTTTATACTAATATGTTGAAGTGAACCTGTGCCCAGATCATGTACATCATGTTTTTCCCTCTGTTAATTTCTTGCATAGGTACTTCTTCCAGGTGCCCATGTCACTGACTGTGTGACATTGACGATTCCCATTGGACAGGCAGTGGAGGGATCAAGAGGAAAACTGATGTCAAATTAGAGGGAATGAAGAGAAACATCCATTGAAAATGATGGTGTGGCGCTGTGCTAGCAATCTCTGCAGGTTAACATGGAGTCAGTAAGTTACCTGAATGAGTTGACTCCGTGGAGTATAATGGACTTCCCCAGGTAAGTAAAATTTAATACCTGGAAGGATGGACTGGGGGTGGGCTAGATGGAATGAGATGGAGGGATAATACATTTACTGAGCATTAAAACAAGTCCTCAATCATCTCTGTATCTATGAGCTTTAGGGGAAATTGTAATTCAATTTTCAAAGTTCACAAGTTTCTCAATACAGATATTGAAATCCAAACTTTTTATATGGAGGACAGATCTTGACAGGCCTCTAATGTACAGCTGTTAGAAGCTAAATAAAACTCAAATTCATAGATGTGATGGCTGCATTCATTTCCTTTTTAGGCTCTCTTTCTTCTATTGTCATCTGGTGATCCTGCCTGCAAGTCTGTTGTTTTTCAAAAGAACCAGCAGAATGTATCAGTTTACATTGATGAGTCAAAACCACCTAAAGTGATATTAAAGTCTTGTTTTGTTTTTTGCTTAAAAATAACAAACATGTTATAGTTATCTGCTCTGTGCAGTTGGTTTTGCACAGAGCAGCTCGGATCCTAGTCTTCTTCATGGGTCCCTCGCCGGTGCTCCTTCCCCTTCCCTCCTGCTGAGTGCCCCCACAGCAAGCAGCTTGCTATGGAGGTACCGGAGCTGAGCTGCTGCTCTCTCTGTCCATTCAGACATGTAGCCGTGGCTCAGCCCCACCCCCTGTCTCTCCTCATTGGCTCACTGACTTTGATTGACAGCAGCGGGAGCCAATGGCCAAAAGGAGAACTCACTGTATGCTATCACAGATTGTAAAATATGAACTGAAGACTGGCTTCAATTTGTTAAGCCCTGTTCACACAGGCGGAATGCCGGCTGACATTCAAAGATGTTGGCTGACGTTCAAAAAAAAAAAAAAATGCCCGACATTTAGCATTTGTGTGTGGCACACTGTTTGGGCGGGATCTGTCGGATGAGCACACTGGAAAACCAGCAGCCAACCAGCTTCCGATCATCGCTCTCAGCCAATAGTGGAGACTCTCGAGAGCGCTGATCAGAGTCTTCCCTCAGGCGGGGCTGCCCCCTGTCAGAACACAACAGCTCAGCGGGGGAAATCGCTGCACCAACATCGCATAGTCAGTACAGTGGCTCCGACCGGAGTGGTCAGTTTTTTTTTTTTGTTTAACCTTCGTAGTTTGTACCAGGCCTTAGTGTATGTAAATCAGCAAATACATTTAACACCAACCCCCCAGATTGACAATGCTGCTTTCTGCTGTGCCTCCTGTGCTCATTCAACCAGCTTTGAGTCTCACTAATGCTGGAGGTGTCTTACTGGTCAGATCACCAGGTGAAATCAAAATGAAAAAAGCCAAAGAAAATAAATCTGATGCAGCCACCCCATCTAATGATTGGTAAACTGCAATATCCTGTATTACATTTTTGGATTTAGGTTTAATACTGCTGTAAGGTTCATTTACTAAAGGGGTAGAGGCTGTTCACTTTGTAAAGTGTATGTTTCTTCCTCTTATTATATGAGGTGAGTGAAGTGAGTATGTGTTCTATTTGAATACCCAACCATATGAATGGGAAATAAACTAAAAAAAAAAACAAAAAAACTTTGCACAAGATCACATGACGTGAACACCATTAAATGCCATTGACTGAACTAAGTCAACATTCACATTACAAAGTGAGAAAGATCTATTCCTTTAGCCAGTGCTTTTTTTTTCTGAGAATAGGTGCAGGAACCCCCCCGCCCTCCGAAATCACTTTGTGTCTCCGCCCCCTACCCAGCTCCCAGTATGGCGCCTTTTAGAGAATATAGGGCCAAGTATCATTTTGTAGTAATTTGTATTGAATTTGGTATTGATAACAAGAAAAGCAATAAAATAGATCCCCCTCCCCAGCAACAATAGACCCTCAGCAGCAACAACAGATCCCCCAGCAGCCAGCATCAATAGACTCTCCAGCAGCCAGCTATAGTAGACCTCTCCCTAAACAGTAGATCCCTCACAGCAACAATTGACCCCCCAGTAGCAAAAGACCCTCCACTAGCAAGAATAGTTCGCCATGCAAAAATAGATCACCTCCTGCAACAATAGATTCCCCAGCAGCCAGCATCAGTAGACCCTCCATCACACCCCTGCACTCCTTGGGTAGATAACAGGACACATGTCAGACTCAAACCCCTGACACTTTCCTAAATCCATCTCCATATCTTTCCTAATATGTCTGTCATTCTGAATGGCACCCCAACGCATGATGAATGATCATTGCAGCACAATGCACAGCAAAATGATAATGTGCAAGAAGTGGTATATGAACCATTTTTGGAGTGTTTTGTTTCATTGGTAGCCAATTCATTTACTGTAGCATAAGTCGTCTTAACTCAATTGCATCACAACAGTGTGAATGGCCCTCAGCATAGGCATGCGTAGGAGTATGTGAAAGAAAAAAGGAGGCGCAAACACCTAGTGCATTATCCGTGGTCACCATAAAGTGTTTTAATAAAATGCCAAAAACATACTCACAGACAAGAAGAGTAAAATCGCATTACAAGATTCCACCACACATGGAATGGAACAAGCTCAGCTCTGATGAAGGGAGCTTGACTGCCGAAACGCGTTAGCGGTCCTATCTACAGGGCAGGGACATGTTCCATTCCATCTGTGGTGGAGTCTTGCAATGCGATTTTACTCTTCTTGTCTGTGAGTATGTTTTGGCATTTTATTAAAACATTTTATGGTAACCACGGGTAATGCACTCGGTGTTTGCACCTTCTTTTTTTCTTTCATGTGCTTATGTTGGAGTTCCCTGCCTGAGGAGAGCGGCATGCCGGTCATCCCCTTTGGAGTGAGTGCTTGGCTGAATTGTTTGTTATGCATAGGGGTATGCCAGGTGTGCCTGGGCACACCGTAATCACTATGTGCATTGCCGATTCCCCCTACTCCCAGACTCCCTCCCTTTGTTGCCCCCCTGATAGTAAAACTATTGCTTATAACAGTAATCATCACTGTTATAAGCAATAACAATGTAAAAAAAAAAAAATCCCTGATCACTCCCTAGAGTAGAGCAGTGTCATTACAGTGACCCTGAACTATTCTGATGAGAATATTTAAAAAAAAAAAAGAAATCTTAAAAAAAGAAAACTTTCAAAAATCTGAATAAAAAATGATTACATTTTTTTTTTTTTTTTTATACATACTGTCATTAGTCAGTATCCCTGATCACCAACACACCAGTCACATGATGACTCTGTACTTCACTGGTGACAGCTTTAAAAAAAAAAAAAACATTGAATTTTTTTTTCTTTCATTTTCCAAAAAATAGTGACAAAGTCGCAATGCCTTCTAATAAATACCTTGGACTGTCCAAAAAGTGGTAATTTGGGGAATATTTATACTGTCCTGGCATTTTAGGGCTTTAAGAGTGAGATAGGCCATCAGTACATCAGGATTGATCAATTTTCAAAAAACGGTATATATACCATAGTTTATAGACTCTATAATGTTCACATAGACTAAATAATACACACTGATTTGGATTATTTTTACTAAAGAAATGTAGCATACTACATTTTGGCCTAAATTTATGAAGAAAGATTCTATGTTTGCAAAATGTTATAACAGAAACTAATGCTGGCCATACACTATACAAAAAAATCGGTCATTTGGACAGTTGGTTCATTTTTCGTCCAGTTAATGGGCACAAATCAGTAACCGGTTGTGACGAAGTTTAAAAATTTTCTGCCGAACGAATGATAAATTGAAAGGGTTCCCCGTCCAAACTGTTTGCACTCAGTGTATGTGAAAAAATAAATAAAAAACTGATTAATTTATGTCCATTGAACGATTTATTGGTCATTACATGATGGCACTATCGTTTGCTGAGTGTTCGTGTTTCGAATGTGAGTTTGAAGGATTTTTCGTATAGTGTATGGCCAGCATAAGAAAAAAATATTTATTATTTAATAATTTTCTGTTTTTTTCATTATTTTAATAAAAGATAAAAAAACCCAGTGTTGAGCAAATAACACCAAAAGAAAGCTCTATTTGTGTGAAAAAATGATATAACATTAATTTGGGTACAGTGTTGCATGACCGAACGATTGCCAGTTAAAGTAGTACAGTGCAGAATAACAAAAAATTCCCTGGTCATGAAGGGGGTAAAACCTTCGGGAGGTCCACTGGTTAATGTGTGTTAGTTGGAGGTTGGGCTTTACATTATTAGTCAATCATAATTAAAGTCCATCTAAATCTAGCAGCCCATCTAACATCACCCTGTCCACTGATTGACAATGCTGCTGTCCAAGCATGGCTCCATTGTTCCTCCATAGATACAGAGGAGGAGTGATTGTAGCCAACCTATGACAGGAGCTTTGTTACTGGACAATCACCAGATGAAAGTATAGAGGAATACAAGAGGTGTCACAGAACCTGCCGGATGTTTGTGTATTGTTTTACAAGTATCTATCTAGGCCATTTTAACAGCAAAATGACTTAAGCGTGTTCTCTGTTTCTTCCATTACAGTCCTATCACCTATAAATGATATCCTGGCTGGCTGTGCATGTCACTTTTATTGCAAGAAAAAGAGAGTGTGTAATAAATGAGGTTCACCCGAATTTTACTGTTACTATTTAACCACTTAAGCCCCGGAGGATTTGGCTGCTAAAAGACCAGGGGGTTTTTTGCGATTTTTTACTGCGTGAATTTAATGGACAATTGCACGGTTGTGCGACGCTGTACCTAAACGAATTTGACGTCCTTTTTTTCCCACAAACAGAGCTTTCTTTTGGTGGTATTTGATCACCTGTGCGATTTTTTGATCATGCGCTATAAACAAAAAAAGAGCGTCAATTTTGCAAAAATAACAATATTTTTCACATTTTTTATATGAAATTCCCCCCCAAAAAAATGTAAAAATCAACATTTTTTAACATTTTCAGGCAATTTGTTTTATGCTACATATGTTTGGTAAAAAAAATCGCAAAAATCGTATTTTGATTGGTTTGCGCAAAAGTTATCGCGTTTACTAACAAAGGGAAAGATTTTTGTCATTTTTGGTGTTTTTTTTTTAACGCGTAATGGCGGCGATCTGCGATTTTTTTTCGGTACTGCGACATTACGGTGGACAGATCGGACCCTTGACTGACATTTTTGACACTTTCGGGGTTACCAGTGACATTACTGCAGTAATCAGTGCTATACATATGCATTGTTACTGCAAAAATGACACTGGCAGGGAAGAGGTTAACTGTATTGGAGAGGGAGGGGTTAAGTGTGTCCTAGGGGCGTGATTCTAACTGTATAGGGACATGGCTATTGGTGTAAAAACAAAAATCAACGGTCCTACATAGTAGAACCGTCTGATCTTCATTTTTACACCAGGGAGAATGACGGGCGGCTTGTTTACATAAGCCGCTCCGCCTTTCTCCATTCACCGGAGCGATCGTAGTGTGACCGGCGGACATCGGGTCCGCCGGTCACACGCACTGACTTGTCAGTGAACAAGCCGCGGCGCGCGCGCGCCCGCCCGCCATTGGCTCTCAAGTCAGTGACAGGCGAGTGACGTACCCATACGTCACTCTGCCTGGCCCGGGGCTGACCGCCGCAGTATATAGTCATGCGGCGGTCGGCAACCGGTTAATAACTCCAACTGGATGTGACAACATCTGGAGTGTTGGTTATTTTCAGAGCTGCTTTATTAACCACTTCAGCCCCGGGAAGGTTTTACCCCCTTCATGACGAGGCCTTTTTTTTTGCGATAGGGCACTGCGTTACTTTAACTGACAATTGCGTAGTCATGCGACGCTGTACCCAAATAAAATGCATGTCCTTTTTCCCCACAAATAGAGCTTTCCTTTGGTGGTATTTGATCACCCTTTGTAGTTTTTAATTTTTGCGCTAAAAACGAAAAAGACCGACAATTAAAAAAAAAAAATATATATTTTTTTTACTTTCTGCTATAAAACATTCCCCCCCAAAAAACGGAAAAAAAATCTAATTTCTTCATCAGTTTTGACCAATATGTATTCTGCTACATATTTTTGGTTAAAAAAAAATCCCAATAAGCCTATATTGATTGGCTTGTGCAAAAGTTATAGCATATACAAACTATGGGATAGATTTATGGACTTTTTTTTTTTTTTATTTTTTTTTTTTTATAGTAATGGTGGGGATCAGCAATTTTTAGCGGGACTGCGACATTGCAGCGGATGAATCTGACACTAGTGACACTTTTTGGGGGACCAGTGACACCAATACAGTGGTCAGTGCTAAAAAAAAATTGTGACAGCATCTACCTAGATTTTCTATCCACATTTACTATCTTCAGTTGAAATAATTTAGGTGTGTATATGTACTGTATATCCATGCTGTCCCAAAGACTGACCAGAAATGCACCAAAAGAATGAACAAATATTTTGCAGATCATTTTTGGCTTTTAGAACAATACAATTCTAAAATAAACCATCCAAAATAATGATATGCAGATCAGGAAGGATGCAGCCATGGTCACTTCTGCATGGGATGTTGTTAGCATTGTGTCCAGTATTTTACATAGCGAAGACACTTACAACAGGTAGGGCATCCCGTGTGATACACAGAAAGACTTCTGATGTGTTATAATTATTAGAATATTTATAATGTGCTGATGCTGCTTATGAAATAAGCACACTACAAAAATCCTAAGGGACAGATTTACAGTTAAATCTACACAGCTAATTCATCTTTCCCTGTGGGTCTGATTACAACATTAAATGTTTGCAATACCAAATTATTATTTTTTTTAACCTTTATCTTTACTCCACCATTGAGGGCCACCATAATTTCCTAAATATATAGGAAGCAGAAAGTATGAGGTCATGTGTCCCTTTTACACCTGCTGACTGTACAATATAATACAAAGCCTAATAAAGTATTCACCCCTTTGCAAGTTTTCACATGGGATTGTACACCCCATTAACACCCATCATACCATTAAGAACATCCCTAAAAAATAAAATAAACACACAACAAGGATTGTGGAAAAGTTTAGGCCGCGTCCCCTTTATTGGGTTTAAAACAATTTTAATTGGAGCACATTTCCCAGCATAGGTGCTGGCTGGGGGTTCCCCTGGGCCACCGGGTGCAACAAAAGTCCCTTTGTGCATGTTTCTGTAAGTGTCAGCACTGAGACAATGACCAATCCAGTATCTTTGTTTTTTTTTTTAGGTTTATTGAGAACTTGGATAGGAGAAGGGAATGAGTTGGATACTCCTTTAACTCAACTATTCACAACTTGTGGGGAACAACTGGAAATGCTGATTGACGCTGGCTTGGCGCTGGCCAGATGCCGGTCAACGCTGATTAAACGCTGGTTAAAACTGGCTTGCTGCCTGTTAACTCTGTACTGACTTCTGGATTCCTTCCTGAATGGAGAAGACCTCTTTTAGCTCTCCTAGCACTCCTTCCTGAGCTTGCCACTTTTATACTCTGCTGCACTGCTGAACACTTCAGGGCCTGCATCGGCATCCTCTCTTGCACACTTATCTTCAGGGTTTAGACACTGGCACCCCCTCTCCTAAACCCCCTCTACAGGTTAGCTGGCTCCTGGATCCCTTTGACCTTCTGGAGTGGTCCCCTCTCCTAGGCAGACCCCTGGGCGACTCCAAGAACTCATAATACTGTTTTTCCTCAAAGTCCTCTGCCCAGCAGCTCCACTCGGTCCACAGCACTCTGGATCCCTCTCTGCAGCCCAGCTCAACCTCCGTCCTCCAGGCCGACTGCCCAGGACACCTTTTCTATCGCTGACAGTAGGAGAGACAGCCGTCACCTTCCTCCTGGGACTCCTTTTACCGCCAAAGACAACCTGTCATGTACTCCCCTCAGACTTATATCCCCTCCCAGGATGCATTTCGGCAGACTCTGCCCTCTGGGGTAGATACAAGCTCTGGTGTGCTATTGGCTAGGTTTCCTCCACCATCCAATGAGAGCCCTCATTGGACATAATGGGGAAACTCCCCAGACTCAACAGTCACGCCTGAAACACATGACAGCCTAACTAAGAATCAGTCACCCCCTGATAAGCAGACATGGCCACCGAAATGCTTTCACCTAGCACCTACCTAGGAGGGTGCTACATCATTATGAAATTAACTTTATTCTTTAATACCAAACAGAACCGCTGTTAACCATTAATAGACCAACATGCTTAGTCACTAAGACTCAAGCAGCAATATCTTATACCAACCAAATAACAGTTTACCAACCACTGTCCACCCACAAAGTGGGCGACATTACCCAAAAGCCAGGTTACCAACCTTGTCCCACCCCACCACCGTGGCCTAAATAATCACTCTTTACAATCCAGCATTGAAAATGCCATTACCAATGACTGAGAAAATGTACCAAAAACAAACCTCCCAAATTTCTGAAATTATAAAGAGGGACACTTTTTTTCACAGTAAATAGCGAAGGACATGTCCCCGGTTATAGGGATCTCAAAGATCTAATATGCAGAAAATTATTGGATAAACAACCCAAGTGCATTTTTCTTACCTCTACTTTTCCTTTATAATGGTTTTTCAAAATAACAAATGCAGTAATCTAGAGGCTTGATTAAAAGTTTAGTGCAGCATAACACTTTTGGCAATAAAATAGTACATTTTGTATAGAGATGTACACCTCAGACTAAAACGAGAGACAACTGAAGCTGTATGAGGGATAGAGGGATTTGGTTCCAAAGAAAGGGACAATGGGTTGCTATGCCAAACACTGCTAGACCTCTGATGAAACTCTCCAGTTCACAATAGAGAAAAATGAAGTCACTAATAATGAGTATATAGTAAAACAGAATATCAATCAATCTACATTTTATGGTACCTTTACCATGAACCGAAGCCCGGGTCTAGAAAACCACTTATTTGTAGACAGAACAGTTCCCATTTTATTTAGAAGGTCTAATATTTTGAATCCACCTAAATCATTACCTTCCAGGTGAACAACAAATATATCCAACTAAGCTCACACTTGCAAATAATGAATATGTGCAGCCAACTATTCTAAATACATACCCTGCAAGAGAACTGGAATTTAAACAGGAAGGAAAAAAAAAAAAAAAAAAACCTTCACACCAGAAACATATGAATGTCAACTATTCATACTAATAACTTCTTTTTTTTTATTTTTTTCATTATTGTAAAAGGTGGGGACGTGCGTAATAAATGCAAAGAGCAGGATGGACATAAAGAGCAGAGTGCCATCTACATCCTGATGCACTCCCTTTGTAGCAGCTGCATATCCTGCACCATCAAAATTTTTAGGGACAGATTTAAATTATGATTGTGATAAAGGAGAGCCATTCACATGCGACAGATAAAGAAAGGAAAGCCTTGAGCCATGGCGGATTATCCCCATCCGGGGAAGGTGGAAAAAACATACAGGATCACATTCAGAGCAGCCATCAGAAATTTTGGGGCCCCTTACACAGCTTTAGGCTTGGGCCCCTCTGGGCCTGACCACCAACATTCCAAAGGGCCCGCCCTCTGGCCGTCCTACTGAATCGCCTACTGGCCATCCCACCAAGTCCTTCAGTGCACCCACTTCTATTTTAACACTCTTATAACTTAATAAATTCAAATGAATCCAATCCATCAAAGAGACATCCCCATATATTCAGCAAAGGGACATCCCAATCCAAAAAAGAGATGGCATCATATATTTAGCAAAGAGACATCCCAATCCAGCAAAGAGACGGCCTCATATATTCAGCAAATAAAAATCTCAATCCAGTAAAGAGATGGCCTCATATATTCAGCAAAGACACATCCCAATTCTGTAAAGGGACAACCTCATATATTCAGCTAAGAGATATCCCAATCCAGCAAAGAGACAGCCTCCTATTTTCAGCAAAGAGACAGCGCAATCCAGCAAAGAGACATCCCTTCAGCTGCATCGGCTTACTCTGCAGCCGCTATGTTTCAGCAATTGCTAGTTACTACAGTTGCAACTACTCGGTCTCCTTGGTTGGGGCCTGGGCAGCTGGGCCCCTTGGAACGCCTGGGCCCCTTACATGTGTATGGGCTGTCCCCCCCTGATGGCTGCCCTGATCACATTACAGGAATATACATGTGAGCAGTGTTATTTCTTCTACATTACTATACGCTGTATGACTTTGGACAACCTGCCACGTTTTATTCCCTTTCCTATCCATTGAATATTATCATTGAATGATGGAGCAACCAGATGGTCTGGTGCATCTATAAATTGCCAGCTTGTACTGGTAGGAACTATTTTTCCAACAATCCTCCCAAGCAGTGGCGGCTGGTGAAGTTTTAAGATGGGGGGCGCAAGACCCCGCCCTTCTATTTTGACCCCTCCTGTTTCTCAGAAGCCACATCCCTTATAGACTCCACCCATTTTGTCCCCTGTATTTTGCTTGCGTGAACAAATTCTCCCAATATATCACATATTAAGGGGTCCATCAGTACTAGTATATCCCATAATAGGGAGCAGGGGCCCTATTATGGGATATACTGTGAGAGACACCCTATTATGGGATACACTGACTGAGAGTGGCACAAACCCCACAGTACAGACCCCCTAGCACAAACCCCACAGTACAAACCCCCTAGCACAAACCACACAGTACAGACCCCCTAGCACAAACCACACAGTACAGACCCCCTAGCACAAACCCCACAGTACAAACCCCCTAGCACAAACCACACAGTACAGACCCCCTAGCACAAACCCCACAGTACAGACCCCCTAGTACAAACCCCACAGTACAGACCCCCTAGTACAAACCCCACAGTACAGACCCCTAGCACAAACCCCACAGTACAGTCCCCCTAGCACTAATCCCACAGTACAGACCCCCTAGCACAAACCCCACAGTACAGACCCCCTAGCACTAATCCCACAGTACAGACCCCCTAGCACAAACCCCACAGTACAGACCCCCTAGCACAAACCCCACAGTACAGGCCCCCTAGCACTAATCCCACAGTACAGACCGCCTAGCACAAACCCCACAGTACAGGCCCCCTAGCACTAATCCCACAGTACAGACCCCCTAGCACAAACCCCACAGTACAGGCCCCCTAGCACAAACTCCACAGTACAGACCCCCTAGCACAAACCCCACAGTACAGGCCCCCTAGCACTAATCCCACAGTACAGGCCCCCTAGCACTAATCCCACCGTACAGACCCCCTAGCACAAACCCCACAGTACAGACCCCCTAGCACTAATCCCACAGTACAGATCCCCTAGCACAAACCCCACAGTACAGGCCCCCTAGCAAAAACCCCACAGTACAGACCCCCTAGCACTAATCCCACAGTACAGGCCCCCTTTCAATGTAGTGACCAGTGTACATGCCCCCTTTCAATGCATTGACCAGCGTACATGCCCCCTTTCAATGTAGTGACCAGCTTACAGGCCCCCTTTCAATGCAGTGACAAGTGTACAGGCCCCCTTTCAATGTAGTGACAAGCGTACAGGCCCCCTTTCAATGTAGTGACCAGCGTACATGCCCCTTTCAATGTAGTGACCAGCGTACAGGCCCCCTTTCAATGTAGTGACCAGCGTACATGCCCCCTTTCAATGTAGTGACCAGCGTACATGCCCCCTTTCAATGCAGTGACAAGCGTACAGGCCCCCTTTCAATGTAGTGACCAGCGTACAGGCCCCCTTTCAATGTAGTGACCAGCGTACATGCCCCTTTCAATGTAGTGACCAGCGTACAGGCCCCCTTTCAATGTAGTGACCAGCGTACATGCCCCCTTTCAATGCAGTGACCAGCGTACATGCCCCCTTTCAATGCAGTGACCAGCTTACAGGCCCCCTTTCAATGTAGTGACCAGCGTACATGCCCCCTTTCAATGTAGTAACCAGCGTACATGCCCCCTTTCAATGCAGTGACAAGCGTACAGGCCCCCTTTCAATGTAGTGACCAGCGTACATGCCCCCTTTCAATGTAGTGACCAGCGTACAGGCCCCCTTTCAATGTAGTGACCAGCATACATGCCCCCTTTCAATGTAGTGACAAGCGTACAGGCCCCCTTTCAATGTAGTGACCAGCGTACAGGCCCCCTTTCAATGTAGTGACTGTTATACCTGAAGGGTTTCACATGTACTGTCACTTTAAGGCTGGCTCCACCCAGGAGTGATGACAAGGGTCAAGGGGCAGAGTGGCCATCTTGGAGACACATGTAGAGATGTATTGATATGCAGAGCTGTCCTGTAATGCTGTACAGAGAGTCCTGAATAAACAACCGTTGTTCCAGACCAGAGTCCTGTGTCTCTCACAACACGGAGAATATAACAGTGGCGACGAGGATGGGATTTACAAGGTTACTATCCGTGTGAGAAAGGAAAGGAAGAAAAAAAACTCTGGATTGTCAGCTGAATACAAAACCCACAGAGCTCAGCAGGAAAATGTCATTGATCGGGACATTAAGTGAATTTGATGGAGGACAGACATCGTGGAGCTCCTGGATTGAAAGATTAGAACAATATTTCTGGGCAAATGCCATCCCAGGCGACAGGCAAGTAGCAGTATTTCTGACAGTGGTTGGTGCTAGGACATATGACACTCTTAGGGATCTCCTTTTCCCTGAAAAACCAGCAACTAAGACTTTGGCAGAGCTCCTGACACTGTTAGGGAATCACTTCCAGCCTAAACCACTAGAGATTGCAGAAAGATTCCGGTTCCATCAGCGGCAGCAGCAGCCGGGTGAAGATATTAAGGCTTATGTGCTCGCCCTTCGCAGACTAGCCTCAACCTGTTCTTTTGGGGAGTATTTACCGACTGCACTGAGGGATAAGTTTGTCATGGGACTGAATAGTGAGTCTAGCCAAAAGAGACTGTTAACAGAGAAAGACCTTACCCTTACAAAGGCAATTGAGATAGCTTCAGTGATGGAAATGGCTGTGAAAGATACAGAGGCATTGAACCCCCAGAGCAGATTGAACCCCCAGGTTAAAGAGGAAGTTTTCAGAACAGCAGTCAAGCAAACTGCAGCTAACTGTAAATATAGAACCTCACCAACCAGGACGTCAGCTTGCTACCGTTGTGGGAATACAGACCATGATCACAAAGTCTGCCGGTTTAAGGATCAGCTCTGTCATAATTGTGGAAAGGCAGGCCATCTGAAACGAGTCTGCCGTAGTAAGAAGGTGCGAAATAAACAACCTCTGAACCCCAGGACAAAGGCATATATGGTGGGAAGATATACATCGTCATCGGAATCAGAGGATGAGGAAGTGCTCCACAGATTGGACATACATCATATGCATTCAGCACCCTCAGCAATGACTGTAGAGGTAACCGTGGAAGGAAAGAAACTCAAGATGGATGTAGACACAGGAGCAGCAGTTTCAGTTATCACCCAGAAACAATGGAGAAAACTTCTGATCCGAACAACTGTCCGTCCAACACCAATTAAACTGCAGACATACTCAAAGCAGATACTCCACCCACTGGGGTACGTGAAAGTACAGGTATCCTACAAGGGTCAGACAAAGAGAATGCCATTGTATATCCTAGAACATGGGGGACCCCCTCTCTTTGGGAGAGACTGGATTGCTCACTTTGGCATGCCAGACATCGCCATTAACCCCTGCAACACTGTGACCATCACATCAAGAGATAACGAGGGATGGGTGGAATCCCTGAAACAGCGATTCCCGCAAGTCTTTGATCACCATTTGGGAAAAATAGGGCATGACTGTGTGAGACTCAGGCTGAAACCCAATGCCCAGCCTAGGTTCTTCAAAGCTCGGACTGTACCTTTCGCACTCCGAGCAGGTGTGGAAGCTGAACTAAGCCGGCTGGAGGAACAAGGTGTCATCTCAAAGGTAGAGCACAGCGAGTGGGCATCACCAGTTGTACCAGTAAAGAAAGCGAATGGGGACTTACGCATTTGTGGCGATTTCCGCATGGCACTAAATTCTCAACTGGAGATAGACCAGTATCCCCTACCCAGAGTAGATGACATTTTTGCCTCTCTTGCAGGAGGTCAAAAGTTCACCAAGCTTGATCTCAGGCAAGCTTATTTACAGTTTGAGGTCCACCCTTCGTCCCGTAAGTTTCTAACCATCAACACTCACAAGGGACTGTATGAATACAATCGGATGGTGTTTGGTGTAGCCTCCGCCCCAGCCATTTGGCAACGCAAAATGGATGAGATTTTGGCAGACATTCCTTTCACACAGTGCCTGTTAGATGACATGCTCATCACGGGCCTGACGGACCAGGAACACAAGCGTAACGTGGAGCTTGTGTTGACCAGACTCCAAGAGCAGGGTCTAAAAGTGAACTTAGCAAAATGCCAATTCATGGTACCTAAATTGGAGTTTTGTGGCCCCCTTCATGGATGCAGAGGGTATACACACCACGGAAGCCAAAGTTGATGCTTTATTAAATGCTCCAGCCCCAACCAATGTCCGACAGCTGCGATCATACCTGGGCTTGCTGAACTATTACCACAAATTCCTGCCGGATCTAGCACACACTTTGTTTCCGTTGAACAAGCTTTTGGAGAAACACTTCAGATGGAACTGGTCGGCTGCATGCCAACGTGCTTTTGAAGTTTCTAAGCGAAAGCTGTTGGCGTCACGCATGCTCGTGCACTATGACCTCCAAAGGCCTCTCACCTTGGCTTGTGATGCCTCACCCTATGGTCTAGGGGCTGTACTATCTCACGTTTTACCAGATGGGTCAGAGAAACCAGTGGCATTCGCCTCCAGGTCCTTGACAAAAGCAGAAAGCAATTACTCTCACATTGACAAAGAGGCTCTGGCGCTCATATGGGCAATTAAGAAGTTTCATCTTTACCTGTATGGTAGGGAATTCACCATACTGACTGATCATAAACCACTCCTTCAGATCTTTAGCCCTGACAAAGGCATCTCCCAGACGACTGCGGCCAGTCTTCAACGCTATGCCCTATTCTTGGGAGCATATAGCTACAAAATCCAGTATCGCAGCCATGATGCCAATGCTAATGCAGACGCCATGTCCCGGCCGACAAGGACATTAACAGACTCTTCTCCACCTGTCAAGAGTTGTCGTTACACCAGCCTGTCCTTTCTGTCTTCCGGGGAAGTAGCAGCCCATACAGCCAAGGATACCTTCCTTCAGACAAAGTCTCCTGGGTACGGTACGGTTGGCCTGCAACTGTCACACAGGATTATGAACCTTACTTCCGTAGGCGTCTGGAATTAACTGTGGCTGGCAACTGTGTTTTATGGGGAGACCGAGTGATCGTTCCACAGACCCTCCGGAGACACATTCTGGACTTGCTACATACTGGTCATCCCGGGGGCACACGTATGAAACAAAAGGCCCGAGGCTATGTGTGGTGGCCGAACCTCGACTCCGATATCACGACATATGTGAATGCGTGTGCTGGATGTGCACAAACTGCAAGAGACCCTCCTCGAGGGTGCGTCCAGCCCTGGACTTGGCCCACGGTCCCCTGGTTTCGCCTACACTTGGACTTTGCAGGCCCGATCATTATTGATGCAAATTCAAAGTGGCCTGATGTCATTCCTGTTACCCAGCCAACGACTAAGGCGACGATTTCCATACTGTTACATCTCGCTGCTACGTTTGGATACCCCAGAGAAATTGTCACAGACAACGGTGCACAATTCACAAGCCAGGAGTTTTAGAGTTTCCTGACTGCCCACAACATCAAACACAAGTTGACCGCACCTTACCACCCGGCTACAAATGGTCAAGCAGAAAGGTTTGTACAGACCTTCAAACGCTATTTCAAAGCTACTGTGGCTACAAGTAAACAACAGTCCCTGTCACCCCAGCAGCTGGACTCCTTCCTTTCTGCTTACAGAACCACACCACATGCAACTACTGGGAAAACTCCAGCTGAACTACTTTTGGGTCGGCAGCCATGGACTGTTTTGGATATGCTCTGCCCTCAAACGGTCCAGGAACATGTACGGCAGTCCCAAGACAAGAGGGTCGAACACGACGAGATTCCCCGGTTTACAGCCCAGCAAAAGGTATGGGCTCGATCTTATGGCGCTTCCAACACTCGTTGGCTTCCTGCTATAGTCGCAGAGACTTTGGGACCCAAAATGTATCGGGTCTGCCTGGAAGATGGTTCCATTTGCAGAAGGCATGCGGACCAATTGCGTCCTCGTTCTCAGCTGCCCGACTCCCTGACATCGGCTGCACCTCCAGTGTCTCAAGGATCTGCTCCTACCGGATCAGGAGGCATTGAGACTTAGGGCTCTTTCACACGGGCGGTCCGATCAGATCCGCCTGTCAGTTTTTTAGGCGGATCTGATCGGATCCTCCATGCAGCTCTATGGGGCAGCGGGTGTCAGCAGAGGTGACCTCCGCTGACACCCGCTGCCCTCCGCATCCGATCCTGTGCTGAAATCTGGACGGATGGAAACCCTATTTTTCCATCCGTTCAGTAATCGGAGCGGAGCGGATCTGATGAGAGCGGACAAGCGGTCCGCTCTCCTCCGATCCCCCATAGAGGGCAGCGGGTGCTGAGACACCTCCCTCTCCGCTCTGCAAGCGGAGACGGAGCTGTCATCCGCCCGGCTCAGCGGGGATCGCGGATCGATCCCCGCTGAGCAACACGGATCCGCCTGCGGAGGCGGACCGTGTGAAAGAAGCCTTATGCTTGGGGAGACTCTGAACTTTTGAACTCAGCTCCAACAGAGCCCTCCAGCCCTGGTCCAGAGGTCTGTTCATCCTCTGAGATAGGGGATCCCCTCTTGGCCCCGCCGGTGTCCATTCCGGCCAGCCCTGCTTCCTCCGGCCCCGAAGCCCTGGGTGTCCGTCCTCAACGACACTGTCGCCCTCCTGACCGGTTTCAAATGCAAGAGCGGTTACGAGACTTTTGACGGGCCCACCGAAAGTGATCCGCTGCCATGTTCTCCCCGTAGCGTCCCTGGAAGTTGTTCTCACATCCGGACGTGGAAGAAGCCATGTAAATCTCCTGAGTTTGAGGACTGTATTGGACAATTATTAGTTACTGTTTTATGCCTGTTCTCGTTTTGTTGTGTGTTTTTTTTTTTTTGTTGTTTTTTTTAGGAATGGATGGAAGGTGTTATACCTGAAGGGTTTCACATGTACTGTCACTTTAAGGCTGGCTCCACCCAGGAGTGATGACAAGGGTCAAGGGGCAGAGTGGCCATCTTGGAGACACATGTAGAGATGTATTGATATGCAGAGCTGTCCTGTAATGCTGTACAGAGAGTCCTGAATAAACAACCGTTGTTCCAGACCAGAGTCCTGTGTCTCTCACAACACAGAGAATATAACAGTGACCAACGTACATGCCCCTTTCAATGTAGTGACCAGCGTACAGGCCCCCTTTCAATGTAGTGACCAGCGTACAGGCCCCCTTTCAATGTAGTGACCAGCGTACATGCCCCCTTTCAATGCAGTGACAAGCGTACAGGCCCCCTTTCAATGTAGTGACCAGCGTACATGCCCCCTTTCAATGCAGTGACCAGCGTACATGCCCCCTTTCAATTTAGTGACCAGCTTACAGGCCCCCTTTCAATGTAGTGACCAGCGTACATGCCCCCTTTCAATGTAGTAACCAGCGTACATGCCCCCTTTCAATGTAGTGACCAGCGTACAGGCCCCTTTTCAATGTAGTGACCAGCGTACATGCCCCCTTTCAATGCATTGACCAGCGTACATGCCCCCTTTCAATGTAGTGACCAGCGTACAGGCCCCCTTTCAATGCAGTGACAAGTGTACAGGCCCCCTTTCAATGTAGTGACAAGCGTACAGGCCCCCTTTCAATGTAGTGACCAGCGTACATGCCCCTTTCAATGTAGTGACCAGCGTACAGGCCCCCTTTCAATGTAGTGACAAGCGTACAGGCCCCTTTCAATGTAGTGACCAGCGTACAGGCCCCCTTTCAATGCAGTGACCAGCGTACATGCCCCCTTTCAATGCAGTGACCAGCGTACATGCCCCCTTTCAATTTAGTGACCAGCTTACAGGCCCCCTTTCAATGTAGTGACCAGCGTACATGCCCCCTCTCAATGTAGTAACCAGCGTACATGCCCCTTTCAATGTAGTGACCAGCGTACAGGCCCCCTTTCAATGTAGTGACCAGCGTACAGGCCCCCTTTCAATGTAGTGACCAGCGTACATGCCCCCTTTCAATGTAGTGACAAGCGTACAGGCCCCCTTTCAATGTAGTGACCAGCGTACAGGCCCCCTTTCAATGTAGTGACCAACGTACATGCCCCTTTTAATGTAGTGACCAGCGTACAGGCCCCCTTTCAATGTAGTGACCAGTGTACATGCCCCCTTTCAATGCAGTGACAAGCGTACAGGCCCCCTTTCAATGTAGTGACAAGCATACAGGCCCCCTTTCAATGTAGTGACAAGCGTACAGGCCCCCTTTCAATGCAGTGACAAGCGTACAGGCCCCCTTTCAATGTAGTGACAAGCGTACATGCCCCCTTTCAATGTAGTGACAAGCGTACATGCCCCCTTTCAATGTAGTGACAAGCGTACATGCCCCTTTCAATGTAGTGACCAGCGTACAGGCCCCCTTTCAATGTAGTGACCAACGTACATGCCCCCTTTCAATGCAGTGACAAGCGTACAGGCCCCCCTTTCAATGTAGTGACAAGCGTACAGGCCCCCTTTCAATGCAGTGACCAGCATACATGTACCTTTTCAATGTAGTGACCAGCGTACATGCCCCTCAATGTAGCGACCAGCATACATGTCCCTCAATGTAGCGACCAGCATTCATACCCCTCAATGTAGTGACCAGCGTACATGCCCCCTTTCAATGTAGCGACCAGCATACATGCCCCTCAATGTAGCGACCAGCATACATGCCCCTCAATGTAGCGACCAGCATACATGCCCCTCAATGTAGCGACCAGCATACATGCCCCCTTTCAATGCAGAGACCAGCGTACGTGCCCCCTTCAAAGCAGACAGTACTGGGCTAGTGGGCTGGCAAGTGGCAATGGATGGAGGATGGTTCTGGATGGTAGAGTGCTGCGGGAGGTGCATGCATGGCTGCACTGTCTTTCCCTTTCTGCTGTCACCTCCTAACTACTATAAAAGCAGTACGACATGTAAAAAATACTCCTGGCCACTATGGCAGCTGGGAGTTTGTTTACATTTTTGCTGCCTCCTGTGTAGTAGATGTGATTCAGGCAGCTGTAAAGCTGCATGATCACTTCTACTGCTCAGGTTTGTGTCTCCCTTCCCCAGCCACTATGTGTCCTGGGCTCACCAGTCCCTCCTTGGTGGGCCTTCAGGACCATCTGTTATCTGATTCCTCTTGGGTAGTATGAACCCGGAAGCAATCATCTTTGAGCAATTCCTAATTCAGAGCTGCCAAAGCCTGTCTTCTCTGACTGTGGATGAAGATGATTGAGCACAGTTTGTCCTTTACCAGCGTCAACATAGTGACATTAGAGGGGTCTAACGTGAATGAGTATAAAAATGATGATTGCACCACACACATTAAATATTGCTGCATGCCGGCGTTGGGGCCATAAAATTGGGATCATTATTCATGGCTAACTCTAAACCAGCCTTTCTCAAACTTTTCAACACAGAGAAACCCTTGAAGTAACTTTCTGGTCTCAGGAATATCTCCCAACCACCCCAGACTGGAGGGACCATCACAGAATATGATCTAAGCCCCGGCTGGATTGGAGGATCCTCCAATCCCAGTTGACGCCTTCTGAGGGGAAACGCGTTGGGTAGGAGAAGCTGCGCTGTCACATCTCGCGGTCCGCACTGCAGGTGGCCGCGATCACCTGTATTTGGAATCTTTACAAGCGTAATTTTTCTTCAGCAATGTAAGTGTTCAGTTTTAGTCTAATAAATGTTCTCATTGGGGTAATGCACTATCGGCTCTTCCTTTCCTTTGTGGGGAGTTTACTATCTAGCGCCTGTGAGGTTTACTTTATGGGAGCAGCATCTGCCTACATGAGAGAGCCCTTGTGGAGCCATCTGTGTGGATAGCAACAACTTAACCCATAATTCTCTATCTCTGCGGTCCCATTGGTCCCTTATGGGAATTATTGTACCAAGCTTCTATTTATGGCTATCTGGTAAGAAGCACGTCTATTTGCTAACACGTGGTGTCACTAAGTGTGGGGATGACACTGTGGCTCGTGGACCTTTTTTCCAGTGATTTTATGTAGGTTTTCATGCTACATTTTGGTGGAAAGTCGGTAAGGAGCCATCACATTGCAGTGTTTGAGTCACGTTGTGCTATATGGGATATTTGAATCTGCTGACCTTTAAGAAGGGAGATTTCCAATATCTGGAATAATTCAGTGAAGATCCACGTGTCACCTTTAACAATTTTTGGACTTATTCGCGTTATATATAATATTTTTATATAATGCATGTTATCACCCTTCATCACTGAGGTGTTGCACATTTATTTTTCACCTGGTAACTATAGCCAGAATCACGGATCCCGTGTTCCAGAGCTTAGGAAGCAGGTTACTGGCGGAGATACCCAGTCGGTGGTGTCCGGATTCCGTCACATTGGTGGCAAGCGGTGGGATGCTTCCTGCAGTCTGGGACATCCAAACCTCCACCGGGATCCAAGGTCCGGGGAGCAGAAGAGGAGAGGTACAGATATCAGCCGCCATGGAAGAGGAATTCGGAAGGAGGTTGCGAGAGATGCGGATACAGTACAGGGGGCCAGTGTCAGAGAATGTCCTGCTAGGATGGCATGATGTGATCCGCTGGGAACTCTGGAAAGAAGCGCTAGCTCGTGAGCAGCGACACCAGAGAAAAATCCTCCCCTCCTTCCAGGAAAGGTACTGGTCGCAGTACGAAGTGCGAATGGTGTTTTTGGGGAGATTACCGCATAAGGAATGGAAAGCTGAGTTAAGCAGACTGGTCCAGCAGGAGATAGAGCTGGACAATCAGTATCGGGCTCTGCAATGGCACGCAGAGCAGAAATATTTAGGAGAGACATCAGAATGCTCTCCGGAGGGATATGACTTTGGTGGCCCTGGATTGCTGTGGGAGAGCCTTACAGATGCGTTTGTGTTTGGGGATGAAGGGGAACCTACCCTTGAGAACCTGCGAGAATACAGAGAGGCTATGCTCTGTCTCACAGGGGTCTCAGAGCTTGAATCTAATCTAGAACACTTGCTAAGGAAAGAACAGCTTCTGGAAAAGTCATACAGGAAACTGCTAGAACACGTTCAGCAGCATGCCTATGAGTCGGCAGTGGAAACTCCGGAGATTGCTGTTCCCAAAACTAAAGTGCTGACAACAGGGCAGAGCTCTGCTAGCCTCTGCCCAGCACCAGTAACATCTTCTGGATTCCACAGAAAGGAGATGGTGAACCTCGATCCCCAGACACCACCAGAGACTGGGGATTTAATAGACTTTTCTATTGAGGAGGAACAACCCGGTGAGACTCCTGCAGAACAGCTCAAGTCAGAGCATGGCGCTGTGGACCCCTGCATACAACAATCGGTGGCCCTGAAGGATTTGTGCAAGGTCATTGATGTTTCAATTTACTTCCCAGTGGAACAGCTGGCAGCTGGGCAGAATGCTACTGGCCTCTGCCCACAACAGTCTCCCCTTGGTTGGAGAGACAGTACAGACTGGGGGTACTGTGAAGACCCACCGATGGCAGGTGGAGATGGGACCGAGGTCTCTCTACCGGCCCTACAGGGAGGCTGGGCAGCCGGCCCAGGTCCCCAGCTACAGCAGGAGTTACAGGGAGCCGAAGGTGTCGTCCTTCCTTCCCAGCAGCAGTGTACCTTCCAGGGAGAGGAGACAACTAATCCTTCTCCCTAACCACAGGGAGACAACAGACCTGACCCCAATGGTGTAGATGGAACTGCGGTCTCTGCACCAGACCTACAGGGATGCTGGATAGCCGGTCCAGATCCCCAACCTACCTTGCAGGAATACCAGGAGGAGGAGGTAGGCGATCCCTCCTCTCTACAGCAGACCCCCAACCAGGTTCTGGGGGTAGTATTCACCAACCCCAACCCAGCAGAAGGGCTGGCAACAGAGCAGAGCGCTGCTGGCCTCTGCCTTCAATGTACAAAAGATGGAGTTTCTGTGATAGTGGATGGGACTGCGGTCTCCACCTCTATATCCCAGGGATGCTGGGCAGTCGGCCCAGGTCCCCAACAGCATGAGGGAGTAAACCCAGCCACCCTGTCTTCTCTCCAGCAGCTGAAAGAACTCCCGGGAGAAGGGCCAGTCCAGGTTTATCCACAGCAGCGGGTATGTTCTACGAGAGAGGCAGAGGTTGGCTGGGTGAGTAATGCTCCCTTTGGGACAATTTGCTTGGGATACTGTGTGGCTATAAACATTGGGGGGCTGGAACTACAGACTACCATCAAAGTCAACTCATTTGGGGTCCCCTCCTGTGTTAGTCTCCATCCGGAAGGGGAGAGATGTGACGGGAGTCACTTTGATTGGGGTAACTATAGCCAAAATCACGGATCCCGTGTTCCAGAGCTTAGGAAGCAGGTTACTGGTGGAGATACCCAGTCAGTGGTGTCCGGATTCCGAAACACACTGTATTTAATTATTGAGCGCACTCGTTTAATTTTTTCACTACATTAGTGTGATGGTCAGTGGGAAGAACGTTCCTTACACTTGTCGTCAATTGGAAGGATTACCACCTTATAGATAGCTAAAAAGATCAATGGTGCAGTGCCATCTTAAGAGCATGCACTGGGGCCCCATCTACACAATCACCCACGAGAATAAAAATGCAAATTATCGATAAGGCGATATTTATTGGTACAGCAGAGCCAGGCTAATGACAGCTTCTAAGTTTGGTGACTGGGTCCGGTGAACACACGGACAGACGGGAGTCAGACTCGGCTGTCCTGTGTGTGCCTGTTCCCTTGGAGGCTGACAGGCATTCCTGCAGTTGTGGGCTCCCCCTCCACGGCCCAAATGGCCTGACAGCAGCACAGAGCCGACAGGCGCTTGCCCCCTGCTAAGTTCGACGGCGGGATACACACGGGAATCGGAACTAATGCTTGACTGGGGCTGGGTCGCTGGGGAAGTGGGGCTCCCGGGCAACTGCCCAGTGTGCCCATTTGGTAAGACGGCCCTGCAATGGTGTCAGTGGGAAGTTCATTGCTCAAGGAACCCCGAGCAACCTCTGGAAGAACCCTGGTTTAGAAACCCTGCTCTAAACTGATGAGCTGTAAACACATTGCCTATGGACAATTTTGGGTACTGTAGTTTTGTGCAACTTTGCAGGCACACACACAATTTTGAGGGTTCACATGTTTAGTATTTAGTCAACACAACCTCATCTTTTTACACCAAAACTAATTTGAGTGTATTTTTTTTATTTCAAATATAGATTTGAAAAACAGTAGCTCAAACATTACGTAACATAAAAAAAGCTGCAAGTACCATCATTTTAATCTGCAGGGACTGCTTTCAGAAAATGTATGAGGAATTTCATGTGCATTTTAGTAAGTGTGCGCAAAAAGAAAAGGATTCTGGCAGCTAAAGGGTTAAGGTGTAGCTGCAGCCAAAGTATTTTCTTCATTGTAGACAGAGCTGGGAAGGTTTATCTGGGTACCTCCACATGCATACACTAGCCAGAGTCTGTACACTGACATTTATTATTTTTATGGGAAATGATAGTAACGGTCTTTTGCTGACATCTAGTGGTGAAGCAGCAGAATGAGCTACAATAGTTTCATAAGTGACTCTGTTGAATTTCAAACGGCACAAGAACATTATGGGGTTGATTTACTAAAACTGGAGAGTACAAAATCTGGTGCGGCTGCACATTGTAGCCAATCAGCTTCTAACTTCAGCTTGTTCAATTAAGCTTTGACAAAAAACCTCGGAAGCTGATTGGTTTCTATGCAGAGCTGAACCAGATTTTGCACTCTCCAGTTTTAGTAATCATCCCCGTGTCCTTACTTCATAGTGGTTCTATGTGTTCCATGACACAACCTATCAAATCACTGAGGCACAAAGCATGTTAAAGCGGAGTTCCACCGAAATGTGGAACTTCCGCTCATTTGTTTCCTCCCCACCTCCGGTGCCACATTTGGCACCTTTTAGGGGGGAGGGAAGAATGGGTACCTGTTTTTGACAGGTACCCTTCCCCACTTCCGGGAACGGCGCCGTGGCGAAGTGAGGACCCCTCCTCTGCCACCGAGCCAATCCGAATACGAAGTGCGCTTCGCGCATGCGCAGTAGGGACCCGCCCGTGAAACCGCAAGGCTTCACTGCTGGGTTCCCTGACCGGCAATGGTCAGGGAAACATCGGCTGCAGTGCCCACATCACTGGACTCCAGGACAGGTAAGTGTCCAAATATTAAAAGTCAGCAGCTACAGTATGTGTACAGTATGTGTAACTGCTGACTTTTCATTTTTGGAGGGGGGGGGGGGGGCGGAACTCCGCTTTAAGCTTAATACTGCTGGTTTAGATTATAAGAGGACAACTGCCTTAATTACAGTTGACCTTTAAATCTGACCTCCGGCCTTCTCTTTAGTCTTGCACAGTTGTACAGACTCCTCTTCTGTTACTCACTCTGAATTCACTGCACACTGTGAGCTCCTTACAATATGCATAAGAAGTTGCAACAGATAGAGCCTGCCTCATTTCCTGGCTGGAGGACATCCAGGATCTTCTACCCCCAGCCTGACTGTCCTTTACCTTCCTCTTTCATTCATTGGAGGGTGATCAGCATGCCAATGCAGACTGCTCAGGAGTGCCCACTTCTCCAGACTGACATCAACCCATCAAGGCTTTTTTATATTTGCATAACTCCTCCCAAGAGCTGTCTCACTCTTCCATCAGGACTGAGGGCTCTGCATTGCATAGAGAAGCACAGAGACCCAGTGATTTTAGTGGCCTAAAAATTGGTATACTGGAGTTTTCTAAAATACCTCCATGAGAAAATAAACAGCACATTTTAGCTACTTGTTTGACTTGGCAGTCATAGGAGTTAATCTATTACAGAAATGATGTCCTACACAAATGTTTTCACCCAATAAATGTTTTATAAATAGACCACATAGTGTGTCTCTCAAGCAATAAAAATCTTGCTTGCAACCTGCACAAGCTATATACTGCATAGTGATGATGTCACTGCCAAATTTACAAGATAATATCTGGGTTTGCATAGGCATTTGGTGCACACAGAGTGGATTTATAGCCTTTGCGGCAATTGAGGAATATATCTGTAGTGCTTGTTCTGCCCACCGGACTTCTATTAAGTACTTGTGTTTTTATGTTACTTAAAATAACATGTTGGGTTTTCTTGATTTACATAAGCTAGTTATATGCAGAGTTCAGGTGCCACCTCCTGTTCTTTTTTGGTATAGCTTCAGTTATTCTTCTGTAGTTACTTATTGTAAATTCATAGAATGTGTTAATAAAGTTGTTAGGAACCGGTACATTCTGGGAGAATTCTAGAGGAAATGAATCAGCCACCATTTTGAGAAGCTACAGCAAGACAGCAAGGCATGTTTCCTCAATCTCTTGCCATCACCCCTGAGAGAGCTTAAAAAGTGAGTTCCTGTTATCCTATCCTGTATTATAGATCATTGTTTCTTTCTTGTATGCAATTTTGTACTGATTGATGTTTATTTTATCAATTTTTAGTTTCACCTGGCTTGTTCTAATAAATTTGAGATCAAAGAAATATGGTATCTGAAGTTTATGGAGCAGGAAGGTTTACCTCCCTGTCCTAGAGACAGAACAGCGCTCACCCCTGCAAGGAGCTCCCTCCACCTCCCTCTTTCCCAGTACACAGAGCCTCTATTTCTCTCTCCCCCTGAGTACACAAAGCCCCTTCCTCTCCCCATTTTACCCAGTATATAAAGCCCCCTCTCCCACAAGCACAGGGAGCTACCTCCTCCCTTTCCCCCCAGTACAAAGAGCTCCCCTCCCCACCAGTACACAGAGCTCCCCTTTCTTCCTCTCCCCCAGTACACAGAGCCCCTCTCCTTCCTCCGCCCTGGTACACAGAGCTCCCTCCTTCTCCCTCTCCCCCAGTACACAGAGCCCCTCTCCTCCCTTTCCCCCAGTACACAAATGGTGCTTTTCCACTGCATGGACCCGAACGGTTCGGCTTGCTTTTGTGCTTTTCCACTGCTGGTACCGTATGGTACGGTGTAGGAACAGTTCGGTACGGTACGGTGGCGCTTTTCCACTACATGGAACCGAACGGTACGGCTCTCTAAAACAGTACCACCTCGATTGTGGTTCCAAGAGGTACCATACTGGTACCATATCCCACAATCCTTTTGCTTGCATGCAGCTGACTGTTTGTCACTACTAGCCACTGATTGGTCAGAGAATCGTTGTTATCCCACCCACTATCCCACCCACTTACTTTAGTACTACTTTAGTGGAAAAGCAAACCATACCAAACCGTACCGAACCGTTCCAACACCGTACCATGCGGTACCATGCAGTGGAAAACCAAACAGGGCCAAGCAGGGTCAAGTAGAGCCGAGCTGGTACTTGCAGTGGAAAAGTGCCAAAAGGCCCTCTCCTTCCTCCACGTCAGTACACAGAGCCCCTCTCCTCCCTCTCCCCCAGTACACAGAGCCCCTCTCCTTCCTCCCCCCATACACAGAGTTCCCCCCCCCCCCACCAGTACACAGAGCTCCTCTCTTTCCCTCTCCCCCAGTACACAGAGCCCCTCTCCTTCCTCTGCCCCGGGACACAGAGCTCCCTTCCTCTTCCCAAGTACACTGAGCCCCTCTCCCTCTTCCGCTCCAGTACACAGAGCCCCTCTACTCCCTCTCCCCCAGTACACAGAGCTCCCTCTCCATGCTTGGATGGGGGTCTGGTATGCACTGTGGGAGACCATTTTTTTTTTCTGTCTGATTCAACTGATCTTCTACCTGGTACCCAGTTTGGTTTCAGTGCGGCTTCACCTGCTGTCTAGCCAGATTGCACCGACCCTTTACCCGCTGATCAGCCTGGCATCACTAATATTCCACCAGCTATCCATTCTAATGCCACTGATACCTCTACCTACTGTCCAGACTGACTCTACTAATCCTTTACCCACTACCCAGCTAAATTCTATTAGTACTTCACCTGCTGCCCAGCCATATGCCACTGATCCTTTACCCTCTGACAAGCCTGATCTCGTTAATATACTACCAGCTATCCATTCTGAGGCCACTGATCCATTAACCGATGTCAAGCCTAATGTTGCTTATATACTACCTGCTGCCCAGCTTGCCTCTGCTCATTTTGTGCCTGCTGCCAAGCCAGTCTCTGGTGCTAGGGTTAGGATATAACCAGCCCCAGAGGTCTAATAACTCTGCATCTCCATGCTTATTGCATGCCTGGCATGGGTTACCTGTTTGGTCCAAGATTCCTACAGACACTTTTCATGAGTTCCTTTCAGCCATTTGCTTCTGTTGTGTCAAAGCCTGGTGGTCCAGACACCTGCTTTTTATTTACAGCTCCAGTATTAGAGGTGTTCCGGGAAAGGACAGATTTCCATCTGCACTTTGTCCTGACCAAGTTGAAATCTGTGCCTCTGCGAGTATTTGAGGGGACCTTTGCTGGGGAACCAATGCCTTGGTAAGACCTGGGTGACTATTAAAATACACTCACACTTACAGCTTCAGTAGTAGAGGTGTCCTGAGTATGGGCAGATTTCCATCTGAATTTTGTCCTGACCCAGTTGTAATCTATGCCTCTGCGACTCCAACTGCGTTAGGGGACCTTTGCTGGGAAACCAACTCCTTGGAAAGACCTAGGTGACTATTAAAATGAAAAGCAGTACCCTGATGCCAGGACACCCTGCCATCAGGGTACCTGTATGGGTAAAGGACTCTAGTTCTAGGCCTGCAGATGGTCCATGGGATCCAAGCATTGGGATATTTGTTGCCTTGTGGAACTGAAAGATCCAAGTGTTCTACTTCTTAAAGGATCTGATCTGCCAGGAACTCAGCCAGCTTCCCTGGGTTGTGCTTGTCAGGGTCTGTGGGTGGGGGGTTTATCGGAATATGGAAGCTCCCTTTAATAAGGGGGTTCCCAGATTCCGCCCCCCCTCCCCATGTGAATGGGTATCAGGTACATAGTAGCCCTACACCTTCACCAAAAAAGTGTACAAAAAAACATAAACACACGAGGCAGTTTATCCTTTATCATCCCCCCCGATGTAAATCTATCATCAATCACGCCGCCTGCCGCACCCGAGAAAAGAAAAAAAAAAGAAAAAAGCTCTGCTCTCGTTGAAAGCTTATCGCAGTCTGCCTGTTCATGGTTTGACAGTTGAGCTTCTTATATAGGAAATGGCCGGGGGCACACTGGTGATGTCACCGGGTGGTCCTGTCCCTCATGACATCACAGACTGGTGCATGCTAGGTCAGTGACATCATGAGGGGAGGGGCCACCAGGTGGCGTCAGTGGTGTGGCCCTGTCAACCCGCGGAGCAGTCAGATTGTGGGAAGCGCTCCACGAGAGCGGAGCTTTTTTTTTCTTTTTTTGGGTTGGGAGTCAGCATGATTGATAATGGATTTACATTGGAGGACACTATTTTTTATATTTCTATTTTTGAAAAAAGGACTTGTCAAAAACTGTGTGCGCGTGTTTATTTTTTTTGTACAGTTTTTTGGTGAATGGGAATGGGTACGATGTACCCGATACACATTCACATAGGAGGGCTTGTTCAAGGGGGCTTCCAGATTCCGTAAGCCCTACACCTGCAGACCCCAACAACCACATCCCAGGGTTGTTGGGAAGAGGCCCTTGTCCCCATTAACATGGAGCACCCCTCCATGTTGAGGGCATTTGATCTGGTATGGTTTTGGAGGGGGGGCGCTTGCTTGTCTCCTCCCCTTTCCTGACCTGCCAGGCTGTGTGCCCGGATAAGGGTCGTTATGGATTTTGGGGGGGATCCCACACCGTTTTTTTTTCTTCCGTTTTTCAAAAGCCAGAAGATGGCATTTGTAACTGCGAGTCATTGTAAATGTGATTTGACTTATTTTTTCTTTGTTTAGAAATGTCATTTTTTCTGTACCATGTTTAATGCATGCTAAAGATGCGCCATTTTAAAGGCAGACAAAAGGGGACCCCCCAGGCACTGTATTTAAAAGATTTTTTTTATTTTTTAACCGGCAATTTTTTGTTTAGCTGTCAGCGGGGAAACCCATTGACAGCCGATGACTCATCGGGTTGTTAAAGACACTGTAGCCGGCTTCCTTAACAACCAGCTTACACTGCGCTCTGATTGGGCAAAGCTTTGTTTTTTGTTTTTCCATGTTGCTGGATTAAGGCGTTCATTCTGAACGTGGCCTACTGCTCTTATCTGGAGACCTCACTGTTGGCTCTTGTCTGAGTTGCTCTTTGATGTCTCTAAAGAGAGCTGCTACTCTTTCATTTACACAAGAACAGTTTCATGTTTCTTCAGCAGCTTCTCAAGCTTTTTTTCATTCTCCTTACTCTCCAAAGTCAAGTTGTCTAGGATGTCCTTCAGGCTCTCCTTTCTCTTTTCAAAGGCATCCTTTAGGGCAGGGGTCCCCAACCTTTTTTGGCACTGTGGACAGGTTTGGTGGGAAAAAAAATTTGCCAAGGACCGGCTGCGAAGGATTTGTCAGGCGAATTGCTGGTGTTAGCACTTCAATCATCCTGACACCATGCTTGATATGGTGTCAGGATGACTAAATCACATTTCTATTACTACATTGCAATATATAATTAAATAGTTCAACTCACCATAATGCAGAACAAGTGGGAGCCCTGAGCGTGTCACTTGCCACCATCGCCTGCCACCAGATGCAGCTTGTCACTTGCCACCGTCTCCTGCCACCAGATGCAGCATGTCAATTGCCACTGCCTCCTTCCACCAGATGCAGCATGTCACTTTCCACTGTCTCCTGCCACCAGATGCAGCATATCACTTGCCACCGTAGCCTGCCCCCTGATGCAGCTTGTCACTTGCCACCATCATCTACCACCAGATGCATCATGTCACTTGCCACCAAATCAGGGCTGGCCCGAGACATTGGAAGGAAAAAGAATAAGAAAAGATGTACACCTAGCACAATAAAAATATTCAATTCATCCACCCATTCCCTCTCCACAGAGGTCCAACTTCTGTTATGGAAAGGCCTAAATTTTGCCCCATCTCTCATCTGAATTTATACACCCTATTCAAAGATCTCAACAAATTTGTTCGAAATTTGACTGTCAAAAAATTCTATGTTACAAAGCCACAACACAATACCGGTCCCCCAGACCCTGAACACTCCCCCCCCCCCCCCATCCATAGACATTCCCTTAGATTTAGTAGATGTGAAGATGCTCCAGATTCTAGAAGAACTATTATGGGATCCCCGTTTTTTTCAGCTCCATACTTGCCTCCGCAGGTGAGTCTGCAATACACCTGTACCCACGTTCCCATTCTCTGAAACTCACAGATCTTAGCTGACCCCCTTTTTATAGCACAGGTGGGTCATCCAGAACCAAAAGCCCGGTAACTGAGCCGAAAATGTTAAACACTTTCCCCAACCTGGGTCGGCTGCTGACTGCACACACATTTTTTAACCTGCTTACATACTGCCCACTACATTTGGAATAAGAACACTCCAGTTATGGTAGGGTCCCTTGTGGAGAAACAGCAGAGTTTCTGTGTTTTGGGTAAACAGTGCCACAACAATTTACCCAGAATAGGCAAGGCAATGGTGGGCTCTCACTCAACCAAGATCCTCCACAGGGGACCCAACTGTCCACAGACAGGGTGGACATACTGATCTTCATGAAAATTAACCAAGACTGAATTAATGAGCAGTTCCAACCACCCATCATGAGTGTGAGCAACTAGCTGCCTGGGCTCTAAATCGCAATATTGTCTACTTAAATCAGATACAATATTTGGATAAATATTCTTCTCATTTTATCTGCCCTTGCTGCTTCTGCTCCTGCCTGAAGGTCCCAAAGGTGCCATCAACCCCCAAAGTACTCAATTACATGCTCTCTTAGTAGCTCTGGCACAGTTTTTGGAAGAAGTGGTTTATTCTACTTTTTATTTTTATACTGTTTTTGGCCATAGTACTCATGCTGTCTGAACATGCCAACACAAAACCCAATGCTGGAGAGCCTTCCAGCATTGCTGGCACAACATATATTGCTCTAGGATCAATATTCCTATGGTTAATGTTTTCACCTCTTGGAGGAATTTCCTTTCTTTGCCCTGCCTTGGACAAATCACTCTTATCTATGGGAAGACACAGGTGTACGGATCAGAGAGACATGTGGTCCTGTTGGGTGACTTTAAATGCCCTGCTAGGAGGAGGGCATTCTTTAGCATGCTATAGAGATTGACAGATGTCTAATATATGGTGGTGACAAATATCCCTGAGGAAGATAATCCATTGATTTTTGAAACGGCATTGGATCTCCCTCTATACATAGAACTGTTATTGAACCACTGGGATTATATAGTATATATGGTATTGGGCATCGCCACCGAATATACTACTCATGCTAAACTCTGTCTTAAATATTTTTTATGAGCCTCATGGAGGTTTTTTTTTATGTTTTGAAGAATAAAATTTGTGTTTTTGCTATGTTTTCTTGATTATATTGGTTGCTGTGAAAAAAAAGTCCCAAAAAGATTTATTGAAATATTTAATGTGATTTAAAGGGATGATGGCACCCTCCAATTAACACCGATAAATTATTGCACAAATGTAAAATTTAGGGTAAAAAACCCGAATTCTGGTTCACAAGCAAATTTTATTCTCTGAAAGGCAGTAGAATCATGACAATAAAAAAAAAAGAAAATGAACAAACATACGCACACATTTATTTACAATTGATTGGAAAAAAAAAAAGCAAAAAAACCCCCAAAAAAGGAATCGAAGAAGAAGGGAATGAAAAATGATTTACTGTTCACAAAGGGTTGATAAATGTCCTTGACAGCTGAGTCCCTGTTTCTGCCTTTCAAAGGAGGGTCAGGAGCACCAGACCGAATGATAAATGAGTCTTAATGGTTCATCATATGACCACATAAAACAACCAACACATTTCAGGAGCCAACAACACTTCCCCCTTCATCACAGCTCATGAAACTAACTAGACTTACTGTAGATAACCCCAGTAAAATGAAAAATCGAATTAACCACTTTACGTCTGCTCACATTGCTGCTACTGCGGCAATGTGGCTCGTTATCGTCCAGCGACGTAAACCTACGTCGCTGGACTCCTGCCCTTGTGGGCGGCGCTCACGCGATGCCGGAGGCTCGCTCCCACTGTATTCAGTTACAGCGGGAGTCGGGCCAGGGGAGGAGCAGCGGGGATCACCGCTGCTCTTCCCTGATCGTCGGGGATCGAGTGTGGAGATCCGCCCGCTTGTGTAAACAAAGCGGGCGGATCTCCTAAGTGACAGGCAGGGTCAGACTGCAGGGTTCAGCATAGCTGAACCTGCGATCTGTCCCTGTGTCACTCAGTCCCCTCCCCCCACACACGTTAGTAAGCACCAGGCATACATTAACCCCTTGATCACCAATAAAAATTAACCCCTTCCCTGCCAGTGTCATTTTTACAGTAACAGTGCATACTTATAGCACTGATTACTGTAGTAATGTCACTGATACCCCCAAAACAGTAAAAAATGTCAGTCAAGGGTCCGATCTGTCCGCCGCAATGTCACAGTCCCGCAAAAAAAAATCGCAGATCGCCGCCAGATCACTGCCATTACTAGTTAAAAAAAAAAAACAATAAAAATGACATAAATTTCCCGTAGTTAGTAGCTGCGATAACTTTTGCGCAAACCAATCAAAATACGATAAGAAAGCTCTACTTGTGGGGGAAAAAAGGACATAAATCTAATTTGGGTACAGCATCGCACGACCGCGCAATTGTCCGTTAAAGTAACGCAGTGCCGCATTGCAAAATATGGCCTGGTCAGGAAGAGGGTAAAATCTTCCGGTCTTAAAGCGGTTAAAAATACGCTCATTGAGAATTTTTTTGTCAAAGACATGTAGCTAAATACATTTTGGCCTAAACATATGACAAAAATTGAATATATTGGATATCTTTTAACTGTCAAAGTAGAAAAATAATGTTATTTTTTCAAAATTAGCGCATTTTTTTATTAATATCGCAAAAAATGAAAAGCGTGATCAAATACCACCAAAAGAATGCTCTGTTTGTGGGAAAAAAAGGACGTAAATGTCGCTTGGATATGGCGTTGCATGACTGTGCAATTGTCAGTTAAAGTCGCACAGTGCCGAATCGCAAAAAGTGGCCTGGACGTAAGACAGCAAAATCCTCCAGTGGTAAAGTGGTTAAAGATCTATTTCATTTTTAATTTTACCGAGTCCATCTAAACCTTGTTAAAGTTTACTGAGGCCTGATGAAGGTGGGGTATTGTTGGCCTCTGAAACATGTTGGTTGTTTTATGTGGTCATATAAAGAGCAATTACAGCAATTTGGACTCCCTTATAATTTGGTCTGGTGTTCCTGTTGTATGTTTAATGCTTTGGGCTCTAACCCTTCCAAATTCCATCTACAAATGAGATTTTACAAAAATAAGCTTTAGATTCTGTTAACTTTGTTACCTCTCCTGTTTATTTCATGCAAAAAAAGTTAACCAAACAAATGAAAGGATGACTTTATGTAGTCCCAATACATCTTAGTCTGGGTTGCTCTGTCTGTTCAAGCTAGTCAATCAGATTGCAAGCTCTGTTGTCCAATTGATTAAAACATTTCGGATTTGTACTTGGTGCCTGTTTGGTCAATGGGATTTATTTATTTTTTAACTTATTAACCTTAGTTTTATAGTGTACATATTTAATATTCACATTAATGTTGTTATATTATCTTATTGAGCTGATGTAATTCTGTTTCAAGAACATTAAAAAAGTTAACAAGGTAAAAGAGTTTAATTTTTTATTTTACAAATAGCTGTGTTGTAATATTCTCTTGGTGCAAATAGTAATCTCTAATGCCGTCACCTTTAATTAATCACTGGGTGAATTGTAATAACCATAATTGTTTGTCTTTCTTCCATCCCTAAGTGATCTCATTATGATGAACTTTCTTTTGTTCAGAGTCGAAAATTCAGATGTTTTGCAGGGCTGGGCTCAAGGGAAAGGTTTAATGAACTGAAGATTACTCTAGTGATAGAAAAATTATCATTTGTTTTCAGAAACGTCTTCTCTTAGCTGTATGCATTAGAACAACTGTCAATGTAATAACTTTTTAATAGAAACTACCAAAAGTAAAGGACCACATCATAGAGTGAGATTATTGTCATGAAAATATATACTATTGTATAAAAAAATAATGATAATAATAATAATAATAATAATAATAATAACAATATTTATTTATATTTTCCTATCAATAATTTTTCCTAAATAATAATAATAATATGAATACATGAGTGAAAGGAAAATATTAATATTATTATTATTATTATTATTAATAATAATAATAATAATAATACAAATAATAATAATAACATATTTCCCTAGCAATATTTTCTTCCTATTAAATAATAATAAAAATACTTCTACTACTACTATTACTATTACTACTACTACTACTACTAATAGAAATACATTAGTGATATGGAAACATAATAATAATAATAATAATAATAATAATAATAATAATAAAATAACATCATATTTCCCTATCAATAATTTCTTCCTATCAAATAATAATAATAGGAATAAATTATTAATAGAGAAATATTTTATTATTTTTACAGGATTTACAATTACATAGCGCCAAAAGTTTATGCAGCGTTTTACAACATAAAGGCAGAAGGTATAATTACAATACAGTTAAAAGCCCTTCTTGTCTAAGCCTTTTTCTGGCATTTGTTGCTTACAAGTTAAAATCAGTATTTTTTGCTAGAAAATTCCTTAGTATCCCAAACATTTAATGTATATATATATATATATATATATATATATATATTTTATATATATTTAAAAAAAGTTTTTCTTAGTTTCTGTCAGTAAATTTTGTAAATAAGTAATTTTTCTCCTTTACTGATGTGATGGCACTGATTAAGTAGCACTGATGAGGAGGCACTAGAATGCCGCACTGATGGGCACTGATATGCCGCACTGATGAGCACTGATGGGCACCGATAGGTGGCATGGTGAGCACTGATAGGTGGCACTAATGGGCACTGATAGGTGGCAGTAATGTGCGCTGATAGGCTGCACTAATAGGCACTGATGAGACGGCACTGATTAGGTGGCACTGATGAGGCACAAGAATGCTGCACTGATGGGCACTGATATGCCACACTGATGAGCACTGATAGGCGGCACTGGTGGGCACTGACAGGTGGCACTAATGGGTACTGATAGCTGGCACTTATGAGCACTGATAGGCAAGTTTGATGGGCACTGATGGGAGGCAATGGTGGGCGGAACTTATGGGTGGCACTGATGGGTAACACTGATGGGCAGCACAGAAAAGCATGCACTGACTGGCATTACTAATGGGCACTGATTTGGGTCACTGATGGGCATTGGTTGGTGTCACTGATGTGCACCGATTGGTGTCACTGATGGGCACTGCTGGGGCTTTACTGTAATCAGGGCACTGATGATCAGTGCCCTGATTACCTGTCCTGGTCACCCCTTCGAAGAGAAGCTGCTGATCGGCTCTCCTCACCACATACTCTGACAGTGTGAAATGAGTAGAGCCGATAAACGGAACTTCAGCATTTACATGTGACCGACTGTGATTGCACACAGCCGATCACATGGGTAAAGAGCCGCGTCATTGGCTCCTTACGAAGATTGGGGTCGTGCCGTGTCCTAGGAATAATATTATTTCCAGTAAGCGGGTCACTTTACATGTATTTCTAATAAAATAAAGCCAATATAGCATCCTTATAATGTAAAGATAATATGAAATCCTTTTCAAATACAGAGGGATTGATTTTCTATGGCAGCTCTGCATGGTAGCCAATCGGCTTCTAACTTCAGCTTGTTCAATAAAGCTTTAAAAATTTTATTTTGCACTCTCAGGTTTTAGTAAATCAACCCCAGGATGTTACATTTTTAATTTTTATCCAGCTTTGCCTCTCAAAAATCTTAGAACCGCAGTCTTAACATCTTTATTCTGTAAGCAGTAAATCAGGGGATTTAAAGCAGGTGTGACTGCCGTGTACATAACGGTGAGCACCTGTTCCATCACTTTGTAGTGAAGTGACCGTGGCATGATGTAGACTCCTATACTTGTGCCATAAAATAGAATCAGAACAGTAAGGTGCGATGAACAAGTAGAAAAGGCTTTTCCTCTTCCCTCCTTTGATTTGATATTTAGGATCACACAAACTATTCTGATGTATGACAACAAAATGCAGATAAATGGACAAAGTGCCAGCAGCAATATTTCAAAATATATTTCCATAAAAAACACTTCTGTATTGGCGCATGAGATCTTCATGATAGATTTGGCATCACATAAGTATTGGGGGATTATATTGGAGGGGCAGAAATGTATTTTGGAGGCTGAGAGTGTGGTCATTATCGAGTTTGAACACCCTAAAAGCCATATAGCAGCGGTGATCTGTATGCAGTGATTGCGGGTTGAAGATACGATGGTAATGTAAGGGTAGACAAATGGCAACATAACGATCGCATGCCATTGTGAATAACAGAAGATCTTCTATGCTGCCAGCCGCCCAATAAAAACCCAGCTGGATGAAGCATTGTATGAAGGAGATGGTGTAATTCTCGGTCAATATCATGTTCAGCAGTTTCGGGCTCGTTGATGTTGTGTAACACAGGTCTACCAAAGACAAATTACAGAGAAAAAGATACATTGGGGTATGGAGATGATTATCAAACCATATTACTAGGATTATAAAGGAATTCACAAGCATACCTGTTAGATATATCAAAAGGAACAAAACAAATAAAAAAGGTTTGTCTGCTTCTTTGGTGGAAATTGGCAATAAGTGGAACATTTGAGGAGATGTTTCGTTTTCCAAAAAATCCAAGCCTTCCATTCTCTAAGGAAAAAAAACTTGCTTTAAAATAAATTAATTGATCAAATTCTAAAGCAGGTGACCACATAGCAATACCCAGGTATTCTACACTCATTTCCCCACATTCTCACCTTGCATTGAGATTGTATACTTTTATTAGGGATGATATTAATTTAGTCTCTGTGGCTTATGCCTGGTACACACAGGCCGAATATTGTCCGGTTCAAAGAAACATCAGTCTGTCTATCCGATTAACCCTGGCAGCCAATGGCTGCAAGCGCTGACTGGTGTGTTCTGGCAGGGGGGGCCAGGGGTGGACTGATGACTCATGGGGCCCCCAGGAAAAAGCTAGTGACCCAGTAAAGGCACCTTTTAAATGTGAAACAAAAAAAGTTTCAATATTAAAGTTGATAAAATAGAAAAGAACAAAAGAAAAGAAATTAGCAGGAAAATAATAATTGAATGGAGTAGGAGAATAAGTAGGTTATTAGGGCTGATTAGAGTTAACTAAGGGTCAATAAGTGGTTAAACAGAGGAACAAAAAAAAAAAAAAAAACGTGTTACTTGTTAGTGCACTTTTTAACAGATCTGCAGATGAATAAACAGATTGATACAAAAGTAAGAATATGTTACATTGTATCTTTCTGTAGCCGAGTAATTGTTATTTATAATCAGTGTAAGATTGCTTTTTTTTTTTTTACAGCTGAACCCACCGACCTTCTCTGTGTATACAACAGATGATTACTCAAAGCCGACAAATGTTGTTTGCTGTGGAGGGGGGGGGTCCTGGCACAATACACTACAATAATGTACAATAACATTTTTGCTTTAGATTAGGTCTATTACTGAGTGCTGATTATTGACAGCACTAGATCTAACTAGGGTGACTAAAGCTGATCATAGATGAAATGAAATTGGGGGGTTCGGCAGAAATCAGACAAATTTTGATCTATCAATGGGTAGACTGGTTGTACTGCGGGAGGGATCATCCCATAAACACTGACTGGGTCAATGAGGGGATCAAGCAATTTTCTCTCCTTCAACCTGTGGTTGTAGGAAAGAAAGTTGCACAATGTATGGCCAGCATAACAGCCTGCAGTCATATTTAGACTCGCCACACAAATGCTGAAGCAGGAAAGTGAGGTTAAGGCTGGCCATAGATGAATCACCTTTTTTGGATCAGCCAGCGAGGTGTATGGAGGAATCTTCCCTGCTGCGCTATTGTATTCTGAAAGCAGGACTTCTCCACTGTCAAAATGCACTGATCAGTGCTGCATCTGATTTACCATAGAATATAATGGATGTGTTAACTGGGTGTAATGTACTGACAATGTCATGAATAAAAATCTTAGATAAACACTTTGAATAATAAAAGTTGTGTGGATAATATTGATCATTGAATGGGAGGGGTGTATAAAGGTGTAAATTCATTTCTGCAAAACCAGCCAGATAAAGCAAAGGAGAAGAAAATAGAGGGAGGTGGAGATACAAAAGTAAAAGTTGGGTTGACATGGACTTGAAGAAAAGAATAAAATCTCCAATGGAACTGGGTGAAGCAAATAGTTCTAAAACTCGATTGGGAAGACTAGTTTTATATATATATATATATATATATATACAGTGGGTACGGAAAGTATTCAGACCCCCTTAAATTTTTTCACTTTTTGTTATATTGCAGCCATTTGCTAAAATCATTTAAGTTCATTCTTCTTCCTCATGAATGTACACATAGCACCCCATACTGACAGAAAAACACAGAATTGTTGACATTGTTGCAGATTTATTAAAAAATAAAAACTGAAATATCACATGGTCCTAAGTATTCAGACCCTTTGCTGTGACACTCATATATTTAACTCAGGTGCTTTACATTTCTTCTGATCATCCTTGAGATGGTTCTACACCTTCATTTGAGTCCAGCTGTGTTTGATTATACTGATTGGACTTGATTAGGAAAGCCACACACCTGTCTATATAAGACCTTCCAGATCACAATGCATGTCAGAGCAAATGAGAATCATGAGGTCAAAGGAACTGCCTGAAGAGCTCAGAGACAGAATTGTGGCAAGGCACAGATCTGGCCAAGGTTACAAAAAGATTTATGCTGCACTTAAGGTTCCTAAGAGCACAGTGGCCTCCATAATCCTCAAATGGAAGACGTTTGGGATGACCAGAACCCTTCCTAGAGCTGGCCGTCTGGCCAAACTGAGCTATCGGGGGAGAAGAGCCTTGGTGAGAGAGGTAAAGAAGAACCCAAAGATCACTGTGGCTGAGCTCCAGAGATGCAGTCAGGAGATGGGAGAAAGTTGTAGAAAGTCAACCATCACTGCAGCCCTCCACCAGTCGGGGCTTTATGGCAGAGTGGCCCGACGGAAGCCTCTCCTCAGTGTAAGACACATGAAAGCCCGCATAGAGTTTGCTAAAAAACACCTGAAGGACTCCAAGATGATGAGAAATTAGATTCTCTGGTCTGATGAGACCAAAATAGAACTTGTTGGCCTTAATTCTAAGCGGTATGTGTGGAGAAAACCAGGCACTGCTCATCACCTGTCCAATACAATCCCAATAGTGAAGCATGGTGGTGGCAGCATCATGCTGTGGGGGTGTTTTTCAGCTGCAGGGACAGGACGACTGGTTGCAATCGAGGGAAAGATGAATGCGGCCAAGTACAGGGATATCCTGGACAAAAACCTTCTCCAGAGTGCTCTGGACCTCAGACTGGGCCGAAGGTTTACCTTCCAACAAGACAATGACCCTAAGCACACAGCTAAAATAACGAAGGAGTGGCTTCACAACAACTCCGTGACTGTTCTTGAATGGCCCAGCCAGAGCCCTGACTTAAACCCAATTGAGCATCTCTGGAGAGACCTAAAAATGGCTGTCCACCAACGTTTACCATCCAACCTGACAGAACTGGAGAGGATCTGCAAGGAGGAATGGCAGAGGATCCCCAAATCCAGGTGTGAAAGACTTGTTGCATCTTTCCCAAAAAGACTCTTGGCTGTATTAGATCAAAAGGGGGCTTCTACTAAATACTGAGCAAAGGGTCTGAATACTTAGGACCATGTGATTTTTCAGTTTTTCTTTTTTAATAAATCTGCAACAATGTCAACAATTCTGTGTTTTTCTGTCAGTATGGGGTGCTATGTGTACATTCATGAGGAAGAAGAATGAACTTAAATGATTTTAGCAAATGGCTGCAATAAAACAAAGAGTGAAAAATTTAAGGGGGTCTGAATACTTTCCGTACCCACTGTATATATGTATATATACACACACACACACACACAATATTACCAAAAGTATTGGGATGCCTGCCTTTACACGCACATGAACTTTATTGGCATCCCAGTCTTAATCTGTAGGGTTCAATATTGATATAGCTATAACAGCTTAAACTCTTCTGGGAAGGCTGTCCACGAGGTTCAGGAGTGTGTCTATGGGAATGTTTGACCATTCTTCCAGAAGCGCACTTGTGAGGTCAGGCACTGATATTGGACAAGAAGACCTGGCTTGCAGTCTCCACTCTAATTTATCCCAAAGATCTTCTATCGGCTTGAGGTCAAGACTCTGTGCAGGTCAGTCAAGTTTCTCTACCCCAAACTCGCTCTTACATGTCTTTATGGACCTTGCTTTGTTCACTGGTGTGCAGTCATGTTGGAAAAGGAAGTGCCAACCCCAAACTGTTCCCACAAAGTTAGGAGCATGAAATTGTCCAAAATGTCTTGTTATGCTGACATCTTAAGATTTACCTTCACTGGAACTAAGGGGCCAAACCCAACCCCTGAAAAAGAACCCCCCTCCACCACATGATTTGGATCAGGTCACAAAGCAAGGTCCATAAAGACATGGATGAGTGAGTTTGGGGTGGAGGAAATTGACTGGCCTGTACAGAGTCCTTACCTCAACCCAACAGAACACCTTTGGGATGAATTATAGCACAGACAGGGGGCCAGGCCTTCTCTCAAAAATCAGTGCCTGACCTCACAAATGTGCTTCTGAAAGAAGGGTTAAACATTCCCATAGACACACTCAAAGGGTGGGCCAACTCAATATTGAACCCTATGGACTAAGACTGGGATGCCATTAAAGTTCATGTGTGTGTAAAGGCAGGTGTCCCAATACTTTTGGTAATATAGTGTATTTATATACAGTATACATGACCACTTCACCTTTTTTATGTATGTATTGCTAGCTTACAATTAAGTTCAGTAGATGGAGTTGTGTGGGCTGTAAGGGATAACCCTTACCCAGATATGGCATATGTGTTCACATAGCAATGGTGGAGATCCTCTGGCATAGCAGCTCTTACCTTAAACTAAACTGGGCCCTGGTAAAATAGATGCTTCAAACAAATGGCAGAAAATTACAGCAATCCTGGCTTTAAATAAGATTTTCTAGGCTCACACAGTTATGGAAACACAATCTAGAGGGAAATTTTCTCATTAAGAGAATTACATAATTTCTTTTATTATCCTGAAGGAGTCAGATTATTTTTATGCCTAGTAGGTCACTGGAGATCCGTACTGATCCCAAATGTTGACCAAGAAAAAAGAAATGAAAAAAGCTTTCTAAGTCTCCGTGTCATAACTTGTATGGGCTTATTTTTTTCATTGATGGGTTCAATGGCATGGTGGACACCGGAATGGAAAGAAGGAGAGACATCTGTGTGCATATGTCCCAAGTCATACGAATGCAGCTACGAAAATGGTGGAGGTGAAGCTGGTGGGTCCTTCTCCTGAGGAAGTTGCACATTTATGATGAAAAGTGTAGGATGGAACTTGTTTTATGTCACTTTGGCTTCCTTGGAATACACACTGGTGGGCACAGTGGCGTTTCCAGTTTCATTTTGCAAGGCCTTGTTTTGCTTTGGATGTCTTGTAACTGCAATATATATTTTAATGGGTGAACTTTAACCACTTGCCGACTGAGTACGGTAATAGTACTGCGGCAAAGTGGTTCGTTATCGTCTGACGACGTAGTATTAACGTCGTCAGACACTCCCCCTTCTGGGCGGCGCTTGCGCGCCGCCGGAGGCTCGCTCCAGCTGTTTTCATTCACAGCGGGAGTCGGGCCAGGGGAGGAGCAGCGGCGATCGCCGCTGCTCTGCCCCGATCGCCGGGGATCTAGTGTGGAGATCTCCATAGTGACAGGGAGTGACAGATCGGAGTGTTCAGCATAGCTGGACATCCGATCTGTCCATGACTCACTCAGTCACCTCCCCCCCTACACGTCAGTAAGCACCAGGCATACATTAACCCCTCCCTCTCCAATAAAATTAACCCCTTCCCTGCCAGTGTCATTTTTACAGTAACAGTGCATATTTATAGCACTGATTACTGCAGTAATGTCACTGGTAACCCCAAAAGTGTCAAAAATGTCAGTCAAGGGTCTGATCTGTCCGCCGCAATGTCGCAGTCCCACAAAAAAAATCGCAGATCGCCGCCATTACGCGTTAAAAAAAAAAACACCAAAAATGACAGAAATCTTTCTCTTTGTTAGTAAACGCAATAACTTTTGCGCAAACCAATCAAAATACGCTTATTGCGATTTTTTTTACCAAACATAGGTAGCAGAAAACAAATTGGCCAAAATTTTTTTAAAAAATTGGTTTTTACATCTTTTTTGGGGGGAATTTCATATAAAAAAATGTTAAAAATATTGTTATTTTTTCAAAATAAACGCTCTTTTTTTGTTTATAGCGCAAAAAGTAAAAATCGCACAGGTGAACAAATACCACCAAAAGAAAGCTCTGTTTGTGGGAAAAAAAGGACGTAAATTTCGTTTGGGTACGGCGTCGCACGACCGCGCAATTGTCAGTTGAAGTCGCACAGCGCCGAATCGCAAAAAGTGGCCTGGACGGAAGACAGCAAAATCCTCCGGTGGTAAAGTGGTTAATAAAACATTGATTACACTAAAGGAGGCTTCCCCTTTTCTTTTTGATGGTCTTGCTGCAGAATGTCTGGTGGTCTGAGAGGATTTAAAGGAACAGCGGAATATTTTTCCACATTAATGAAGAATCCAGCTAATGGTGCATTTAGCAGATATTCGGTTCATTCTGACCCAGCGTACGGAACATCCACTGCATGGAAGCACAGTTTGACTTTCTTGTTACAATTGGGTCAACATGGTTTGGTGAGTGCAGTGTGTGGTGTAGTGGAACATACACATATTTGATCTTTTTAGCATGTGGGAACTCACAGATCATACAGTATATATTATGCGGACTTATTAAAGCATACTTTATTTATTACATGTTCCCAAGCTGCACATTTGTGTTTGTAAATATACTGTATCATAAGCTCTGTCTTACCTTATATTTATATAAGGCGGGGGTATTACATTTATGGAGGTCCGATCAGTAAACCTTTCTTCCAGCAGGTACAAATTGCATTTTTCACATCACAGCCCCCCCCCCCCCCCCTTATATAGTATCAATCCTGTTCTTACATCAGTGTCCCCAGCCCCCCGCACATCACAGTCCCTCACTTCACATCACAGTTTTCCGTTCAGAGTAGTGTACTGAATCCCCTTCACATCGCACACTCCTTTTAATCACAGCAGTGTCCTCAACCCCTTTCGAATGATCAACCCCCCCCCCTCCACAGTACTGTCCTCTGCCCCCTTCATATCAACCTCCCCCCACAGCACTGTCATCCATTACATCACCCCCCTACATCACTGTCCCCTTCTCACATCACAGACCCCCCATAGTAGTGTGCTCTGTCCTCTTTACATATCTCCTCACAACAGTGCCCCCTTTACATCACAAATCCCCCCACAGCAGTGTCCTCAACCCCCTTTCAAATGATCAACCCCCCCTCCACAGTACTGTCCTCTGCCCCCTTCATATCAACCTCCCCCCCCCACAGCACTGTCACCCATTACATCACCCCCCTACAGCACTGTCCCCTTCTCACATCACAGACCCCCCCATAGTAGGGTGCTCTGTCCTCTTTACATTCCTCCTCACAACAGTGCCCCCTTTACATCAAAAATCCCCCCCCCCACAGCAGTGTGCTCTGCTCTCTTCACATCACCCCCACAGCACTGCTTCCCTTCACATCAACTGTCCCCCTTCACACCCCACAGCACTGCCCCCCTTCACAACTCCCCTCACAGCACTCCCCCACATTTACGTCCCCCCCACTGCACTGCCCCCCTTTACATCCCCCTATAGAAGCACTACCTCCCCTCAAATCACAAATTCTTCTACAGTAGTGTGCTCTGCTCTCTTCACATTACTGCCCCACATTACTGCCCCCCTTCACACCCCCGATACAGAATCGCCCCCTTTACATCACCCCCCCCCCCACAGCACTGCCCACTTTCACATCTCAACCCCCCCCTACAGTAGTGCACTCTGCCCTTTTCACATCTTCCCCACAGCATTACTCCCCCTTCAACCCCCACACCAAGGCCCTCTTTACATCATCCCCTCACAGCACTGCCCACCTTTAAATCACCCCCCTTACACAGCACTCCGCCCCTTTACATCACCCCCTCCCACAGCCCTGCCCCCTTTCACATCACACCCTTCCCCCACAGTAGTGTGCTCTGCCCTCTTGACATCCATCCACCCCCTCAGTACTGTGTCCTTTACATCACCCCCTCTCCTTCCTCCACAGTAGTGTCCTCTGCCCCCCTTCACTCTCCTACCTTAGACAGAGTGTTGAGCAGGAAGCAGAATAGTAATGAACTGAGTGTGCGAGGCACAGCACAGCATTGGATGGAGGGTGGGACTGGGAGCTGCATGAGTTTTACCAGCAGGTGATTGGTTTCTAGGACTAGCAACCAATCACTTATTGATTAATATAACTAGCAACCAATAACTTGCTGATTAATATGAAAAGGTTCTTTCTGGCAGTTCCTGCTCCCGCCCTCCCAGCAATGCTGTGATGTTCTTCCCGCACTCATTTTATTACTGTTCTGCTTCTCACTCTCTGCTCTGTCTTGAGAATGACAGCGGTGGAGGCTGGGGGAAGGAAGCAGGTCCTAAATGGCCCGGGTTCGGATGGCACAGTGACTTGGTCTGGATCCAATCCGTGGTCCGCCATTTAGTAATGTCTGATACAGTGGTTTATTTTAGTGTAAGCAAATGTATTTATGTATGACAGCAGCTGTATCATTTCACATGCAGGTGTCGGTGCTGGGGGTTTGTGTGCAATTGGGCAGCAGCACAGATGCATGAATGCTTTCACCTGACAGGCAGGGGTCTGCCTGTCAGTTTTACACATGATCACGGTGGCTGCAGCCACCGGATTGTGTGTGAAACCTCCCGCTGTCAGGTCCGAACGATATATGGACCTGGCAGAGAAAGGGTTGAATTAGAACTGCATGGACATTCAAATATTTATATATTCCTAACAAGCAGTATATAATCTTCAAAGCAGGCTTTCACTGACCTTTGTAGTTACAGACACTGAGGAGTAGTTTGCTACCATGAAAGGATGCTGTATTTTTAAATGAGCACTAAAGTTTCTATGAATAAACAGGATCTATGAATAAAAGGGGGCTGAGTTATCAATCATCCTGTTCCAGTCATACAGGCTGTAGTATGACTTCTATGAATGGAGCAGCTAAGCAGAAAGGGCAGGCAAACTAAAGCTCTCTTGATGAGAGCCTGTGACAGCCCCTTACTTGTATTAACTCAGAAGATTACGAAAGCGGGGGTAGCCAGGGGTCAGAAAAAAATTTTCACTAACAGAAGAGGAATCAGCCCATGGCACACATCCTGCTGACTGTAAGTTATGTCCCTTATGCTGATTTTTCAGTTTTTTCATTTTGACTGCACTTAGACTTTTTTAAGAAGTTAAGGTTTTTTGAAAATTGATTATTCTTTCATATCATACTGTACTCGCTTCTTTCCCCAAATGCAAGGTTTCATTTTTATTTTTATGTCATTTCTCTCTAGGTCTTTCTCTGGGAAGTAAAATTGGGAAATAATTATTTAATTTTGTTACACAAATGGACAGATCTCTTTGGTTAGTGTTCCATATAGAGCATGCTCAGAGTTGAACTCCAGGAAGAAAAAAATATGTATTTGATCTGTGTTTGCTATTTGGTAGGCATTTCTTCACATTCTGTTCCAGAGAGTTAACAGGAAGTAATTGCAATTCTACTCAAAGTTAGAAAACAAATTCTGTCCCTTGTCGGTTGTACCCATAGGAAGATATCCTCACTAATTCCATTCTGGAACCATAAAATGTTGTATTTTTGTGCATTTTCGCCTTGATAACGATGGCTTGACCCTATAGGTAGTGAGGGTGGATCTCCACAATGGGGACAAAGACAACAATAAAAACCCATCAAATAATATTGAATGGTGGCACTGGATCTACTGTGATGGTTGGAATTGTCAACATATGAGTTCTGGGATGGTTAAAAGGTATATCTGTAACCTCCAGGAGCTGTTTCAAGCCTATTGCACTCATAAAAACCACTAAAAATCACCTAGTTTTACCATATGTATTATAGAGTAATGTATATTTCCTAGTTTTACCATATGTATTATAGAGTAATGTATATTTTCTGGAATATCACATGTTGATGTGATATTTAGTTGACATTGCTCTTTGGTAGAGTTACCACAGTGGTACAATGGAACCTAACTGTGACCAAAATGGTGGTATTTATAGTAGAATGTTTTTTTTTTTTAAATGAACTGTACCCCTGATGGAAGCAGATCTCCTGATCCCCAAATCTTCTTGGTATTCAATTTTATTATAAACAATAAAGTGGGCTTTACAAACCCAAGGTTTCTCTTGTTTTTGCTTTCTACTCTATTTAAACAAGTTCTGAGGTTGAATACAAATTATTTCTCAGTTTCTTTAATTAGAGACAGACCTAGTTTATTTTGGATTGAGAACAGGCTACTAATATGAACATAAGGGCACACATTGAAAACAAAAAGTAATGTGAAAAAACCCCACAAGGCTTGTATGTAGGTGAGCAGAGAGTTCACCCTATAGGGGCAAGAACTGCCTTGATGGCTCCATGGTGAAGGTCGTCTGTTCCCACTCGGCCTCTGGGGTAGGTGCTGTTTTAGTCACCCATTCCAGCAACCATATGTAATACATTTTTTTGCATAATTTGATAGTCTACAAAAATTGTTATCGGTATTACGTTGCATGTTCATTTTGCTGTTCATAGAACCCAATCCCCTCAATTAGACTCCTAAAGAAGCGGGTGACTGTAAAACATGTTGGGTCCAACTGACTACATCTCCCTATGGGACTAGCATCTGATGGTGCTGATGACATCGATTGTGTGGGTGTAGTGCAGTTGTATACAGTAGAGGGGACATATATATATATATGCCATAGTTTATTGTAGATGTTTTTGTAATGTCAGACAATGTTAATAAAAATGTTGTAATTGTTCAATCCAGTGTGATGTCTGATGACGGTACCAAGGAAAATTCTCTTGCCCCTCCATTTCTTTTGTCCAAATACATGACTATATAGGATGTAGGTACCAGTTACTTATTCATTCTGAGCATTTGACTTTTTTTTGCTAGGGGCAGGTTAGGTAACCACAGACATTAAAATAGCTCTCGACACTTCAGTTACTAAGACATTAACCTCTTCATGCCAGGACCAACAGACACTTTAATCCAACCTATATCTCTCTGAATTTATTAGCGTTACATGAATGGAATAAAAAACATGTCCTATTCTTCACCAGACCTTTGTTTCTTTCTTGGCACAAATGTCTTGTTATTTTTATCACTCTGTATATTATATTCTCTTTGCTATATAGGCACACATCACAGGAATCTACTGCACTTTTACTTTTGCAAAGCCTTGCTCTCATGACTCCTAAGGTCAGGTCCTTAAGCCAACCTTGTGCCACGGCAGGCTCCAATATGGAGACCAAACCGTTAATTAAGAGACATGAAGCACACCTGTCCTCTTGCCAACAAGGCTGCTGTCACTTGCCCCAGCCACCCACTTCCTCCTCCAGCTGTCTGCTATATATTGCAAAGCATCCCAACCCAGAAGGTTGAATGTGTGATTCACATATGTACTTAAAGTGGAGTTCCACCCATTTTAGTAACTTTAGATGTATGTAATCCCCTTTAAAACGACTTTTACCAATGGAAACGTTTTTTTTTTTGCTAGTAAATACCTTATTTTCTGCTTTATTCATCCTCTCCTCACTTCCGGGTCCGGTTGGCGATTACGTCATTCGGCGATTCGCAGGTTGTGTTGGGATGTATCTCAGGGCATGAAATCTCGCATTATTACACAGGAGATGAGCTGTACTGCGTGCTCTGCCCCGCCTCCGCCCCGCCTCTTTGTTTCAGAGACTGTATATGAGAGGTTTCAATATAGGAACCACTATAACGTGAAACACTTTTAAAATCCCTTCCAGAAGGTCATATTGGTCTTAACATGGTATCAGATGCACAGATACACCTGATCCACTGTAGATGATCACGATGGTGAGGTAGGAGGAACAGGTGGAGAAGGCTTTATGTTGATCCTCAGTGTGCCAAAAAACATGAAATCTTCCTATACCTGTATAAAAATCCCATTATGTACAGTAGGTTCACTCCTTAATTAAATCACTATGGCCAGTCATAAGTGATAGTCCCAAGTATGCTCTCCCACTCTTCTGAATAAAGACTTTCTACAAGTGTGTCTGACCTAGCTAATGTGATTTAGTTTAGGTCTGGACATAAAGATGTGTCTGTGTATAGCGGAGAGGGAGAAAATGCTTAGAACATCACTTAGGACCGGTCGTAGAGATTTAGGAAGCAGTTTATTCACTGTACATGATGGGAATTGTTATACATGCATAGGAGGATTTCATGTTTTTAGCACACTGAGTTTTAGAGGATCAGTTTATTTTAATACGGAGGATGTGAACAATGAATGGATTTGAATAACAATCTGAAGAACTTTCACAAATGTTATGACCTTATATTAGTGTATTAGTAACAATATTGGTGCTCTTTTATACAAGACTGAGATTCATTTGTATGTTATCAGAGTTATAGTGTCATGAATTGGGGGACTGGTTCGGATTTTGGACCCTCCATGCATCCTACACACTGGATGGCGGTGTGTTTAGAGAGGTTAAAGCTGACCTGATACAGGGAAGCAGAGAGACAATGATCTTGGAAAGCACAGAATACAGGACTCAAAGGAATGGCAGTAGTATAGTGCAGTGCAGGTAACTGTCTTACAGGTAGGCAGAGACACGTACTGCACTGTGGTGCATGACTCACAGGGAGACAAAAGTATCAGAAGTGCACAGGGGTCTCAGGGAATGCAGGTAAACAAGATACAGTTGGGGTACATTAACCTAAGACAGGAAGGATACATATTGGTACAGTCTGGGGGGGGGGGGGTACCCAACCTGCTCACACAAAGGAGGTGCAGAGGCTAAGGAACCACCTAGTCTTCTCCAGACCTCCTGGAGGTAGAGATGGGATGCATTGCAGGCATTTCCAAGATTGTGACTCTTGGGCTCACCCCAGCAGGGAGCTTCTGGACATCATACACTTACAAAAGTGACACTCGTATAGTGCACAATCTATCTTTACCAGCCCGTCTCCGGCCGCATCCTCTGACCATAAAGTTCGATCATGCGCTATACAAGTGTTCATTTTATAAGTGTATGGTGTTGTGTTTTTTATATAATAAAGCTGTGAAGTACCCTTTCCTTCTTTAAAACCCGGGTTTGACTGTCAAGTGCTCATTGTAGAATAGCGCCTGTGGAAAGATCCCCCACACCCTAGTGAAAGCGCTGGATTCTGCACGTATATACGCATTTGTGGTTTGTTGACATTACCAGCCATTACCTCTGGTGAGTTATTTAGCAGATTCGGTGGTGTACTATGTAGTGAAGGCGGGGTATGTTTCTGAGATGGGACTTTTTTTGGCATATTTTGGAGATTTGAAGATCTTTGATTGCATGGGACACTTTACTACACTGGAGAAACATATGGATTGTTTTGGCATATTTTTAAATACATTTATAACATTTATATAAAATAAGCACAGGGCACTTTTGGATTGTTTTAGCACTTTATTCTGCACTGTTGGTACATATGCATTTTGTTTTCACTGATGATTACACATAATATAAAAGGTTGTATTAAATGGTGATAGCGCTATCTTCACATAAGTACTTCAGGCATGTACACTTCTGACTGGGAATTTAAGGGATTCCTGGGTGACATTATTGGGTGTTTATTTTATGATAATGTCACCCAGGATAATGTCCAAAAATCAAAGTGACTGTGCACATTTAGTGAAAAAAAAAAAAATAGATCACCCGTAATATTCCAACCAGATTCTCATCCAGGAATGCATTTTGGATGATCATGAAAAGGGAGGGCAGGAAGTGTGGGCAACTACCTCTTCCTGTACCATACCAGGTCACATGGATTCAGCATGGGGGCACCTTGCAAGGGGGTGGCAAGGACCCACTTAATTTGCTGAATCCTTATATACAGGTCCCTCTCAAAAAATTAGCATATTGTGATAAAGTTCATTATTTTCTGTAATGTACTGATAAACATTAGACTTTCATATATTTTAGATTCATTACACACAACTGAAGTAGTGCAAGCCTTTTATTGTTTTAATATTGATGATTTTGGCATACAGCTCATGAAAAACCAAAATTCCTATCTCAAAAAATTAGCATATTTCATCCGACCAATCAAAAAAAAAAGTGTTTTTAATACAAAAAAAGTCAACCTTCAAATAATTATGTTCAGTTATGCACTCAATACTTGGTCGGGAATCCTTTTGCAGAAATGACTGCTTCAATGCGGCGTGGCATGGAGGCAATCAGCCTGTGGCACTGCTGAGGTGTTATGGAGGCCCAGGATGCTTCGATAGCGGCCTTGAGCTCATCCAGAGTGTTGGGTCTTGGTCTCTCAACTTTCTCTTCACAACATCCCACAGATTCTCTATGGGTTCAGGTCAGGAGAGTTGGCAGGCCAATTGAGCACAGTAATACCATGGTCAGTAAACCATTTACCAGTGGTTTTGGCACTGTGAGCAGGTGCCAGGTCGTGCTGAAAAATGAAATCTTCATCTCCGTAAAGCTTTTCAGCAGATGGAAGCATGAAGTGCTCCAAAATCTCCTGATAGCTAGCTGCATTGACCCTGCCCTTGATAAAACACAGTGGACCAACACCAGCAGCTGACATGGCACCCCAGACCATCACTGACTGTGGGTACTTGACACTGGACTTCAGGCATTTTGGCATTTCCCTCTCCCCAGTCTTCCTCCAGACTCTGGCACCTTGATTTCCGAATGACATGCAAAATTTGCTTTCATCCGAAAAAAGTACTTTGGACCACTGAGCAACAGTCCAGTGCTGCTTCTCTGTAGCCCAGGTCAGGCGCTTCTGCCGCTGTTTCTGGTTCAATAGTGGCTTGACCTGGGGAATGCGGCACCTGTAGCCCATTTCCTGCACACGCCTGTACACGGTGGCTCTAGATGTTTCTACTCCAGACTCAGTCCACTGCTTCCGCAGGTCCCCCAAGGTCTGGAATCAGTCCTTCTCCACAATCTTCCTCAGGGTCCGGTCACCTCCTCTCGTTGTGCAGCGTTTTCTGCCACACTTTTTCCTTCCCACAGACTTCCCACTGAGGTGCCTTGATACAGCACTCTGGGAACAGCCTATTCGTTCAGAAATGTCTTTCTGTGTCTTACCCTCTTGCTTGAGGGTGTCAATGATGGCCTTCTGGACAGCAGTCAGGTCGGCAGTCTTACCCATGATTGCGGTTTTGAGTAATGAGTTTTTAAAAGCCTCAGGAATCTTTTGCAGGTGTTTAGAGTTAATTAGTTGATTCAGATGATTAGGTTAATAGCTCGTTTAGAGAACCTTTTCATGATATGCTAATTTTTTGAGATAGGAATTTTGGTTTTTCATGAGCTGTATGCCAAAATCATCAATATTAAAACAATAAAAGGCTTGCACTACTTCAGTTGTGTGTAATGAATCTAAAATATATGAAAGTCTAATGTTTATCAGTACATTACAGAAAATAATCAACTTTATCACAATATGCTAATTTTTTGAGAGGGACCTGTATATTAAACAATATAATAAATAATAAACAATCTTTATTTTCATTTCTTGTTACGTTTATTTTTTCTTTCTTGTTCATTTTTATTTTTATCTTTTGTTTCAGTGATTCAACAAGCTAAGTGTCAGCAATTTAGGGTTTACATTTAAGTGATGCAATTGTTTGATTTGTATATTGTATTCAGGGTTATTATTGTGAATAATCTTCATTGATATTCTCTTTATATGGAGTAGCATAAGATTTTGTGAACTTTCTTTATTTTGTTGTTTATGACTATGAAGCTACATTATGCTTCACCTTTATTACATGGTGTTGAAAAAATAAATAGTTTAACTTTTTCCTGTCTTTGTTCTGATCTCATTTAACCTTAAGGGTTTTACAGTAAGGGCCACAAGACTGTGGAATTCTCTACCAGAAAAGGTAGTAACTGCGGGAAGTATGGTGGCTTTTAAAAGACTCTTGGACGTACATCTCAAGGATAAAAACATTCAAGGGTATGGGAAATGATTCAAACCTACACAGGTTGAACTGGATGGACTATTGTCTTTATTCAACCTCAACTACTATGTAACTATGTAACCTTAGGCATCTGCACATAAGCACTGCTGTGTTGTGCATGTTATTCACACATTCAGTATAAGTGAATTAATACATGGTCATCAAATGAAGCCGGTACATGCCAGTAGAAAGAGTATCAGGACCTCAGGGCTCATGGATTGTTTTACATCCTTGTATAAACTGGCTTTGCGGTATCTTGTTCTTGTGACTGATTGTATCATGAGTAGCAATGAGTTGAACTGCCCTGGATTTGGTTAAAAAATCCATTCGGCCAGGAGAAGTGATTTTTTAAGCGCTTAAAGTGAAATATTAAACACTTGATGCCCCACCAGAGTAGGCAACAGCGACAGGGTGGTTTGGGCAGGCTCAGTCTTGGGCATTTGGGTGCACAGAGTGATCCTCTTTTGACCACTGTGTCTGATGTACCTATTGTTGCCTGTATCCAGTTACTGATCACATGATAACAATGTAAACAATTTGTCAATGACTTTCCATTCATGAACAGCTTGCTTACTAGTGTGATCTGTGATTGGCCTAAAGCAATCACATGGTATCTGGCTACCTGTACCATGTGATCAGCTTAGCCAATCACAACCATAATCACTCCCCATATCTGCAGGATGCCAGGAACAGAGCTGGGCAACAGGGAAAGTGTAACTTTAGCATGCAGGAGTCCTACCATCAATGGCAAGTAGAATTTTTCTCATTGCACATGTTCCAGGAGATTGTTTGAAGCAAGTGGGTGCTGTATTAACTACCAGCTGGGAACCAGTATCAACACACGTTAAAGCATATAACAACAGTGCACTATGCATCTTCAGAATAGCATCCACAAGTTTAGCAAAGTGATCAAATCACAGTGGAAAAATTTTACATTTTGAGGCTATACCTGATCCCTTCATCAGGCATGTTAATGAAGTGGTCCTCTGTTGCCCCAAAATGTCTCAATTTACTGAAATACAAAACAAAGAAAGGGCGCACCAGCCTAGCGCATTATCCTCAGCGAGTTTATTGAAAATAAAAAGATATAAATCAGCTACTCACAAACAAACGTGAAAGTCAAACATATCAATTCCATAAGGTAGCATCACTGCAGAAGTCCGATATCTCATGAATGCAGAGGGCTGACGCGTTTCGAGGCCGTGCCTCTTCCTCAGAGCCTTTGTAAGTAGCTGATTTATATCTTTTTATTTTCAATAAACTCGCTGAGGATAATGCGCTAGGCTGGTGCGCCCTTTCTTTGTTTTGTATTTCAGTGTTTTGGTGGACCGCCCCGGTCGTAGGGGGCAGCAAAGCCCAGCCATAGTGGATGCCAAGTTTGAGTACAAGTTCCAGGATTGAGGCAGCCTGAGGACCAGGTTCCGAACGCGCAGGAGTAGGGTGCTGAACAGCACTAATCTTTTTCTGGAATGTCTCAATTTACTGTTGTGATGTCATAATTTTATTACAACTTTGGACACTATTCTAAAGATCCATGGTGTGCCAGTAATGTATCCTTTTACATAATTAGTGGCCATCCAATGGAGAGAAAGAAGACAAGATGGTGGCGGTGGACAAAGCAGTGACAGCAAATGTGGATCTGTAAGCTCTGGCAGAGAGCAGACTAGGAAGTGAACCTGCCATAATGTGTAAGTATTCTGTGTATACTTGCACATTATTGCAAGAGACCCCTTCATCAGACTCTAAGAAGGGAACTGCTGCTCCTTCATTGTCACTGCCACTGTTTGGTGATGGGTCATTTGCCAAGCTAGGTGACGAAATTAAAAGTCCAGTTGAGCAGAATTACAAATCTCTTGGTGGCTAAGACAGTACACATATTTCAATTCACTGGGATTTTACACACTGCAAATATGCAAATATCCCTCAAAAAAATTTATTCAATTTCAAAATCAATCTGGACATGGACAGACTTAGTAAAGTCTTAGAACATCTTAAAACATCTCAACATTTTTTTGTGGAGGACACACTCTTTTCAAATTTGTTTACTCTAACCAACCTAATTAGGGCTCTTTTGATTTCCTTGTTTGGTAGACTGTATATAAGTGGGTTTATCACTGGCACAACTGCTGTAAACAAAACACTCAATGCTTGTTCTAGCCCAACAAGGTGGCTTTCTTGTGGCATCATGTACATACACAAAACTGTCCCATAAAAAACACTGATGACGGAGAGGTGAGATGAACAAGTGTTTAAGGTTTTCCATCTTCCTTCCTTAGACTTTATGTGTAAGATGACACGGATAATTTTCATGTAAGATATGACAGTGCATGAGAATGGACAAATACCAAATACAAATAATTCAATACACATAACGATATAAAACAACTCAGTGCCTGTACAGGCTATCTTTAGGAGAGCTTTTGGATCACAGAAGAATTGTTCAACTATGGTTGACTCACAAAAGGACATATGTGAAGCAGTTATTGTGAACAATAAGGAATTAACATATCCAGAAACCCAAATGACAATTATGAGCTTAATGCAGTTCTCTCTGCTGAACACAGAATGGTAATGTAAGGGCCTGCAAATAGCAACATATCGATCGTACGCCATTGTGAAGAGAAGGATGTCTTCTGTGCTGGCACTTCCCCCATAGAAGTATAGCTGAGTGAAGCACTGGTTGAAGGATACTGTATTATGGTCAAATAGTAGCATGTCAAGAAGTTTGGGGACATTGACAGTGGTGTACAAAATATCTATAGTAGACAAGTTACAGAGAAATATATATAAAGGGGAGTGTAGGTGCTGGCTGTGATATATAACAATAATAATAATACAATTCATCAGGACGCCAGTAAGATATAAAAGAAAAAACATAATGAAAAATAGTAGTTTTTTTCCAGATACGAAGGGGAAAACAAGAAGATGGAATTCTTTAGACGATGTATAGTTTTCCATTGGCTGCTTTTCTTTTGTTCCAAGAAAAAAAATAGTCATGTATTACATAACGGTTTTTAAAAAAACTAAAACATGGGCAAGTAAATAGCCAAGGTGCTTTAATCCGAATAAAAATGTATGTTTTCTACCTGAACTGGAGTAATAAAATTACCCCATATGCATTAACTAGAATATAATTGGGCAAAACAGTAATGGAGAAGAATACTAGTTAACTATATTTATGGTCAAAATATTTTTTTGTATTTTATATCAATTTGTTTAACTTTTTTTAGCCAGCAGCTGGAACTCATTTAATATATTTACTTTGATTGCATGAGTTAAAAAAAAAAAAAATAGAACCTGTTATAGTGCTAAATAACTGAAGTTCAGATTACAGAAACAGATCCCCTCTCTGGTCATATAGGGAAGTAGGCTTTTAATTTGAAAAAAAAGTTAAGATCTAAGGAAACAGCTACCACTGAGCTTTTTTTTTTTTTTTCTTTTCTTCCAAAACCATTGTCATGGCTGTACCCTATATTTAATGTTTATTTTTAAATTCCTTTTTTTTTAAATATTTGTAATTTAAGCAAATATAAAACATAAGTTTAAACTTGTCGAACAGAAAAAAAATAGGATTCTCACCAAATCATTATAGTTTATTTTCTAATCTATACTGTCTATGTTAGGTTGCTGTTACTCTACATGCTATACTACAAGTTTCACATATTATAAAGATGAATTTTATCATTGTATTCAAAATCATATGTCACTGAAAGCACTGTCATTACTGATAGGTGGGAAAAGGCTGTATCTGTATCAATTAGGTTGGCTACAAATATACATTTTTTTTTTAAACTATTGCAAAATACTGCCCTATCAATGTTTTTTTTTTATTTTTTATTTTAGTAGTTTTCTGTTAGACTTGTTAGTTTTTATTTATTTTACATATGTAGATTTCACAGCAAAGTTCTTAAAAGCAAATAAAGATTGAAAATCCAAAAAACATGGTATAAATTACTCTCATTTTTCATTTCTAGTCATAAATGACTTCCTATCATTCATAGAAAAATATGCAACGGTATGACACATGTATCCAAAATTAATGTAATTAAAATACAAATAGTAAAGTGTAGAGAATGATTTCCCTACACACAGATTATTTTGATTTGTTCAGCAATTCTTGCCCAATACCAGCCATCACTTATAGAATTCTTTTTTTCTTTCTTTTTTTTAATGGTAAATGTAGAATGTGTTCATATTTGCTCAAAAAATATTTAGGTTCTACTTTTTGATTTAAGTGTATTTCAAGTCAAAAACAAAAAAGTTTTTTTTTAGTATATCTCTGCAATATTTGTATTTTCCCCATATTTTATATCTGCAAGTACAGAAAGATAGCTGTTGAGATGCCAGAAATGCAGTGTGCTCCTGCTATTTTAGCTGAAAACACAAGTTCTGAATTTAAAGGTATCCCCATAACCCCTTCTTGTTCCCCAAATGTTATCAGATCACAATATGTCTGGCAGGATTGACATGCACAAAGTATTTTGCACTAATTAAACAGATATAATACAACTCTTTCTGTTATATTTACCAGATCAAAGGGAAACAAATATGACAACACTTGCTCCTTGCATGGTATCTATGGAGAAAGTCATGGTTGTCACTGGACTTGTCTCTTGATTTGGACTACAAACACAAATTCCTCTCTTCAGTTCCATTGCATGGTGGGCAGAGTAATTTGATCAGGTTGAGATTTCACTTCACCTCACAGGAAGTGACGAAGAAAACTTACACCACATCTAAGGGCTGACAATCTACAAATTATTACATTTTTGTTCTTGGGTTTAGATATGTTTTAATAGTAGGTTGCTTGAAAATAAACTCTGGTGTAAAAAATATATATTCTAATCAAGTATGTATTTTTTTAAGCCCCTTTCACACGGACATTCAGATCAGGTCCGCTGTCAAGTTTTTCAGGTGGACCAGATCGGAACCTCCAATCTTCTCTATGGAGCAGCGGGTGTAACTGGACATGTGTCTGTTTACACCCACCTACATCCAAGCAGATCTGCCAAAAACAGACGGATGGGGATCTGTTCTCCTTCCATCTAGCGGATCAGATGGCAGCCAGATATAAACAGACAGGTGGTCAATTTATCTCTGGCCACCCATAGAGAAGGTCTGTGTCCCTGTCCGCTCTGCTTTAGTGGAGCAGATATTGACCTGTCATCCACCTGCTAAGAGGGGATCAGCGTAGAGAACTCCTGCTGAACAAGCTGATTGCAGCCACAGTCCGCCCCGTGTGAAAGGGGCCTCAGAAAAATCCCTTTTATTGTTCTCACCCTTCTCCAAATGTCTTTCTTTTTTTTTTTTTTTTGCTGCTGTGATCCAACTTCCTGGTAGAGAGTAGCTATGTTCGTTCTCCATGGTGCCACTGTATGTAGAAACATAGTCACCATATCTTGCTCACTCCCAAGATGGACTATGAGTTAGGGACTATGTGATTTGTAGTGTGCATAGAGCAGTCAATTACATCTTAACCACTTGCCGACCGCCCGCCGCCTTTTTACTGTGGTAGGGCGGCTCGGGTGCATCCATTCACGTAGTACTACGTGACTGAGTGCATGTGGTTTTGATGGCGCGTGCTTTGACACGGCGGGAGGCGGGGCGCGATTGCCACTGCCATCCCACGATCGTCCGAGAAACCGAGAGAAGACCTGTCTGCTTATGTAAACAAAGCAGGCGGATCTTCTCTCAGACAGACAGGCAGGGAGATATCAGCAGTTTCAGCTAAGCTACAACCTCGATCTCTCTGTGCCTGTCACAGAACCTTTCCCCACACAGTCAGCAAGCATATTAGGCATACATTTAACCCCTTTGATCACCCCCTGTATTAACCCCTTCCCTGCCAGTGTCATTTATACAGTAACAATGCATAATATTTAGCACTGATTACTGTATTAGTGTCACTGGTCCCCATAAAGTGTCAAAAATGTCAGTTAGGGGTGCGATTTGTCCGCTGCAATGTCGCAGTCCTGCTAAAAATTGCAGATCACCGCCATTGCTAATAAAAAAATAAAAAATTTAATAAAAAGTCAAAAAATCTATCCCTTAGTTTGTAAACGCTATAACTTTTGCGCAAACCAATTAAAATACGATTTTTTGGATTTTTTTTTTTACCAAAAACATGTAGCAGAATACAAATTGGCCTAAACTGATAAAAAAAATCAAAATTTTTAATTTTTTTTATTGGGAATGTTTTATAGCAGAAAGTAAAAAATATGTCGTTGTTTTCAAAATTGTCGCTCTTTTTTTGTTTATAGCGCAAAGTCTAAAAAAAAACCACTGAGGTGATCAAATTCCACCAAAAGAAAGCTTTATTTGTGGGAAAAAAAGGACAACAATTGTCTTTGGGTACAGCGTCATACGACCACGCAATTTTCCGTTAAAGTAATGCAGTCCCAAATCGCAAAAAATGGCCTGATCATTAAGGAGGTAAAACCTTCCGGGGCTGAAGTGGTTAAGAAAAGGTAGCAGCATGTACATTGCCCATGACTATAATGGTACATATCTCATCATGTAACTCTGCCAAAAATGAACACGTAAAAACAGGGCCTTTTTGTTAACCCCTCAATGAAAATCAGTGTTGTCTGACCACTTAAAAACAATGTCATTTCAAAAAGCTAAAATAAAAAACAAATTAGGGCAGAATTTGCCACAGCTTCCTCTCGTTTTAAATCTAGATGGATGGAAGATGTTAGAACAGAACTTTTTTCCAATCAGAACAGATTTAAAGCATAACTCCACTTTTGTTGAGAAAAAAAAACATTCCCCTCTGGGTGATCTCTGTAAATTACAAGGATTTTACCAAACTTTGTTGCAGATTCCTACCTTTTGTTATTCTAAAGAAATCATTGTTTGTTCCTCTGTGCTGAGTGGGTCAAATGGGAGTGGTTTCATAATTATCTAGCAGCTGTGGCAGATGCAGAGCTCCAGTGAGGAAATCTGCTGGGCCTGCATCCCTTTAGACGTGTTCCTTTTGGAAGTATCTCGCCAAAAATGACATTTTTGTTGCAGGGGATGCCAGAAATCTGACTTGTATCTTAGGCAGACTTCTGGGAAAATTGGTAAACCAAGCACACAAGCAGGAAATTATGTTTCTGGGGTGTGGCCAGTATAAATTCTGTGTACAGAACAGCTCCAGGTAGCCATATTGCATTTTCAGAAAATTACAACCGATGCAGATTGAAAAGGAAAGGACATTTTTAATAACATTCAATTACTATGATTTGTGTTGCAATTGGGTACTCTATATTGTTTTTTCTTTATTTGCTGATTTTTTCCCCCGCGAAAGTGGAGTTACCCTTTAAATCTCTGTCTAACTTACCAGGCAGAAACTTACCTTCACTGGATAAAAACCTTATTTTATGTCAAGGGATAAGAACCTGATTCCCTATTAGTGTCCAGATCTAGATTGCACCTATAACCTTAAAGAAAAAAAAAAACCCTAATGGCTCCCTCACTTCTTACCAAAAGTCTTCAAAAACCACTTACAAGACCCCCAGAGCACCCCCTCTTCCCTTTTCTCTCTCCCTCTTTCCTACCCATTCAACTTTTTCTATATAATATCCTATTTTAGGGACAGACATCTCTATATACTTCTCTTGAATATCCTGTAATAATTTAATTCTAATATAATATTATATCATGTTGTACACTAAACACTGGTTGACAACTTCTTTACCAATTGTAATTTTAAATTTGCTATGAATTTATTGTATAATAAAATATATAATAAAATATAAAAATAAAATAATAAAATATATAAAAAACATTTATTTTCTAACTGAAGGCAAACTGTAGGCAGCTCAAATTGTTGATAGGATAGCCTAAATGATTGTAGTGATAGGTGACAGAAATTGGCATATACAATACAGTAGTGGAAATCTGTGTTCACTTTAAATACCCAATCATGCACAGGAGAATTAAACAATATTCACGATCTTTGCCTCACGTTGGTTGACACCACCTCCATTTTTCACAAAATAACATTTGTGTTTCTTTATTTATTGTTCCTATAGCTGAGGCATAGGTCACAAACCTGCGTTCTTCAGATAATTTTAGTGTTTGTCAATCTGCGAAAGACAGATCCCTTCGCCTATATAAAATCTGTCTGACCTATGATCTATTGTGACTACATAGAATACCTAACAGGAGGGCAGCAGACAATGGAGTGTTATATTGCAGCATATGTGAATATAGTTGTGAGCATTAGATTTTATATTGTTAAAACCTCTAAGCAATTGTATTGTAACTAATTAAAACATTGCCATGGGGGAAAATGTAATTCCCTCACCTAACGATTTCAGCTAAAAATACATCAGATAATAAACAGTGCTCCTTTGTTCCGAAGCTTTTCTAATATTTTACATTGTATTGATTGTCTGACCTTTCTGATACTTTATATTATTGGCTTTTAAAGTATAACTGTACTGTTGTAAGAAAAAAAAGAAATGAGCCCGAAAGAGGTAAACCTAAACCTTAGGTATATATAAAACACCAATTTTTATAGTTATTATTCATCTAAAAAAGGAAAACAATTTTCAGAACAATTAGTGAAAGTACCTTCACCTGTCCTATAGCCTCTAAGGCCCCTTTCACACGGGTTTTCCGATCCGGTCCGCTTGTCAGTTTTCCAGGCGGACCTGATCGGATGCTCCACGCACCCCTATGGTGCAGCGGATGTCAGTTGAAACTCTATTTTCCATCCGTCTGGGGGATCGGATAAGATTGGATGAGAACGGACAGGCGGTCCGTTCTCATCCGATATCCCCATAGAGGAGAGCGGGGATCTGACAGCTCCATGTCTACACACAGAGAGGAGATGGAGCTGTTATCTGCCTGCTCAGTGGGGATCAGCGGATCGATCCCCCGCTGAGCAGAACGAACTCAGTTGGGCACACCGCCGGAGGGAAAGGAGCCTAACAAGCCAGGACAGTACAAATACCCCCCAAATGACCCCTTTTTGGAAAGTAGACAATCCAAGCTATTTAGTAAGAAGCATGGTGAGTTTTTTTGAAGTTGTAATTTTTTCCCACAATTCTTGGGAAAAATTCTAGGAGCATAAAGTACACATATAATTTCATGACGATCTATCACACATTTGAAGGCCCTGGAGCACCAGGACAATGGAAATTCCCACAAAATGACCCCATTTTGGAAAACAAACACCCCAAGGTATAATCTATGAGGCATTATAAGTCTTTTGAACATGTCATTTTTTCCACAAGTTTTTGGAAAATGTGAAAAGAAAATGAAAATGTATTTTTTTTTTACACAAAGTTGTCAGTTTATAAGATATTTCTAACACATAGCATGTACATAGCAAAAATTACACCCCAAAATACATTCTGCTACTCCTCCTGAGTGTGGCAATACCACATGTGTGAGACTTTTGCACAGCCTGGCCATATACAGAGGTCCAACATCCAAGTAGTCACCTTCAGATGTTCTAGGAACATGAGTTTTACATCTTATTTTCTGACAACCTATTGAATTTTTGAAGGCCCTTCATATTTCTAACACATAGCATGTACATACGAATTACACCCCCAAATACATTCTGCTGAGCAAAGGGTAAACAAAAGATTACCTGTGGTTTTAGTAGTGCAGTGGTCCACAGGGGAGAGCATCCAGGTAGCAATCAAGGGATGTGGTCAGTGACAGTAAAAGTAGTCATCCAGGCGGCAGGCATGAATACCGTCCATAGTCAGTACAGACAGCAGGCAGAGATACTGTCAGCACAGCCAAAGCATTGGTCAAGGTAGCAGGCAGAGATGTGGTCCATAATGCCTTGGGTTATTACATGCAGTGATATGGTCGGCACAGCAAAAGTATTGGTCCAGGTAGCAGGAAGGACCATCAACCTTAGGACCTCTGTCAGGAAAGAATGTGGACAGGGGTAGAGGCTTCTCCCACTCAAATCTATTTGAAGCCTCCAGACTCCAGACCCTTTTCTGGGAACACAGAAAACAAAAACTGGTTTTCTCTACTCAGAACACTATTCTGAAGCCCTTCACATATGTGAGACCCCTGTGTACCAAAGTAGTAGGGCAAAAGATCAGTCCAAGTGGCAGGCAAAAAGCGTGGTCGATTAACAGGACAAGGTCGGTATATGTGGAATTCAGAAACGTGGTTTAAATGGCAGGCAAATGGTAGAAACGTGGTAGTAACGTGGTTGCAGGCACATGATCAACACAGGTACAGTGGGTACGGAAAGTATTCAGACCCCCTTAAATTTTTCACTCTTTGTTATATTGCAGCCATTTGCTAAAATCATTTAAGTTCATTCTTCTTCCTCATGAATGTACACATAGCACCCCATACTGACAGAAAAACACAGAATTGTTGACATTGTTGCAGATTTATTAAAAAAGAAAAACTGAAATATCACATGGTCCTAAGTATTCAGACCCTTTGCTGTGACACTCATATATTTAACTCAGGTGCTTTCCATTTCTTCTGATCATCCTTGAGATGGTTCTACACCTTCATTTGAGTCCAGCTGTGTTTGATTATACTGATTGGACTTGATTAGGAAAGCCACACACCTGTCTATATAAGACCTTCCAGATCACAATGCATGTCAGAGCAAATGAGAATCATGAGGTCAAAGGAACTGCCTGAAGAGCTCAGAGACAGAATTGTGGCAAGGCACAGATCTGGCCAAGGTTACAAAAAGATTTCTGCTGCACTTAAGGTTCCTAAGAGCACAGTGGCCTCCATAATCCTCAAATGGAAGACGTTTGGGACAACCAGAACCCTTCCTAGAGCTGGCCGTCCGGCCAAACTGAGCTATCGGGGGAGAAGAGCCTTGGTGAGAGAGGTAAAGAAGAACCCAAAGATCAAGGTAATTCCAAACTCCAGGTTGGCTGTAGGATTGAAGAGGCCCACAGGAACCAATAGGGGATTCTGTGTTCTCTGGCCGCAGCTCAGGGACACACAGTCTTCTAAACAGCAAAGATGAACAACACACAGGAGAGACTCTCACTCAGCTAAATATATTAGGGCTTGTGTCCCAGCAGGTGGTCAGGCAACTCCCAGCCTGGCGTCCAGTTGCCCCAGCAACCAGCCCTGCCCCCCTCTACTCGAGCCCACACAAGGAATGTGTGTCCACAGTGAGCATGAAGGCGGAGAAGCAGACATTCAGGCACCTGGCTGGGGAGGGGAGGGGAGGGGAGAGGGACAGCACTGTGGGGGGGGGGGGCAGGCAAAGGAGTGAGCAGCCAGGGGGAAAAGAAGAATCCCATGCTGGGGAAGATAGCAAAGTACTGGGGGTGCAGAAGAGAGGAAAATAAGGGGGGAAGTAGGGCCCGTGACAACCCCTCCCCCTTTTATTTTACAAGTGCCGACAGGGGGACCTCGGCAGGTCTCCTTGGAGGCACTTGTTGTAATAGGCTCACCTACTGAAGGTCCTGCTGCCGGCTATGGTGGGACAAGGGGATAAACACTGTAGACTCCCTGAGGAGGATTGGTATAATGTTCCGGTACCTTTGGTACCCTAAATTACTCTTTTCACAAGTGTATGCGCCCCACCATTCTCTTTTGGAAAGGTGCGCATACACCTTTAAGACTGAAGCTGTCATCACTCAGCGCCGGACTAGATGGCTATTTAAAGCGCCGGTTCTCACTCACATGTGTTCGTTCAAACACCCTTACCTGGATGCTAACTTGGCTTGAAGCTTTCGTGCTTGCAAGCATACCTCGCTGACGGAACCTCGCTGCGCTGATCCCTGCATCCCGCTTCCGGATCATCCGGTCCTCCTGAACCAACCTTCGGCTGTATTGCTATTAGTGCTAAGTACCCCGCAGGGGAACCCTCTATAAACTTATACTAAGCTTACACTATCTAGCTCTGCATAGTAAAGACTATTTATCACATCTGCATATCTAGATTGCTAGCTCTTAAGACTACTGCTACTTATTCCTGCACTGGGTTGATCACTCTTGTATGTCCACCTGCTACTCTGTCATCTGCTACCATACATGATTGCTAAACCTACCTGCATCCATCTGCTACTGTCTTACCTTCAAGTGTCTGTCACCTACCACCTCCACTCAACCTGTCTCTTAAATCTTCATCACTGTGTTACTACATACATAAAGTCACTCTAGGAACCAGCTTGTTGAGTGTGTGTATTTACTAGCTGAATTAAGACCTTCCACACATGATGAGTCATTGAGGTTGGGAATGGTATCTCAGCATCTCTCTTACATGACTACTGAAGTGGAATATTTCTGCAGCTGAAAATCCACACCATACATGAAACGCAGGAGCGTTACAATTGGGCGCCATGGGGGTCAGCCAGTCACTGGGGTAGAGGTCCTTCTGCTGGGGCCGACTCTGGGTAGTTGACTGGGCGACTGTGGCTGGCGGATGTGGTGCGACGGTTCTGAGGGCAGCTGGCCTGAAGATGCCCAGGTTGGTTACACCTATAGCACCGGAATTTGCTCAATGTGGGGTCAGAGTCTAGTTCCTGTTTAAATTTCTCACTGTCCCAGGTCAGGGTGGTATTCTGGTTAGGGTTGGTAACACTCACCGGATCCAGGGCAGAAGGGGAGTCCCGTTGGGCTTTCTCGGCGGGCAGGCCGTGGCTGGCTTGGCTTCTGGTCACAGCTCCGACGTATTGGCACTGTAGCTCTCCTAAATCATTTCCAAGCAGAATGTCCGCAGGTAGTCCAGCCATGATTCCAATTTGGCAGCGCTTTTCCCCAAACCCATAGTCAAGGCGAACCGACGCCTTGGGGATGTGTTTCGTAGTACCACCTGCCATTTCAATAAAGAACCCGGGACCTGGCTTGATGGCTTCGGGTTTTACCACGCGGGGATCAGCAATGGTGAGGAAGGCCCCAGTGTCCCGAAATCCCATAGTTCTCTCTCCATCAATCAGGACCTAGTGCAGGTGGCGCTGCCTCTGCTCTGGGTAGGATGGGACAAGGGGATGAATACCATAGACTCACCGAGGAGGATTGGCAACAGTGGGGGTCAGCCAGTCACTGGGAGGTGGGGGTAGTGGTTCTTCCTCTGGGGTCAACTTTAGGTAGTTGACTGGGCGACTGTGGCTGGCAGACGTGGTGCGACTGTACTGAGGGCAGCTGGCCTGAAGATGCCCGGGCTGGTTGCACCCATAGCACCGGCGGTCCAGAAACGGCCCAGAAGTACGAGGTCGGTAGGAAGGGGCTGTGGATGGTGTTGGGGCGACAGGGTGCCAGAGGAGTGGCAGGGGGTTGCTGGGAAGTAGTCTGCCTGTGTTCTGGGCTTTTGGGGGCTCGACTACCAGTCTCTTCCAATGGGGTTTAATGGTAAAGGCCTCGTCTGCCAGTGCAGCAGCCCGCTCAAGGGTGCCAGGGTCCCTCTCCTTCACCCACTCCCGCACCTCTGCTGGGCATTTGGCAAAGAATTGTTCCTTTAGAAAGGCCTGGACAACTTGTTCAATAGTAAAGGCCTGCTTCCCCTCCAGCCAGCGTCGGCAGGCCTGCGAGATTTTGTGCGCATACATCTCGAAGGAAGGCTCAGAATGACAGGAGAGGTCCCGGAATTTGATCCTGTGGGTTTCTGAAGTTACCGCGTAGTGTTCTAGTACAGTCTGTTTGATCCTACTGTAATCTCGATTCCACTGTGCGTTCATTGTCCGGTAGGCAGCAGCCGCACCCCCTTCCAGCAGGCCCACTAGGTGGCGTACCCAGTCTCCACGGGGCACCTCCAGCAGCTGACATAAGTGTTCAAAGTCCTGGAAGAACCCTTCCACATCCCCTGTAGCTTCACAAAATGACTTGAAGTCTTTACGAGTCACCCGTGGCCGATCAGGCCCACCGACTCGTGGGCTGGGGAGAGGGTCATATCCCCTGAGGCCTCTCATTGTTTCTCGCTCATGAGCCCTTCGGATAGCCTCCCGCTTGTCATCCAAGGTGGCCCCGGGCCCCAGGATAGCCATCTCCTCTTCGTACCATGTGATCCAAGGGCTCCTGGGACTTGAGACGGCGGATGCACTCTGTTCATTCTCTGACGGCGGAGCATTCAAGCTTTCAGTTCTCTGAAGGTTGGCTTCCTCAATAGCGGTGACCAGCTCTTCTTTGGACAGGCCCCTGTAGGTAAGGCTTAACTCCTGAGCCTTTTCTTGCAAACTTGCCACAGTCCAACTTCTGTACTCCCCACCCCGCGTTAGATCCAGGGTGATGGGGCTGCTCTCCATCCTCTACAGCGTTCTGATCCCGCCGCTGCCAACCAGTGTGACGGAAGTGTAAGTGGGACAGAACGTACATGGAGAGCAGAAGTGCCAACAAAGCCTTTTATTGAACGGTAGCGGGTATGTTCACAAAGAAAGGGGCCAAACAAAGGTACCCAGGGTCAGACCCAACGTGGGTAGGACAGAGTTCCGGATAACAGGGGTAGTCCGTAACAGGGGGCTCCCGATAGAATGGGCAAAGTCCTGGCCAGTAAGGGATGGGGCCACACACGGATCAGGGCAAACAATGAAGTGACAAAGTCCAGGCAGAGTTCTGATAGGCCCAGGGTTAATCCACTCACCAGCAGGAAGGTCCAGGTTTAATCCACACTCCAGATTGTAGGAAAGGACAAGGTAATTCCAAACTCCAGGTTGGCTGTAGGATTGAAGAGGCCCACAGGAACCAATAGGGGATTCTGTGTTCTCTGGCCACAGCTCAGGGACACACAGTCTTCCAAACAGCAAAGATGAACAACACACAGGAGAGACTCTCACTCAGCTAAATATATTAGGGCTTGTGTCCCAGCAGGTGGTCAGGCAACTCCCAGCCTGGCGTCCAGTTGCCCCAGTTGCTCTACAAAAAGATTTGTTTGGTCCACCATATATTGAAGCAAATCTTGTGGGAAAAACAAATAAAAATAATCTAATAGGGAAAGATTTGTAGTGTTGGGCTGCACTACTGGCTGTGCAGTGAAAGGGGGGATTATAGCTGACCCTGAGCTGGCAGGTAACCATAAGGGGTTTGCCAGGGCATCCGGAAGGTAGGTTTGGGCCCGGATTCTTTGGATTTGGGTTGTTATTCTAGTGCTGGTACTGGGATACTCTTCCTGGGGTCTAGCTCCATTTTTGTTGGTGCTGTTGGGGTGTATGGCACTGCTGGTGGTAGGCAAGTCTTCTTATCTTGTTGTTCTCCTTATTCTTTTAGGAGGGACTATTTCCTCCTATGATTCTGTCTCCGATCCACTACTCTCTAATGGCTCGAATTCTGAACCAGAATCGGATGATGAGAGCTCCCCACTGCTTTCATCATCCAACATAGTAAGGATTGCATATGCCTCCTCAGATGTAAAAACTCTTTTGGACTTGATGGCGGTATTGATGGCCTGTTGGTTAGGTCACTGGTGGGGGTACTGATGGAGGGCCTGTGTGACAGGTCACTGATGGCAGTACTGAAGGCCTGTGTGACAGGTCATTGATGGCAGTACTGTGTGACACAGTACTGCCATCAAGGTGGGTCTGTGTGACAAGTCTGTGTGACAAGGTGGTGGGTCTGTGTGACAAGTCACTGATGGGAGTACAGATGGGGGTACTAAAGGCCTGTGTGACAGGTCACTTATGGCGGTACAAATGGCGGTACTAAAGGCCTGTGTGACAGGTCTCTGATGGCGGTACTGATGGTGGTACTGATGGTGGTACTGATGGCGGCACTGATGGCAGCACTGAAGGTGTTGTGTGACAGATCCAGATGTGTTGTGTGACAGATCCAGATGTGCTATGACAGATCCAGATGTGCTGTGACAGATCCAGATGTGCTGTGACAGATCCAGGTGGGCTGTGACAGATTCAGATGGGCTGTTTGACAGATCCCTAGTGACAGGTTCTCCTTATTGGGGGAGGGGGGCGTGTGGTGCACAGAAGGGTTTAAAAATGTAACAGAATAGCAGTAACTCACAGATCCTAGCTCTCCTCCTCACACAAACAGTGTGTGAGGAGAAGTCGGGATCGCTGGTAGCGGCTTTTCTGTTTACATTTGTGACCGGCTGTGATTGGACACAGCCGATCCGGTGGTAAACAGCCAATTTGATTGGCTTTTTACTCTGATCAGGGATGGGCTGTGTCCGAGGGACAAGTATCATCCCTGATCGCCATGGTGCGTGCCCCCGAGGGAGCGCATTAGCAGCGCATCCTGCTGGATGTCATATGATGCCCATTCAGGATAGTTTAACCACTTTGTGGCCATCATTCTGTTATATGGCAGGCTGGAAGTGGTTAATACATAGTAACCCCACAACTCTTGGGCCCTTTGTTGGTTAACTTGGAAGCCACAGCAAAATTAATGCTATGCCACAATGGAGACTTCCCCCCATGATCCATGAGTATTGGTAAGCCCAGAGTTTAAGTGGCAAATCTCTGACTAACGTAAACTGAAGAAGTCAGATGTTCTTTACTTCAAATGGGTTTTACTGCTAAGCAGAAAGTAATCCTCTGTTAAAAGTCACTTATTGCAGACAGATATTTGGTCCTTAGGTGTGGGGTCCCCCCAAAATCCATAACAGACCCTTATCCGAGCATGCAGCCCCGGCTGGTCAGGAAAGGAGGGGGGCGAGTGAGCAGCACCCCTCTACTGAACCATACCAGGCCACATGCCCTCAACATGGGTGGGTGCTTCCACGCCAAAGCAGCTTGTCTCCATGTTGATGGGGACAAGGGCCTCATCCTGACAACCCTGGGCTGTGGTTGTCAGGGTCTGCGGGGTGGGGCTTATCAGAATCAGGAAGCCCCCTTTACAAGGAGGCCCCTAGATCCCAGCTCCCCATGTGAGTGGGTATATGGTACCTGTACCCATTCACCAAAAAAGTGTAAAAAAATAATAAAAACACAGAGAAAGTTTTTGACAAATCCTTTATTTAAAAAAAAAAGTGTCCCCCGATGTAGATCCATCGTCGATCAAACTGCCCGCCGACCCCCCAAAAAAAGAAAAAAATCCCTCTCGCTGACACTCTCGGTAGGCTCTTTATCTACTGCAGGCTCCTCCGTTTGACAGTTCTTTTATAGTGAAGGGGCGGGGCCATCTGTCTACGTCACCTGGTGGCACCGCCCCTGCTGACATCACAGACCCAGCATGCACCGGTCTGTGATGCCAGAAGGGGGGGAGCGGTGCCACCAGATGACGTAGACAGGCGGCCCCGCCCCTTCAAACGGAGGCACCTGCAGTAGGCATAGCACCTCTGTGTCAACGAGAGCAATTTTTCTTTTTTTGTTTTTCAATAAAGGATTTGTCAAAAACTGTGTGTATTTTTATTATTTTTTGTCACTTTTTGGTAAATAGGTATAGGGTATGGAGTTCCCCTTATGCCAGCTATGGTATTGTATGGCTGGCAATTTAAGTGTCATTTCATGCATTTTTTCTTTAGAAATGTTGTTTTTGCTGCAGCATATTCTTTACATGCTACAGATGCGCCAGGCAGACTAAGTGGACCCCCCAGGCACCACATTTAATGGGATTTTTCATTTTTATTGTTTCACAAGTTAAACAATAAAAATGAAAAGTTCCTTTAAATATAGTGCCTAGGGGGTCCTTTTAGTCTGTGTACAAAGTGGCGCTTCTGTAGCATGTATGGCACATATATACCAGGTCACATGCCCTCAACATGGGGGGTGGGTGTGTTGGGGCAGGGGGGCTCTGCCCCCCCACCACAAAGCACCTTGTCCCCATGTTGATAGGGACAAGGGACTGCTCCTTACACTGGGCTCGTCAACTCATTCCCTTATTCTGGAAAACTACGACCCCCCCCGTCCCTATGGGTGTCCACTGTTAATGATATCATGTGAATTGAAGAAAGGTTGGCCTTAGATAATGATATGTTTAATAAACATTAGCTTTTATGGTTTGTCGCACCCTCCCCTGTCCTTCCTCCCTTGACTTATCCCTTACTCCCTTGGCATCCTCCGGGTGGCCTATTGTGTTGCTTAACTGCATCCAAAATTTTTCTGTGTATATCTCCCACTCCCCTCTTTCCCACTCCCCCCCTCCTTTTCTTTCTCTCTTTTCTTTCTCTCTTTCTACTTTCTGCTCTATCTTCTCTTCAGCCTCCTTTGGCTGCTCCTTCACTTCTTTCCCCTTTCCTCTCTTTCTTATGTTCATGTTTTAATATATGGTTGGTTCACCTGTTATTGAGGCTCAGATCGATTGCACTTTACCCCTCACCTTGCAATGGGTTGCATAATCTTACAATTGCTGCTGTTACTTATTATTAGGATCCCTTCTCACGTGGATGCTTAATTTGTATTTTATCAATAGTTTAGAATTATTCTGACCTTCCAGATCTGATGGTTGTGACTTTTTATTTAATTTATTGTAAATGTGTGGGCTGGCTATGGGCGATAGCCATCGGCTGGTTCTACACTTTACTCGATGGTTCTTGTTCATGTTCTTTGTCTCTGTGTCTGTGTAACTGCTTATGTTTTTTTGAAATTGTTAATAAAAACATTTTTGACTCTAAAGAACTTAAACATAGT